>NW_005871259.1:1296609-1311954 GCF_000147115.1 Myotis lucifugus | reverse complement strand
TGGACCTTACAGGATAAATATGCCTTCTGGGTTTATTGGTTGCTGAAGGTCAGAGAAGTCAGGGGATAGAATAGTGACTAGCACAGAAGAGCTGCCCAGTAAGTACTTATGGAATGAAGGAGCCCACAGGGGTGGGGTGGGGGGGACAGCATAGAGGTGTTTGAAAGGAGCTGGAGCCCGGCAAGTGTGGCTCAGTGGTTAAGCATCAACCTATGAACCAGGAGGTGACACTGGATTCCCCATCACCAGGGCACATGCCTGGGTTGCAGGCTCCATCCCCAGTAGGGGGTGTGCAGGAGGCAGCCGATCAATGATTCTCTCTCATCACTGGTGTTTCTATCTCTGTCCCTCTCCCTCTCCATCCTCTCTGAAATCAATGAAAAGAAAAAAGAAAGGAGCTGGAGTCAAACAGACCTAGATGAGTTCAGTCTGGGCGGGAGCTGAGGGCCCAGAGAGGAGAGCAGGGAGGTGCCCCAGTTCTGAGGTTCGGTTCCTGAGGGGGTTCACTGGGCAGGGGGATGAGGGTGAAGGGAATGCAGGTCTGGGGTTTAGATCGCAGGATGGCGTCCTTCCAGCAGAACAGGCCGAGATGCAGGAATAGGGGCACGTGATCAGGGCGGAGGAGGGATCCCCAGCCCTGCTGTGGGCTGGGCTCTGAGGAATGACCTGCAGGCCTCCTAGGCTGTAGCCAGCAGAGGGCGCTGTGTGCACGTGCGTGAGTGGAGCCAGGCGGGAGGAGCCTTAGGATACCGCCAGAGGGCGCTGCGGTGTCACACACCCCCACCCCCCCCCACCCCCGTTGTCCAGGGTGAGGAAGTCTGGCAGCTGGCTGGAGTGAGGGGTAGGGGGGAGGAAGGGGGGTAAGACTTCCGCCAGCCTGAGCTGGCCTGAGGGCTGTGAGTCAGCGGAGGTTGAGATAGTGAGGTCACTCTGAGAACTGGAGAGAGAATGACCAGCTCTGTGTGTGTGTGTGTGTGTGTGTGTGTGTGTGTGTGTGTGACTCTATTGTACCTTATGGGAGTGTGTCGGGATGCCATCTGTTTCCGTTATGGGGGGGAATCTTCTTGCTGCACATACTCTTTTTAACCACTCGTGGGGCTAATTATTAACTCCTGTAACATACAGAGACAGGACAGAATCAGAGGAACAGAGGCTGAGAGTGATGGGGAAAGGCCCAGAGACAGCGAAGCAAGATAGGAAAACGGGCTCTCCCAGGCCATCCCTGCCCAGCTCCTGGACCTTCTCCACCCTGGATACAAACCCCAAACCCAGCTGATCTCTGAGATACCACAGTCCTCTCCTCACCCAGGGCTCACCTGCCCCCCGCCCCCTTCTGCCCTCCTCAGACAACCCAGCCAAGCACAGCTAGGGACTAAGGCTGTTTCTTAAGGAATTACAGGGAAGAGGATGATTTGGGGACCAGAGTAGGGAGCCCCTCCCCCTTATCCTGTACTACCCTTCAAGGGCAGTTTAGGCATGTCATGGACTTTAGCTGGAATCATGAGTGGATCGAGACCAGGGTGGGCCTTTGAACATAGCCCCTCAAGAAGAGAAGGCTGAAGAGGGGACAGTGTCCGTCCTGGGGTCCTTAAGGGGGGTTCTCTGAGAACTGTGACCTCGCAGAGATGGGGTTTAGAAAGCAGGTGGTATTTCCCAGAGAGACCCTAGTGGTGAGCTGGAAGGGGCTTTGGTGTCCCAGCCCCTTAGTCACTGAATCTCCGCACCCTTGGTCGGCAGGGGTCCGCCATCTTCTCTGACTGTGGAGGAGGAGTGGTCCAGAGGTGGACACGGGGCTGGAACTAGAACACTCCTCCCCTCCGGACACTTGCTGGGCTGCTTGGGCATGGCTGCCTAAAACGGAAGCCTGGCTTTGTTGGGCTTCCTGGGGAAGGGAGAGCTGGACCAGGGGTGACTCAACACCCTGCACAGAATCCAACCCTGGCCCAGGGAGGGAAAATGAGAAAGGGGCCTGTGTTGGGCTGGGCAGAGGGAACTGACCCCTCATGGAGTGTCAGTCTGTCTTTGGGAGCCTCTGCCTCCAGGACACAGCACAGACCTGCAGGCCCCTGGATATGCGGTTCGCCCCTCAGCCTTTCATACGTGTCTAAAGTGAGGTCCCCCCCAGGGCCCCCTGGGGATGAAGGACAAGAGGGGGGTCAGAGGGTGTATTGGAATAAATGGAGGGGCAGGTCCAGCCTGGGTGGAAGACAGGGCTTGGGCCTTGCAGAGGAGCCCGAGAGCCCGGTGACATGGGCCTGCCAAGGCCTTCAACTGCCAGGTCCCCAGCTTCCCCCCAGGCTGCTCTGACCCACACCCCCTCACCTTATTCCTTCCCACCTCCCCACCCTACACACTGCCCTGACCTCACTGGGGCCTTTGTCCCAGCCCTGAGGCCATTGGTGGGCCTGCCCCTGTGCAGGGAGGAAAAGGGCCCCATTGTCCTGCCTGCCTGCCTGCTGTGACACAGCAGCTCCCAAAGACTTCAAAGAATGCTCCGCCTGTCAGGCCCCTGAGGGGGGAGGGTTTTCCATGGGGGCTGCAGTCAGATCCTTCTCCTATTCCCCAGACTGGAGGTCCTCCCTGAGATCTAACTGCCACCTTGCCTGCTCCAGCAACCTCCTCCCTCCTGGGAAGGAAGAACTAGAAGATTCAGGGCAGAGCAAGAGGAAGGGCTTGGAAAGGAACAGAGGAAAAAAGAGGGAGAAGGAAGAGGATGTGAGAAAATCCCCTGTGAGAGACTCCACTCTGCTTAGTCGCCTGGTGGGTGGCTCGGTGGCCCCTGAGTTTACTTCCTGGGGGTCCTTCCTTAGTCTCTAGGCAGCTTGTTAACGAGGGAAGGCTATTGACCACTTTGGACCGCAGCACCTAAGGCCAGCGACCCACAGCCACTTGGACCATGTTCTATGGACTCCAACTGGCATCTAGGGACTCTTAGTAACATTGACAAGGGATGTCTCTTGGTGCCTCAGTTTCCCCATCAAGGTTGAAGCTCTGACATACAACTTCCCGACAAATGAGATGAGCAGAGAAGGAAGAGATCCAGGAGACACCAAGTGCTTCAGGAGTTGGGAGAGGCCAGAGAGGAGGGAGGAAAGTAGGTGGAAGACAGAGGCGAGGGGATGGGGAAGGAGAGTGAGGCTGCCAGGGAGGAGCGTTCTCCTTAGCAGGGAGGATGGGGTCCCAGCAGAGGGCCAAGCCAGCTGGGCATCGCCCGACCGACCGACCACTGAAGTCCCCCAGTCACCCTTCCGGGGACCCTGTGGCTCCGGCTTAGCAGCAGCTGAGCCCACAGCTGCTGGGACGTGGTGGTTCCTCGACAGTGGCCCCCTGGCTCCTGCCTCCGTTTATTTCTGGAGTCACAGCTGAGTCATGGGGGTGGGGAGGGTGAATGGGGCTGTAGGGAGGGGACTTTGAAGCTGGGAGAGGAGACTTAGGGGAAGAGGGCTGTAGGACTGGGACTCTGGGGTCTGAGGTCCACCCCTTTTGGGGCAAGAGGGATTGGTGCTATAGCATCCAGAACAGGTGTGAGGTGGTAGGAGAGACACCCGCATTGGAGAGCCTGGAATAATGGGCTTGGGGAGGAAGTGGGGAGCAGGAGGCAGAGTCCACTGCTCCTGAAATGTTGGCAAAGAGGCAAGCTGGACCTGGTGTTGGGGTGCTGGGTTAGAAAGAGGAGAGGGGGGCCACTGTGTGTGGCTCAGTGGTTGAGGGTCTATGAACCAGGAGATCACAGTTCGATTCCCGGTCAGGGCACATGCCCGGGTTGCGGGCTTGATCCCCAGTGTGGGGTGTGCAGCCAATCAGTGATTCTCTCTCATCATTGATGTTTCTCTCTCCCTCTCCCTTCCTCTCTGAAATCAATAAAAAAATATTTTAAAAAAAGAAAGAAAGAGGGGAGAGGGAAGGGGGCCCCCAGGGTGAAGGAAATCATGTGGGATCTCAGAACGCTCCTCTACTCTCCACTGCAGCCTGTGGGCCCTCGCCCGAGGCTTCTGTCTCTCTTCTTGCCCCGAGCCAGTCGCCCCTCCCCCGACGGGGTGAGGAGACCCTCCCCCTACCTTTCTGAGGGGCCTGTGGACTCAGGGACAGTCACCAGAAGCCTTCTCTTTCCCCACTGCCATGAAGACCCATCCTGCGGCAGGGCCCCTCCCATGGGACACGGACACGGGAGCCTGTCCCCAGCCCAGAGCCCTCGTGGGTTTCCTGGGCGTGGGTGGCTTGGTCTACACCCCCGCCCCTCTCTCTGGGCAGCCTCGGAGGGCACATTCCAGCTCAAATTAAATCACATTCCTCCTTCCCTGCCTAGCAAGGATGGCATTGCTGGCAGCAGCTGTGACACCACAGGGTCAAGTGGCAGCAGCTGGTTCCCCAAAGCGGGGCTGGGAAGGGGGAGCGGAGGGGAGTGGAGGAACCAGGGCCCTTGGAAGCAATGAATGAGCCCGCTCTCAGGAGATCAGAGCAAGAGGGGCAGACCCTGCGGCAGAAGGGACGAAGGTGGGACCACAGGGTGTCAGAGCTGCCCGGAGCTTCAGAGGGTGAGCCAGTCACACAGATGGGAAAACCAGGGTCCCCAGCACTACCTTCCCAGAGGACCCTGGAAGGACACCCTCTCCCCAGCCCTGAACGGGGCTCCCACAGCAGACATGAAGGCTCGGGGGCCCTTTAAGAGGCCCCACTCTGAGCTCCTTGGCTGGAGCCCAAAGTCTCAGCCTTTGATTTCCTCCGAGACTCTGGCAGCCACAGGGACAACAGGGACAGCATCGGGCTGGGCTGAATGGAGAGCTCAGCCCTGACCTCACCGTCCATGGCCCTCAGCCTGCACCTTATAAGGAAGTGCCCCAAAACAAATGAGGAAGCCACCTGGGGGGGGCCCACCCCGCCCCCACCCCACTCAGAGGCTATGTTTACCCACAGGAGGCCCAGAATAACCTCCCACTTGTCCTGCTGGTGGGGGGAGGGTGCAGCCTCTTCATTCCCTCCTTGGAGGGGACCCCACCCTCCAAAGGGCTTCTTGTTGTCGGAGTTCATCAGCCACTCATTCTTTCATTAGTTCATTTATGCAATCCGAAGTCACTGAGCACCCCCGGGCCCCCAGGCGCCGGGCTGGACAAAGGCCTTGCTTTCTACAATGACAGGGTCTCCCCAGGTCCTTCTATTCTCTGGTCTCTCCTCCTGCCCCTGCCCAAGCGTCTCCTCTCGGCCAGGAGTTCCCCGGGGGCTCTGTCTGGATGATCTCTAAGCCAACAACCCTCCAATGCGTGTCTCCAGCTGGGTCCTCTCTCCCGAGCCTCACATGCCACCCTCCCCCAGAGCAGCCTCTCTTGGCGCTCACAATTTCCTGCTGGATTCTTCAGCTCAGAGATGGGACCAGTCTCCCAGCCGCCCAGGCTAACACCCTGGGAGCCTCCACCGCCATGTCCCCATATCTCCCACAGCGGGTCACAAGTCCAGAGACTGCTGCCCTCTGAGCCTCCTTTCCATCCCCCTGCCACCATCTCCCCTTCCCAGACCATTGCAGGAGCCTCCCCGAAGCACGCCTGCCCATTCCAGGCCATGCTCACAGTCGCCAGAAGGTTTTATTTAAAATGCAAAGCTGGCTCTGGCCAGTGTGGCTCAATAAGTTGGGCATCGTCCAGTTGCACATGCCCAGGTTGTGGGCTCGATCCCCGGTTGGGGGATCAATGTTTCACTTTCACGTCTATGTTCTTTCTCTCTCTCCCTCTCCCTTCCTCTCTGAAATCAATAAAAATATATTAAAAAAAAAAAGAATCAGCCGGTTTGGGTAACTCTGTGGGGGACCAGGGACCCTGGTGTGCGGGACAGGATGTCCACCCAGGCACAGGGCAGGACTGCTCTTGGCTTGGCCTCTGTCCTTGGTCCCTTGCCCAGGCGGGGGTGCCCCAGGGCCTGGGGAGACCACGAACAGGGCTCCTGTGTCACATCAGAGGGTCAGGGAGTGGGTCTTACTGGCCTGGATGCCCATGTGCTGGCCTCGGGCCTGGCAGCCTGGCAGGGTCACACAGGCCTTGTGAGTGGTGAGTACAGGAAGGAGAGTGTAGGCTTGGGCTGCCAGAAGGGGAGACAGACTCTTGGACCCCGAGGGCAGGGTGGACGGTGAAATGGGGGCGTCGGTGCCCAAGACAGAGACTCCCAGATGGAGAAGGAGAAAAGCATGGGCAGAGAGACAGACAGTGGGATTCTGTCAGGGGGCCTCCTGCCCACCCCTCCTTGGCCAGAGGACATGCGTGGGGCCAGATTGGCTGAGCCTTCATCCTGTCATCTTTCCCAGGCCCTCGGCCTGTTCCCAAACTTCTGAGATTGTCTCCAAATATGGAGCATTTGTTTGGCCGCCCCTATCCCACCCCCACCAAGTGTATTTATTTAGAGGTGTCGCCAGATCTTCCTTCCCCACTGAGCTGGGCTGGGGAGGGCTTCTATTTGCGTATCCTGATTTCAAGGCCTCAGGCCCCACTTCATCCAGGAACCTCTGGTCCCTCCCTGCCCTGCACAGGGACCCTGGAAAGGGGTGGGGTGGAGAGAAGCTATGGCTGTGCCCCTCACCCTTCGTCTACCCCAGTCATCAACACACCCCTAGCTCTGTCTCAGCCCTGTCACTGCAGTGTCTCCCCCTCCTCACTTCCACACTTCGGGCTTGCCTGTTTCCTGCTTCAGCATGTGAGGAAAGAACTACCAAAGGTCAAAGCTGCAGCCCTCGGGCTTCCCCTAGCCTTCCTCCTGCTTTTCCTGCACTGGGAGGTCCCCCCAAGTCACCCAGCCCAGTGCCCCTCTTGTGTGGCTGAGTCTGAGATTCAGACAATAAACGCTGACCCGAGGCCACAAGCCCAACTAAAGCAGAACAGGCCTCCCCCTCCCTCACCCGCCTCTGACCCAGCCAGTCCATGCAAACATCACAGGCCAGACAGCTGTTTGGATTTGGGGGCAAAGGGGCTTATTATGCTGGCGGCACTGAGGGGCCGGAGGGGGGAGGACAGGCAAGAGCGGGGGTGGCACAAGTCCTATTCCCTGTAATCAGCCCGTGGCAGAGATGATGACAGCCTGCATGCTCAGGCACTGAGGTCACCTGGATTGGGACCCCCAGCCCTCCCCAGGGCCCTAGCACTGCTGCCTGCAGCCTTCGTCTGTCTGCACTGCGCCCCATGAGGCCTCCAGGGCCTCCTCTCCTCAGGAAGAACCCCGCCCCAACACCAGCATCTCCCATGCTTCCTGGTCTCCCCAGCTCCTGTGCTGGCCCTGATGACTCCCTGAATTGGGGAAGAAAGAGTCCAGACTTTGTAGGTGGAAGCATTACTTTATTCAAGCAGGGAGGAGCCAGAGAGGGTCACACAGGGCAGGAATATGGGGGGTCAGGACATAGGAGCACCCCCTTACTGACCAGACATCCCATGAGGGTACAGTGAGGAGGGACAGGGCTGGTGAGCGCCCCCACACAACGACCACCACAGCCACCTTCTTCTTGGAGGAGCCACCGGGCCCCAGGCCTTTTCCAGCCAAAAGGATGGGAAGGACAGGGGGTGCAAGGAAAAGGGGCCTAGTCCTACAGGGATTCAGTTGGCTTAAACCTCATGGGACAGTGCGGGCATGATGCCCACTCTGCAGGGTCTGAGGGGCTGGTTTTTATTCCTGGAGCCTCCATTTTCGGGACAGGTAGGTGCCCTTCCCACACCCCATTTCACCTTGGCCAGCCAGGCCTCTTGGGCAGAAACCACAGGTCGGGAGATCATAAGTTAAGGTGCTGGCCCTGAGCAGGGAGGAGGCTTGGGGACCTGTCCACGCTCAAGTCCTAAGCGCGGGAACAGCACTGTCTCTAGTCCTCCCCCGAGTCACCAGGAGACAATGAGTCCCCATCTCCTTCCCTCTGAGTGAACGTTAGGAACTGGCCTGGGTCCAGATGAAGAGAAGCCCCTGCCCAAGGGGTCTTCAGGGCATTCCCCTCCTCCTCCTCCAAAGGGTTCCCTTGGTCCCCCTCAAGGGCCCCCAGTTTTCCCTGCCCTGCTCCTTCAGACTGCTGCACCCCATTCACCAACCCCCCATTCACATGCTCCAACTCGTCCTTCAAGCTGGGGCCCTGGCCATTGATACCAGGGGTGTCCTCTGTCCCACTGAGGGTCCCCAGAGGGCCTGGAACTTGGTCCTCCCTCTCCAAGGGAGCATCGTCAGACTCATCCTCTGAGCCAGAGGGCTCCATGCTGTCTTGGGACTCGGTCTCCTGGGCAGTCATAGGCGGATCAGCTGCTGCACCCCTCAAGCCATCATCCCAGGGGATGTTGACATCCACAGTCTCAGACCCCAAGAGGTTCCCCCTCTGAGGGCCGCTCATGGCAGGAAGGCTGTCAACAGTGGGCCCCGGCCCCCACTGCCCACCCCCTGGCTCCTTCCGCTCCTCTTCTTCCTCCTCCTCTCCCTCCTCCCCACTCTCTTCCTCATCTGCAAACCCATCAGACTCCCCATCCTGACCCCAGGCTGCAGGCTCCAGTAGCACCTGGGACACCTGGCCCAGAGGCTCCATCAGTTCCCTGGGGTCCCCATGAAGGACAGAAGCCTCAGTCCCCACATTGTCCTCAAATTCCTCTGACAGGTCAGAGTCCTGGCCACATTCCTCCTCATCTCCCTCCTCCTCCTCCTCCTCTTCCATATCCTCTTCTTCTTCGTCTTTGTCTCCCCCGTCTCCCCCTCCTCTGTCCTCCTCCTGCTCCTCCTCCTTGTTCACCGCCTCCTCATCACGATAAGATGCCTCCTCTACATCTACTTGGTGTGCAGCGTGGGGATTAGGGATAAGGACTAGAACAATGGGCGGAACGATCAATCCACTCCCGAAGATAGGGAGCGGGCACATGATATGTGTCTTCATCTTGAAAGGAGGGCTACTTAGACATCCTCCACGGCCTTAATGCTGGACCCCCAGCTCATCAGCCTCACTCTCATCTCTGCTCTCTTCCTCCTCATCTTGGAGGCCCTCGGGGAGTCCCCCAGGACCCAACTCCTCCTTCTCACCCTCCACCTTTTCCAGGGCCTCAGCCCTGCCCTCCAGCCCCCAGCTAGCCTCCTGGTTCCCCTCTGCTAGGGGCTGGGGCCCAGGGGCAGCTTCAGGGATTGGGGTGAGCGACCAGGGCTCAGGGGGCCTGGGGCTGGAGGACCCTAGCCCTGGTTCTGCATCCTCCTCAGCTTCCTCTGACCCCAGGAGCCTGGGTTGAGGGGTATCACTTGCATCATGGCACAAGGTCTCAGCAGGGAGCACCTCGTCTTCTCCCGAGGGGACCTCAGGCTCCAACTCCTCCCCAGCCCCAGGAGACTCCAGAGAGTCTCTGCTCTTCCTGGGCAGTATGGAAAGCTCTGGCTCCAGAGCAGCTGCCTCCTCTAGGTCCTTTTCAGGCCCTTCCAAGCCCTGCACAATCTTTGCCTCCAAACTTTCTTCCCCCAGGAGTGGCTCCATCACCTCCTCTCTGGTCAGGTGGCCTGGGTCCTCCAACCCTACCATCTTCTGCTCCAGTCCCTGCTCAGCTCCTGCAGCAGACTCACCCACGGCTGCCTCCAACCCCAAGGTGACCTCTGGGGAGGCTCGGCCACCCCCTGGGCCTTATCCTCATTTTCCAATACTGGCTCTATCACCTCTGACATTCTCCAGGGAGCATGGAGGCCTCGGGCCTCCACGTTCTCTGGCTCTTCAGGTTTCTGAAGGCCCTCAGCAACTCCCTCCCCACTGGCGCCCTCAGCTGGAGCCCTCTGCTCTTTGGGCTCAGGGCTCCCTGGGTGCCCCTCACCTGTGCTCCAGGCTCCTCCTATGGCAGTCAACTGCAGTTCTCCCTCCTCTGCAGATCCCTCCTTTCCAGAGAAGCCATCACATTCCCTCCGGCCCAGCTCTGCTTCATCCTCATCGTCCACGCCAGCCCTCCCAGAGGGGGTTTCCTGATCCAGTTCTTGGCCCCCCACCACCACATCTTCCCACCTCTGCTGATTTGCAGACAGCAGCAGCTCCTGCTCCTCCTCTTCCAGAGACCTCAGTGACACTGGATTCTCTCCCTTCTCCAAGTTCTCTTCCTCTTCCAGATACTCTTGACTTTCCTTGTCTACCTCTTCCAGAGGTCTCAAATTTTCTAGGTTCCATCCTCCCAGAGATCTCAATGATTCTTGATTCTCCTTTTCTAGGGACTTCAATGACTCTTGGTTCTCTTCCACAGACTCCAGCGATTCTTGAATTTCCTTTTCTAGAGGTTTCATTGTCTCCTGATTCATTTCTTCCAGAGACCACAATGGCCCTTGAATTTCTGTAGACTTTAATATTTCCAGATCTTCTCCTGCAGACTTTAGTGGTTTTAGATTCTCTGTTTCTGAACATCTTACTGCCTCTATACTCTCTTCTTTTAGGGACCTTAATAACTCTTGATTCTCTTCTTCAAAAGGTCTAAACATCCCCTGGTCTTTTCCAAGAGACTTCAGTGGCTCTGGTTTCTCCTTTTCCAGAGGTCTCAATGTCATTTGGTCTTCTACTCCTAGAGACTCCAGTGGCTGTTGAGTCTCTTTTTCTAGAGGTCTCGTTGTCTCTTGGTCCTCTTCTTCTAGAGACCTCAGTGGTTCCTGGTTCTCTTTTTCTAGAGACCTCAAGGACTCTTGATTCTCTTCTAGAGACCTCAGAGACTCAGGATTTTCTTTTTCTAGAGTTCTCAGTGTTTTCTGGTCCTCTTCTTCTACAGACCTTGGTGGTTCTTGATTCTCTTTTTCTAGAGCTCTCAAGGACTCAAAGTTCTCCCCTTCTAGAGACTTCACTAATTCTTGATTTTCCTTCCCTGGATATAAAAATGTCTCTAGATTATCTTCAAGAGATTTCATTAGTTCTTGATTCCCTTTTTCTAGAGATTGCAATGTCTGCGGGTCCTCTTTTTCTATAGGCTTAAATAGTTCTAGAGTCTCTTTTTCTAGAGTTCTCGCTACCTCGATGTCCTTTTCCTCTAAAGACTTCAATAGCTCTTGATTCTCCTTCCCTAGAGGTCTCAGTGTCTCTGGACTCTGTTTTTCCAGAAACATCAGTGGCTCTTGACCCTCCTCTTCCAGAGACTTCAGAGTTTCTTTTTCCAAAGGACCCTGGGAGTCCTGGATTTCCTTCCTGCCCAGATCCCCCTCTTCTTGCTGTGTTTGCTGCTGCAGGCTGCTTACCACTTTGACCTCTATGGCTATTTCCTTCTCTGCCAGTTCCCACAGTTCCCCTTCACCATCCTCCTGAAATCTGCTGGACACTCTAGTCTCACTGGGTTCTCTATCTTTGGCCTCTAAACTGGGGTGGTCAGGGCTGAGGGGTGGGGCCAAGGAGGCATGATCCTCAGGGGACTGGCCTGGACTGGCGTTTAGCTGCTTGCCCCCAGGCTCCTCTGGTCCTGGCAGGACGCAGGCAGGGATGGCTACATTGGCTTCAGCCCCCACGGCCTGTGGAAACTGTTGCCGCCCAACCTCTGGCTGGAGCACAGAGAGAGGGGCATCCTGGGCTCTGATCTCTCCGTCTGTAGCAGGGCAGGGAGCCTGAGTTGTGGGTGGGATAGGGGTGCTGGCCAAGGTGGGGGTACGAGCCTGGAGGGATTCCTGGCTCTTCAGAAAGGCTGGAACAGGTGTCTGAAGAGTATCAGGTAAGGGCAAGGAGAGGGGAGTAGGGCTGAGGACAGAGAGCAAAGGTCCCAGACGCTGGCCCTCTGGAGTACCAGGAAAATGAAGCTCCAGCTTGGGGTCTGGAAAGATGGAGGAAAAGAAACGGTGTCAGTATGTACTGGCAGGGGGATGGGGCCACAGAGCAGTTACCATTTCTGGCAAGAGTGCCCATGGGCCCCATCCTTGCCTCCTACTGTAGGGGTTGTTGGGAGCCAAGGAGTCAAGACTTAGACTGGTGCCTCTCAAGAAAGGAATTGTTCTGGGATATGAAAAGCAAAAAAGGGCAGAGTTTTGAGGAGGGGGAACCTGGCCCCAACTCTTACCCTGGAAGCTGAAGGAAGCCTTGGACACACCGCCAGGTATCTGCAGCCGGGAGTTCTCAGCCTCTAGGAGGGTCCTGGGGAATGAGGGAGGGAAAACTGGGTCAGCCCTCTGTCCACAGGCCAGTAGGCAAACCAGCCAGAAAAAAACACGAAAATAAAAACCAAAACCCTAATACTGCAGGCTTCCTTTTCATTTTTACCACTAGCACATGAAAGCCACAGGTGGGGATATACGTGGCTGTGTACATGGAATCACATATCCAGATATCACCCACTTGGTCACAGAGCATCACACACATATTTGGGACACACCGATGAGCTCACAGACACACAAGCAGATTCCCACACAGCAGACACAATGTACACACTCCCACATATAGCTTAGACTAGTCTCCCCCTCCCCACCCCAGGCTAATGACCTCATCCTCTGTGTGTGGTGCCCATTCTCATGCTAATTGATGCCATTGTCCACACCACCATCTGGAGGGTCTAAGGAGGGGCTTCCCAGGGGAAGTGGGAATTCTCAGGCTGTTCCCATGGGATAGGCTCCCTCCTCCTCCCCCAGGGCCCCAGGAGCTAGTCACAGAAAGAAATAAAAGAATTCATCTAAATCCTTTTCAGGCCTCAAAACCCCAGAGGTTAAGCTTTCCCCAGACCCCTTTTGCTCAGTGATTTGATTGGGGTTAAGGCCCTCATCTTGGGATCTCTAAGTGCTCTGGGTCCCAAGCCTTTTAGGGCAATGGAGGTCTTTGTGTTCATGCCTTTGCCTCAATACCCCATGGGGACTGGGGAGGAGAGACCCATAGGAGGAGGGCGAAACAATCAATTCAACAGGTTATGCTGAACATCAGCTCTCAGCTCTTCCTCATGATCTCTGAGTCTGGTTAGTATTGTCTGCAGTCTCACCTCCATCCTTCCCCCGGCAGCATCCTGCCCTCTGAGCTCACTCAACGGCTCCCTTCCTCATCCCTGGCTCCTCACTGAGCCCTGCTTCCTTTCTGGGCCCTGCTTCCCCTCCCCTCCAGAACCTGTCCTAGGACCCCTGCCTTTGTTTGTCTGTGGACTCCGGGGGCACTGTCTTCATAGCTTGTCTAACCCCGGCCCTCACAGTGGGCTTGGTATACGAAGCCCTTCATGGTAGCAAAGCCCCTTCCTCAGGCTCTGTCACTGAGCCCTCAGCCAACCAGGTCAGTTTCCCGGAAGAGACTGTGAGTTTACCCAAGGCCACGCAGCCAGAGCAGCAGCACCTCCTCAGTCTCAGCCTTTCCTGGGCCAGGAAGTGTGGTTAGCAGAAGGGCTGGGTAGGGCAAGGGACTAGGATTTGAGAGTAGTCAGGCCCATGACATTCAGGATGGAAGGGGCCTTGGAGGTCACGCAGCCCATCTTCCATCTTCCAGACAAGGAGACTCGCCAGTGCAAACCAGTGCCACCGACCCACACCGGCAGTTCCTCCTTTCTGAGGTTGCCCAAGGAACTTACCTCCTTGTGTGAGAATACACACTCAGACAGGGCTTTTCAGCCCCCTGGGGTAAGAGTCCGGATGCAGATGCCCCACAGGTGGCCAGCCCTCTCTCCTATTCAGCAATATCACCTCTCCTTGGGGGATTTCTTGGGCACAGGATACTTCTCTGGTCCTGAACCCATCGGGGATTAAGTGGGCTCAGGTGGGAAATATACTGGTGTGAAGGAGATCAGCCTAGAGTCACAGAACCTAGTGGTGGTAGAGCTGCCACCACCCATGGCTCCAGACCCCTTCAGCTGAAGCCCTTCTGCCTCATCTGGGTGGGTCGGGGTCAACCTGTACCTGTATGTGGCAACCTCCAGGCTGAGGGACATCTTGAGGCGTGCCAGCTGCTGCCGACCTTCCAGGACCTGGGCAATCTGACTCTGTAGGTCCTTTTTCTCCTGCTCCAGGGCCTCCATGGCCAGCTGCAGAGCAAGCCAGAGGCAGTCAGTAAAGGGTGGGGTCCTGCCTGCTGACGAACCTGCATCCTCCTGGCTGCTGCAACAGCACCTTCTGCTCCTGACTTGTCTGTTGAGCAGATTCCTGCCTCCCTACCCCACTCCCTGCCCAGAGAACCCCTCTGGAGACCCCAAGAGGAGCGCAAGGGCCCCTCTCGGGCGTGTTCTCTCTCTCTCTCTCTCTCTCTCTCTCTCTCTCTCTCTCTCTCTCTCTCGTTTCCCATGGGGCTCCTTCTCTGAGGATGCTGACTAAATGATTGCACATGCTGCTCAGAATTCAACTGCCACAGGAAGGGGGACATGAGGGAGGGAAGGAGATGGTTACAGAGCGGAGGAGAGGGCAGGGGGAGTAGAAGCAGAAGGAAAAACGATTAAGAGTAGAAGCAGAAGGAAAAACGATTAATCAAGAAGCCTGGAGCCCGCAGCACTGGAAGCCAAAACTGCCTTAGTCCCAATCACTGTCTTTTGCTCCTCACACCCACCCCCTCCACTTCCCACATGTTCTGGAATCTGTCTCCTCTGAGAGGAGGGTTGGGGAGGTGGCCATGGAGAGACCTCTGTCGGCCCAGGAAGGGAGCTGTTTTCTCAGTTGCTGGTCACATCTGTGCAGTGTGAGGGGGAGCAGCTGTCCCAGGCTTCTGGAATGTGCTGAGGGAGTTAAGAAGCCATGACGTGGGACACGGGCAGTTGGTCCCTCATGCAGGGCCCCTCACCCCCACCTGTCAGGGGGGCGAGGGTGGTTAGGAACTTTGAAGATTCTGAGTAGCAGGACCATGAGGCTCAGCAGCACAGAGAGGGAAAGTCCTGGGCATCTTGCCAGTGACAGCAGAGTCTAGGGAGGGGCCCAGAGGCCATCAGAGTGGGAAGGTGCTTACACCCGTCTTGGGCCTGTCTGCCCTTCCAGGCGGTCTGATTTGAGAGGCTCCGACTCCGACCATTTCCACCCTATTCTAGAGGGAGCTGTGAAAGTCTAGGGCCTCTGGCACCAGCTGTGAGTTTTCTAAGATGTGGTCCCTGAATGGGCAGCCACCCCCCTTCCACCCCCACTTCCCACTCCCTTCCCCAGAAGGTCTCTGAGCCTCGTAGGGACTTTTCGGCGCCTTGTTTCGCCCCAGGTCCCCCACCTCCTCACCTGGAACTTCTCCGTGGCCCTCAGCTGCTCCTGCCAGCGGCCCTCCAACCTCTGCTCCAGGGCTGCCCTGCGCTCTTGGAGGCCGCCGCGCTCGGCCTGCAGCTGCTGCAGCTCTAGGTGCCCCTGGCGGGCGCCCTGCACCGCCTGACCCAGCCTCTGGCGGGCCTCGCCCAGCGCCGTCTCCATGCGCTCCACGCGCTCCTGGTAGCCGCGCACGGCCCCGCGCCACGCCTCGCCCAGCAGGCGCGCGAGCTCCTCCACTTCGGGGCCGGACGC
>NW_005871259.1:1292526-1296038 GCF_000147115.1 Myotis lucifugus | reverse complement strand
GTGAGCTCCGAGGGGCAGATGCTGGTGTCGGAAGAGATGGAGGGTGAGACTGCTCACAATGTTCCCCAGAGTCCGTGATCAAGAGGCAGAAGTGAGAGCCGATGTCGAGCATACCCTCTCGTCTGAAATGATTCCCCCTCCAGGCAGCCGTCTATCCTCCACGTTCGCCCCGCCCTAGAGAGAGAGACGCTGGACCCCGAGAGAAGCCAGCGGCTCGCACAGCTTTTAGGATGAAAGGGGAGAAGGAGGCCGACGGGGACAATGACAGGACGGGGCGAGGAGCGGCTGGAGCGACTGGGAGTCGGGAGTGGGAGCGAGGCTATTCATACTCCCGCCGGTCCGGCCGGGGCGGGGGCGGGGGCGGGGCCTGGGCCTTAACCCCTTCAGCGTGGAGGAGCCGCGGCATCCCCTGTCCGTCCCTGCGGCCTGCTGTGCCAGATGCAAAGTGGAACTTTTTTTTTAAAGGAAAAGCCATGCCTGGAGAACCTGATCCCAGGGTGTGGCTTTCTGAGGGAGGAGGCCGTGAGGAAGGGTCATAACCCTGATGAAAGTCGATTATGCACAGAACTAGCCGTCCAGGGGGTGCCAGGGCATTCGGGCCGGGATTCCAGTCTCAGTTACTCAGCACACCCGGGAAAGGTATCACTTCCTGAGCTCCTCTAAGACTCCGTTTCTTCGTCCATAAAATGGGACCCATGTGGAAAAGCCCGGGGTTTTTTTTTTTTGGGGTTTTTTTTTTTGTTAATTGCAATGCCCCCCCCCCCCCCCCAAAATCCTAAAAAGAAGGCAGAATTGCAAAGAGAGGGTAAGAGAGCCCCCTCCCTGGGAAAAAAGGAACAGATGCTTTTTTTTTGGAGGCCTCCCAATTTACACACCCCCTTATCGCCCTGTGTGTCCATCCGAGAATGAAAAGTTCAGGTGAAAAGGGTACTTTCCCCATCTCCATGCTTCCCTACTGCTCCTCCACAAAACCCGAGGTTCACGTACCCACCCCCGCTTAGTCCGAGGCCTTCCCCCGCTCCCGCCCCCCCCCCCCACCCCCAGTCTCAGGGAAGGACGCCACGTCCTGGCCTAGGTGGCGGGGACTTTTGGGCAGAGGGCGCCCCCTGGTGGCCTACAGGCCTGGCCAAGAAGAGGAAGCAGAAAGAAGCAGCGGTTCTTCCCTTGATCACAACCAGCCCAGATTTATTGAGCCTTTGTGATGTGCCAAAGCATGCTCTGACAATTTTACTTACATTGTCTGATTTAATCCTTCAAACATCCCTCTGATGGTTCTGCATTTCAGGAAGCAGAGAGCTCACCGAGGGTGGGAGTAGTTGGGAAGCCCTCCTGAGGAGGAGGGGTCCTCCTCCTGGGTAGGGGAGACTGTAGGACTTGGGATATGCAGAGTGAAGGGGAAGCAGGGCCAAGGAGGAGAGGCAGGGATAATGAAACCGGGGGGATCTTAGGGAAGGAATTTCTGCTCACATAAATCCAACTTAGTTCTACAAGTGTTAATCAGCACCTACTATGTGTCAGCATTCAGTCCCAGCCTGGAGGAGCTGGGTGATGCGAGAGCAACAGTGATGGGTGCTCATCTGTAATACTATCAATAACAAAAAAAGTATATTAAGCCAGGCCAGCTTGGCTCAATGGTTGAGCGTCGACCTATGAACCAGAGGGTCATAGTTCAATTCTTGGTCAGGGCACATGCCCGGGTTGCGGGCTTAATCCCCAGTGTGGGGCGTGCAGGAGGCAGTTGATCAATGTTTCTCTCTCATCACTGATGTTTCTCTCTCTCCATCTCCCTTCCTCTCTGAAATCAATAAAAACATATTTAAAAACAACAACAACAACCAGTGATGGGTGCTCATAGTCTGGTGATGGAAGTGGACGTAAGGTTATTGCCCCTCTTAGCTCCCAAGGTGTCTGTAGAGAGTCGGGGGAGCACAGAAAATGAAGAGGGTTTCCTAAGTTACAGCAAACCAAAGACCTGGAGGCCATGCCTACCCGTTCCCTCCCAGCCCCAGGCAGGCTGGGATTGGAATTCACTACCAATATGTGGCATAGGGACTGGGGGGGGCCCACGGGTGTGGAGTGGGGGGAGCGACTGAGGGCTGGTGTAGATGGGAGGCGGAGGCCTCTCCTTCCTCACATCACCTCACAGATCCTGCTGGTTGGTTTGGGCTGGGGGCTCCCCAAGAGTTGTGTCCAGGAGAGCTGACTGGGTCTCTCCCTCCTCTTTCACTTCCTCCCTCTGGGGAGAGAGATGCTGAATACTTGGGGTCCCTGGGATCCTTAGGGAGGTCCCCTGGAGAGGTGGGGTGGCATAAGGAGGTGAATGTCTCTCCTGGCCACGCCCTCTGATGCGGAGGGGAGACATTTGGCACTGTGTCTCACGCAAAGAGCATTGGGTCTGACCTTTGAACTTTCTAGTTGAATGACCTAGGGCCGTGGTCAGCAAACTGCAGCTCGCGAACCACATGCGGCTCTTTGGCCCCTTGAGTGTGGCTCTTCCTAAGCCTTAGGAGTACCCTAATTAAGTTAATAACAATGTACCTACCTATATAGTTTTTTTTAAAAAATATATTTTATTGATTTTTTACAGAGAGGAAGGGAGAGAGATAGAGAGTTAGAAACATCGATGAGAGAGAAACATAGATCAGCTGCCTCCTGCACATCTCCTACTGGGGATGTGCCCGCAACCCAGGTACATGCCCTTGACCGGAATCGAACCTGGGACCCTTGAGTCCGCAGGCCGACGCTCTATCCACTGAGCCAAACCGGTTTCGGCCCTATATAGTTTTAAGTTTAAAAAATTTGGCTCTCAAAAGAAATTCCAATCGTTGTACTGTTGATATTTGGCTCTGTTGACTAATGAGTTTGCCGACCACTGACCTAGGGAAAGTCACATAACTTCTGTAGGTGATCCTCAGTTTACCTGTTGGTAAAGGAGGTTAACACCCATCCCCATAGGTTTTTCTTGAGTATCAAACAAGACCAGGTGTGGGGACGTCTTTCTACCAAGCCATTTAGCTGGAGCAAACTGCCCTCCCATGAACCACTCTGGGTGAGTTTTGGGGCTCATGGGAAGCAGAGATGATCTAGAATGCTAGAGAAGAGTCTGGTGTTGCTTTTCCTAAGGCAGGAGAAGGTGGGTTCTAGCACACACAGCCTGACAGAGCTTCATCCATGCTCAGCGGGTTCTAAGCAGATCACCGGTATCTGAAGCGGAAAACTGAGAAAAATGAGGCCCTGCATGGGGGCCAGCAGGCACTCCCCAGGCACTCCTAGGCCAGTGTCCTCCTCTCCTCCCCCGGGGCTTGCACTGGATTACGGGGTTTCTGTGAGGCCTTTGGCTGCACTTCCTGTGTCTCTGGGCCCAGGACACATGGGCCATGTGATGCTACAGGGGTGGATATAAAGTTCAGTAGTTGTCCCCAGAGATATCCGTGAGCAAGCCGAGGAGGGCTCTGGGCTGTCTCGCTGGGTTCTGTCCTCAGTCCTGACTGTTATAATGTTTGTTTGGTGTG
>NW_005871259.1:1276283-1287586 GCF_000147115.1 Myotis lucifugus | reverse complement strand
GAGGGGAAGAAGGTACGGGCTGTGGTCAGCGGCCAGCTTAATAAAGGCTATTAAATTTAAATTCTGAATCGGTGGTCTATCTCGTTGAGCCAACCCCATAACATTTGGAGGCCCGCAGCGAGATACCCGGCAGGGAGGAGAGGGACCCCTTATTTAGGGCTGGAGGCTCTCCCCCCGGTAGGGAGGAGAGGGACCCCCTATTTAAGGCAGGAGGCTCTCCCCCGGCAGGGGTGAGAGGGACCCCTTGTTTAGGGCAGGAGGCTCTCCCCCCGCAGGGAGGAGAGGGACCCCCTATTCAAGGCAGGAGGCTCTCCCCCACTTGTCGCCGGGCACTCCGCGAGATACCCCACACCTGTGGAGAACGACTACCAAGGAGGCCTCCAGTCCACCCAAAACTTTCAATTCGGAAACCGAGCCACCTGGACTCTCGAGAGAGGTAAGGACCCGTCGTTAAACAGGAATTGGGACGTCCCACGGAAGGACCTATACGGAGGGCTGGACGCAGCGGTACTCCTGGTCCTGACCCGCGGCCACGACGGTGGCCGGGGTCCCTGGTTCGTGCGGCTGTAGGCTGCACTGGGTTTGTCTGTCTGGTATTTGTTGTCTTGGTGTTTGTCAAAATGGGTCAAGGGTCGTCGTCGTCTGCTTCTGTGTGCACCCCGCTGCAATGTTTTTTGAACAATTTTCAGGACTTCAAGAAGCGAGCTGCAGGATATGGTCATAATGTTAATGCTTTTGATTTGCAGAAATTCTGTGAAAGGGAGTGGCCCACTTTCCAGGTGGGATGGCCGGACGTAGGGACTTATGATTTAACCACTGCTTATCGGGTTCACCATGTTGTCTATGGCCGGCCCGGTCACCCCGACCAAATTCCCTATATTCAAGTGTGGGTCGATATTTTGACTGAAAAACCAAGGTGGTTACAGAGTTGTCAGGATAAAGAAAAGAAATTGGGACAGAGACAGACAGTCCTCTTGGCCTTAGCCAAGAAGGACAAAACTCCCCCTGTTCTGCAGGATACGGGTGAGGAGGCACTCCCTGAGGTCAGACCTCCCCCGTATGCTCCTCCCTCCACCGGTACCACGGTGGCAAATGACCCCGGTCAGGAGCCCCGGCCTTCTCCACAGCCGGTTTCCGTCCCTCCGGGAGCCCCAGTCCAGGGCCCGGCTCCGCTTTCCCCTTCTCTCACAAGGCAAGGAACAGCGTATGGAGAGAGAGAAGGAGGGGGGGAGAAGCCGCGGGATCGTGCGGCATCCACCAGTCCTGCAGCTCCCATATTGCCATTAAGGCAAGCAGGCCCTTTAGATTTAGGTCCAGACGGGCAGCCTTTCATGGTTTATGTCCCCTTTTCTACCAGTGACCTATATAATTGGAAGAACCAGAATCCTTCTTTCTCCCAGAATCCACAGGGGTTGATTTCTCTTTTAGAGTCTGTGTTTTTTACCCATCAACCTACCTGGGATGATTGTCAACAGTTGATGCAAACTCTTTTCACGTCAGAGGAGAGAGAGAGAGTCAAGGCGGAGGGGAAGAGATTTGTGCTGGGTCCAGATGGGCAGCCTACTTCTGAACAAGACAGATTAGAGGCTGTGTTTCCCTCCAGGCGGCCTACCTGGAATCCAAATACTGAGAGGGGAAAGGAGGCTCTCGATCAGTATCGCCAGACTCTATTGAGGGCCATCCGAGCTGCTGCTCGGAGACCCACAAACCTTTCTAAGGTGACAGAGACAGTCCAGGGGCCTAATGAGAGCCCGGCGGCTTTCCTTGAGAGGCTGTACGAGGCCTATCGGGTGTATACCCCCATTGACCCTGATGCCCCGGAAAATCGGAGGGCTGTCGTTGTTGCATTTGTTTCCCAGTCGGCCCCAGATATTAGAAAAAAATTACAGAAGTTAGAAGGCTTTGAGGGGAAATCAATCTCTGAGTTGGTTGAGGTGGCCCAGAAGGTTTTCAACAATCGGGAGGACCGACGGCAGATTTAAACACCCGGATGGCAAAGGTCCTCCTGGCCTTAAACGAGGGAAAAGGCCCAAGGGGCTGGAAAGACAATAAGGGCAAAAGAAAGCCTCCCGGAAAAAAAGAAGTCCGACCCCGGCTTGGGAAAAATCAGTGTGCACTTTGCAAAAAGGAAGGACACTGGAGAAGGGAGTGCCCCGAACGTGCGGGGGAGCCGAATCCCGTGCTGGTGGAGGAGGTGGATTAGGGATGTCAGGGCTCAGCTGGCCCCCAAGAGCCCAGGATAACTCTGACAGTGGGGGGCCAAAAGGTGAACTTCCTTGTGGACACGGGAGCCACCTTCTCTGTCCTGCAACAGCCAGTGGGTCCTGTCTCTAAGACCAAAATCCCCATCAAAGGGGCAACTGGAAAAGTAAAATCCTACCCATGGACTAAAGGTCGGATCAGTGACCTAGGAAACGGCTCAGTGACTCACTCATTTCTAGTAATGCCAGAGTGCCCTTACCCTTTGCTAGGCCGGGATTTGCTGAATAAATTACGGGCCACAATTTCTTTTGAAGGGCCAGGGCCCGAGGTCAAATTGCAAGACCCAGGGACTGCGGGGATATATCTCCTGACATTGCCCTTACAGGAGGAATATTTACTACATGAGGAGGAGCCTGGGGAAGTCTCAGCAGATGCCTATCTCCAACAATTAAGGCAGGCTACCCCGGGAGTTTGGGCGGAGGACAATCCGCCAGGGCTAGCTAAACACCGGCCTCCAATTGTGGTCCAGCTGACCAGCAGTGCCACCCCAGTCAGAGTCCGGCAATATCCAATGAGCCAGAAGGCGAGAGTGGGAATCGCCAAGCACATGAAGAGGCTGAGAGAGGCTGGAATCTTGATTCCTTGCCAATCTGCTTGGAACACTCCCCTGTTGCCAGTACAGAAACCAGGGACTGAGGATTTCAGGCCGGTGCAGGACTTAAGGGAAGTAAATAAGAGAGTTGAGACTATCCATCCTACGGTTCCGAACCCTTACACTCTTCTCAGCCTCCTCAAGCCAGAACACCGGTTCTATACTGTTTTAGACTTAAAGGATGCCTTTTTCTCCCTACCCCTGGCAAAGCAGAGTCAACCTATTTTCGCCTTTGAGTGGGTGGACCCAACAGAGGGAGAGTCCGGACAGTTAACTTGGACTAGGTTGCCGCAAGGATTTAAGAACTCACCCACTCTGTTTGATGAGGCCCTAAACCAAGACCTCCGGGAGTTCCGTCAGGACCATCCACAGGTAACTCTGCTCCAATATGTAGATGACCTCCTACTGGCCACAGAGGAGGAACAGGACTGTAGACAGGCCACTCGAGAATTGCTGACCACCCTAGATTATTTGGGGTATCGGGTCTCAGCCAAGAAAGCTCAGCTATGCACTACCCGAGTGACATATTTGGGTTACAACATAGAAGCGGGTAGGCGAACTTTATCTTGCAGCAGAATAAAGGCCATCTTGTCAATCCCCAGGCCTACCACCAAAAGGCAAGTCCGGGAGTTCCTCGGGGCAGTGGGTTATTGCAGGCTATGGATATTAGGTTTTGCAGAAATTGCACGACCATTATACTCTGCAACGGGGGGAAAGGAGGCCGCCCTGGTCTGGACAGAAAAGGAAGAAGAGGCCTATAAGAAACTGAAAGAAGCCCTGGTAAGCGCCCCAGCACTCGCCCTGCCAGACTTAACCAAGCCCTTCCAGCTATATGTAGCTGAGAACAAAGGGGTGGCAAAAGGGGTCCTCACGCAACCCCTGGGACCGTGGAAACGCCCCGTAGCTTATCTCTCTAAGAGACTTGACCCAGTGGCCTCGGGATGGCCCAACTGCTTGAGAGCCATTGCAGCCACTGCCCTACTAGTAAAGGAAGCCTCAAAGCTAACCTTTGGCCAAAATCTCCAAGTAGTTGCCCCGCATGCAGTTGAGACCTTATTAAGAAGCCCCCCCGGAGAGATGGATGTCTAATGCTCGCATTACCCAGTACCAGTGTTGCTGCTAGACCCACCACGAGTCAGTTTCCTGAAAACGGCTGCCTTGAACCCAGCCACACTCCTCCCGGACGAGGAGGCAGAGGCCCCTCTGCATGACTGCGAGGAGACATTGACTGCCCTCACTTCCCTCCGAGAGGACCTCGTGGACCAGCCCCTGCAGAATCCGGATGAGACCCTCTACACAGACGGGAGCAGCTTCGTAGAAGGAGGTACCCCGGTATGCGGGGGCGGCAGTAGTGACACAAAAGGAGATTCTCTGGGCACAGGCCTTAGGACGAGGCACCTCAGCCCAAAAGGCAGAACTCATAGCACTCACTCAGGCTCTCTGGTGGGGAAAAGGAAAAAGAGTGAACATTTTCACAGACAGTCGGTATGCTTTTGCCACAGTACATGTGCATGGGGCCCTATATCAGGAAAGAGGTCTTTTGACATCAGGAGGAAAGGACATTAAAAATGCTTCTGAAATACTTAACCTCCTGGCAGCTATATGGGGGCCAAAGGAAGTGGCGGTAATTCATTGCCGGGGGCACCAGAAAGGAAATAGCCCCGAAGCACAGGGAAATAGATTTGCAGACCAAACCGCCAAGGAGGTGGCTAAAAGACCAGTAGGGCCCTTGGAGGTTCTCGTAGCCCTGCCAGCACGAAGGCTCCCAGAGAAGCCTACTTATCTACCAAAGGAGCAGGAGCTAGCTGAGAGGCTAAGGGCCCGGGAAGGAGAGGCTGGATGGCTAATTCTGCCAGATGGGAGGCCTATAGTACCAGAAGCCCTGGGGCGGACCATCGCTTCCCAGACCCACCAGAGCACCCACCTGGGGGGAACGAAGCTATCAGAACTACTGGGAAGAGAATTCTACATCCCAGGGCTCCAGAAAATATCCCAAGACTTGGCCAGAAGGTGCCAAGTATGTGCCCAGGTGAACCAAGGACCCCCCTCTTGTGGCCGCGCCGGGACAGCGATTCCGAGGTCAGAACCCCGGAGAACACTGGGAAGTGGACTTCACCGAGATACCAGGAGGACGAGGAGGATATAAGTACCTGCTGGTTTTTGTTGATACCTTCTCTGGATGGCCTGAGGCCTACCCAACCAAGGCAGAGACAGCACAGGTAGTAGTTAGGAAACTCCTCTCTGAAATTGTCCCCCGGTTTGGCCTGCCACTATATATGGGGTCTGATAATGGTCCAGCGTTTATCGCCAAAGTTACACAATCTATAGTTAAAGCCCTGAGAGTAACTTGGAAATTGCATTGTGTTTATAGACCACAGAGTTCTGGACAGGTAGAGAGGATGAATCGGACCTTAAAGGAAACATTAACTAAATTAAAATTAGAGACTGGCGAAAACTGGGTAAGTCTCCTTCCTTTTGCCCTCCTCAGAGCTAGATGTACCCCGTATATAAAAGGACTCACCCCTTTTGAAATTATGTTTGGCAGGCCGCCACCTCTTCTTCCCCGCCTAAGGGAGGAAGAAATTGCCCGGCTGTCTACCCGAAATTTGCTTAAGTCCTTACAGGCTTTGCAGAGCAGCACCACGTCGGCACAACGGGTGGTGAGAGCTGTACGAGAAGAGGACGCACCGAGAACCAGTCCAACACAACCTGCCTTCTCTCCGGGTGACCTCGTCTGGGTGAAGCGTCACGACCCTGGCAGCCTAGAACCTAGATGGGATGGACCCTACCAGGTGGTGCTGAGCACTCCAACCGCCATCAAAGTTGCAGGAAAAAGACACTGGATCCATCGTACACAGGTGAAGAAGGCGAACGACAGCATCGAGGGATGGCGGGTCCAGAGGACCGGAGACCCGTTAAAGGTCAGACTCACTCGGTGCTCATCCTGACTCTTCTCGTCTGCATGCAGCCAGGATTGGGAAATCCCCATTCAGCCAAGAATTACTCTTGGGAGCTCACGAGGACTATTGATGGGACTGTTATAAGTTCTGTTGTAGGAGTAGGGGCGCCTGTCATCCGGACCGATCTCTGCAAACTGTTTGGAAAAAACTGGGGAAATTCCCATAGTCAATCCATGTCGACCAGGTATGGCGGGGGGGACCAACCCTGGGCCACCGGAGGCAAGAGTTATGGGTGCGGAACCTTGTCCCTAGAGCAAGGATTATGGCACACTGAACATTATGTCTGTCCCCGGGAAGGGGGTAGTGACTGTGGAGGAGAGGACGACTTCTATTGTGCCTCTTGGGGCTGTGAGACCCTAGCCTTGTGGAAGAAACCTCCCACTGACAAGCTCCTCCGTCTGACCAGAGAAATTCGACCCGGGGCCCCAAGGAAGAACTGCATTGTCGGAGATTGCAACCCCGTCATTCTCATGCCTCTTGCCTGGTGGACTGACCAATGGGAAGGGGGAAAGACGTGGGGGCTAAGACTCTATGTCAGCGGCAGAGACCCTGGCCAGCTCTTCACCAGTCAGCGCCGGGCTCTTCCCCGGTGGCTCAATCCGATTGGCCCCTTACTTCCCCTAGACAAACAAAAGAGGCCGAGCTTGCCACAGCACCCAGCCCCAGAAAAACCTCCTGGTTCCCCTGAGTCACAAAAACCTAGGAACCCCAGCCCTGCTCCATCTACAGAACAGCTTTTAGGAGCAGACGCAGGAAGACCAAACCAGCAACTGCTGAGAACTCTGGACTTAATGTTTTCTTTCCTGAATCGCACCTCTCCAAACTTGACCGCTGATTGCTGGCTGTGCCTTAACCCTGAACCCCCTTATTATGTTGGGGTAGGGGCGGAGGCCAAGCTTGGGAGGGATGCCTCTTCCATCAGGAACCTTTCAGTAGGAAGTCTGCCGGACGGACTATGTATGTGGGAACACAAACAACCAGGCCAAAGAATTATACAGGAGAGACCCCCACCTACTTAGTAGCTCCGGAGGGGACTTGGTGGGCATGCACAACTGGTATAACCCCTTGCATCTTCTCTCCAGCCCTCCAGCATCCGACAAACCCTGGACTATGCATTCTAACTCATCTCCTCCCGCAGGTGTACTATTATTCGGGAGAAGGGGGCCGAGAACATTTAAACCTCGAGCCCAAGAGGGTTAGAAGGGCCCCCATCCTAGTTCCCCTTCTTGTGGGAATAGGACTAGCAGGATCCACAGCAGTCGGAACAGCCACCCTAGCAACCGGCCACCAAAATTGTAAAGAATTAAGCAAGCAGATAGATAAAGATTTAAGCACTCTTGAGAACTCTGTTAGCCAACTGGAGGACTCCCTCAGTTCACTTGCAGAGGTGGTGTTACAAAACAGAAGAGGCCTAGATCTGCTTTTCCTGAAGCAGGGAGGCCTCTGTCTGGCCCTTGGGGAGACCTGCTGTTTTTACACCAACCACTCGGGGGTGATCAGGGAAAGCCTTAGCCAGCTGTGTAAACGGCTGGCCGACCGACCGAGAAGAGGCTAGAAGGGCAGAAGGCAATTGGTATGAAAATTTATTTTCTTGGTCCCCCTGGCTAACTACCCTGCTCTCCGCACTGGCAGGACCAGTCATTATACTCCTCCTAGGGCTAATATTTGGCCCCTGCATTGCCAGATGCCTCCTCAACTTCATACAAAATCGAATACAGGCTGTAAAGTTAATGGTTTTACACACCCAATACACCAGAATCTTAGAGGAGAATGCTGAATCAAAGATTTGATTCGGGCATAAGACCAGTAGGGAATGTTATGGGGTAGGGGACTGAGTCATGAAAAAGTTACAGAATGTTACAATGTCATAGAGTAAAGGGTTACGGAATGTGTTGAGGAGGGGGAGTGAGACATGTAAATTGAATGTGCTCGGAGGGAGAGGGGGGATGTAGGAGTAAGAAGTGCGTCAGGGTCAGTGGAAGAAGGGTTGTTAGATTGTCTTAGAAAAACAATGTGTTATGATATGCTCCAGCCAGGTGTGACTCTGTTTAACCTTCATGGAATGCTATGTAGTTAATTTTTCTTAACACTGTCTTGCTATAAAGGATCATACTGCACCCTTGGTCTCTGCCACATGCCGCGAGGCTTCCCAGAGGGGGAAGAAGGTACGGCTGTGGTCAGCTGGCCAGCTTAATAAAGGCTATTAAATTTAAATTCTGAGTCGGTGGTCTATCTCGTTGAGCCAACCCATAACACTGACCAGCAGACCCCCTCTCCTCTGACCCCGCACCCCTGGGGCCCTTTCTTTCCCCCTCCTCCACTCCTCTCTGGTGTGGGTCTCCTTCCCCTCCCTCCCACTGACTTTCTCCCCGATCTCCTTCCCGCAGTCTCTCCCTCTGCATCTCTCGCTCTTCCTGTCTCTGGCCAGATTTCTGCCAGTTCCTCCCATGTGGGTCCCTGTAACTTGGCTCTTCCTGCCACGCAGAGGCATGGAATTGCCCTTGGGTTCTGGGAGCTTCAAAGCCACTCTGGGCCCTGGGCTCCCCCCAGGCTTTCTCTTCTCAGGTCTCAGCTATGCCCTGAATTCCTTGGGCTTTGTTTTTGGTTTGTTTTTTTTTTCCGTATACAATTTTAAATTTAATTTTACTTGAATTTCACAAAAGAAAAAGAAAGATAAGTTGATGGAATTGCTGAATTCATATCAATATTTCCTCTGGACAAGAGATACTTCCCCTAAAGTATCCATTCAAGATTTTTAAAAAAAGAAAAGAAACTGAGAACATTAAAGATTGAAGTCATGATTTTTCCCGAGGACATATTTTCATTTTTGTTTGTATAGACTGACTTCTTGCTGTGAAAGATGAGTTCGTTGGCCCAGCCACACTGGCATGAACACACAGTTCTGAAAATATTGAAGCCCTTCTGTACCAGTTAGTAAATGTCAGCCACTGGACTCAACCCAGGGCTCGCTCTCTCTCTCTCTCTCTCTCTCTCTCTCTCTCCTGCTGCCCCATCCCACCGCCAGGACCAACCCCAACCCCCAGCTCCCAGGCGCCCTCAACATGCACCACTTCTCCCCAAGTAGCTTAGCTTCCATCTGTTTCATGTCACGGCCATCAGGTAAGGCATTGTTTGCAGAAAGTACTCAGTGTGGAAACCATTTGAAGTCCCTGCTCAAGGTCAGCCCTCAGGCCCTTGCAAGCTTGCCTGGCCCTGGATTTCGGAGAATGGAGGCCTTTCTCCCAATTCTCCCCAACACACGGAGCTCCTAGTGAAGTCAAGTGCACGCCTGCATCCTGATGTGATTACCTCGCCTCCAAAGGGACAACAGACACAGGCCTGTGGGTGTAGAGAGGACCCCTGAGCCAGTCCAAATGGGGTGAGGCAGAAGGTGCTGGAGCCCAGGCTCAAGTGGAGGCGGCAGGAAGGGACTGGGCTTTGCTCCGTGCCCAGCCCTGTGCCCGATGCTCATGGTCCAGATCCTCTCCGATCACACTAGAGGTGTTTCTTTCCTCCCTCCCTCCCTCCCTTTCTCCCTTTCTCCTTCCCTCCCTCCTTCCTTCTTGCTTTACTGAGGACCTGTCTGTGCCAGGCACTGGGGTACAAAGGCAAAGCTAGCATCCCCAAGACCTCACCGCCCTGGGAGAGCATCATCAAGAAAATGGCTGTGACCGCGGTGGGTGCAGGATGCAGGGGGAGCCCCTGGGGACTCAGGGAAGGTTCTCCAGTGGAGTTAAAGCCGGCTGGGACTGAAGGCTGAGGAAGGGCATTTCAGATGAAGGGAACTGCATGCGGGAAGGCAGGGAGGCAGGAAAGAGCCGGCCTGGTCTGGGAACTGTGGGAGGCAATGGAGTCTGGGTCCAGGAAATCTGCTGTTTGAGGTTGGGGTCCCAGAACCCACTCCCTGGGCCCTCTGCCTTCTTGACCTCCTTTGCTCCCGGCTAGGAAGTGGCCCGGGCCCAGTTGCACAAATGGATGCTTTGACATTGGAGAGAGGGAGTGAGCAAGGAGGGGCCAGCTGGTGTGTGTTTTGGGATTGCTTCTCAGAAATCTGCCCCTCCATCTCCTCTTCCTCCTCCTCCTCCTCTGACACCATGGCAACTGGGAGGCAGCTGGGGAAGCCACCTGTGAGCTGGGCTGAGTTGAGGGGGAGGTGGGCTGGGGGTAGGGACCTCTGGTCCTCCTCTCTGAGCCTCAGTTTTGGCATCTAGAATATGGGTATGGTAACCCGGTTGTGGGCTCCTGTCAACCCAGGTGCTCCAGGAAATGGAGCCCTAGGCTAGACTCCTTAGGGGGAAGGCCTGGGAGGTAAGGGCGGGGCTGGGGAGTGCCCTGCCTCATCCTGCAGCTGGGGACTCAGGAGGGGAGAA
Source organism: Myotis lucifugus (assembly GCF_000147115.1). NCBI lineage: Eukaryota > Metazoa > Chordata > Mammalia > Chiroptera > Vespertilionidae > Myotis > Myotis lucifugus. Next base: position 1,277,402 of record NW_005871259.1, on the reverse strand, counting down.
GTCCCTGAGCCAAGTAGCCTGTGCTTCCCACCAAGCAGCCTGCCTGGTGTGCCCACTGCACTGTCACTGCCCAGGAGCCTGGGGGAGCAGGAGACAGATTCGTGCAATAGGCCTTCCCTTCCCTTGGCTGCTGGCACCCATTTGCCTCTGGCACCTGGGACCCAGGCCTTCACTCTGGCTGGGCTCCAGCCAGAGCCGGCCCTGGAGCCATCCGGCTTCACTGCTCCAGCCCCGGGGCTGTCCGGCTTCGCTCCACCGCTTGGAGCCTACGTATGCAAATTAACCACCATCTTTGTTGGGTTAATTTGCATACTCTCCTGATTGGCTGGTTAGCCTAGCGAAGGTACGGTCAATTTACATGTTTGTCTATTATTAGGTAAGAAGATTTTAGAGAGAGAGGAAGGGAGAGAAACATCAATGTGAGAAACATCGATCAGTTGCCTCCTCGTATGCGCCCTGACTGGGGATCAAACCCTCAACCCTTTTGTTGTACGGGATGACATTCAAATCGACTGAGCCACCTGGGCCGGGTCTGGAGGGACTTTTTCAAGGGTTGGGCCAGGCTGGATCAGATGGGTGAGGCACCCCTCCCTGATCCAATCTGTAGGTTCAGGACAGTGACTTCCTTGTCATCTCAGGCTGCTGGGCAAGGAAGTACGGGAGAAGCAGAGCCAAGGGGAAAGGCCCTGCCACCAGGGAGCAGCTGCCTTCTGGGAGCCCCCAATCTGATGGGGGAGACCCAGCCCCTGCCCTCTAGGATCTCCTGAGAAAGAGAAATTGGCCTCTTCTCTCTGCCTTTCTCAACATCTTTGTTCCAGAAATAGACAAACTAGGCAGAGAAATGAGCAGGTGCTCGGAGCAAACGGGAGACAGTTCCAGCCAGGATCTGGGAAGGGGCCAGAGGGTCTCTCCAGGATGGGTAGGGAGTCGAGTTCAGGTGGGAAGGATAGGCTGGGAGCCAGCAGCCTGGATGGAGGTCAGACAGAACTGGAGTCCAGGATGGGTGAGAAGAGAGGAGGTGATGCAGCAGAGAGACGAAGCAGGGGCTCAGGCCCGGAGTTAGGGCTCTTAGGGATTACAACAAACAGAAACTGGCATCCAGAAAGCCCAGCCTGACTT
>NW_005871259.1:1236056-1276053 GCF_000147115.1 Myotis lucifugus | reverse complement strand
AAAATAAGAATACGGTGGCCCTCAGGCCAATCCAGCCCCTGACAGCCCCAGCCACCCTGTACTCCCCCTGTACTCCTCGCAGGACCTGGACAGCCCCAACCTGTCCGCAGGGCCCTTACCCTGCCGAGCCCTGTGCCTAGAGCACCTTTTCCTCTGCTCCATCCCACTAGGTGCTTCAGGATCCCCCCCCCCCCACCCCAATGCTTTGTCCTCCAAAACACCTGCCCTCCTCCATCTGCGCCCATCCCAGTCTATCATGCTCTCTCCCTTTCTCCTTCATAGAACCTGCACAATATACAATTATTTATTGGTGCATTTATTTTTCAATTGTCTATCTTTCCCCATTAAAGGTCCGTTTCCCTCTTACAGGCCGCATGAGGGCAGAGATCTTGTCCATTTTTTTCTCATCTGTGTTCCCAGCACCTAGCAGGGTACTAGCTCCTAGGAGGCACTCAGGAAATGATAGTTGGTTGAATACATGAACGGACCCCTCACCTCCCCCACCCCACATTCTGAGGAGACTCTTCTCCCCGACTCCCGGGCCCTGACCCTCTGCCCTCTGCTGCGTATGTGGCCTCTCAGGGGGCAGAAGCCGTAGGCCCTGGCCCCAGGGCAGCTGAGTCCTGCAGGGAGAGGAAGCGCACTGCTGACAGGCTGTGAAGCATGCCCACCGGCAGGAGCACAGACGCAGGGAGAGGCCACTTCAGGCTGCGCCAAGAGCTCAGGCTCAGGGAAGCTCACCTGTCTGAGGTCACACAAACAGCAAGCAGCAGAACCAGGACTCAAAACTCTCTTATTCCAACATTGTGCTCATTTCCCTTTATCATGCCAGGAAAGCCAGTTAGAAGCTGCTGCTGGATGGAACCTGGTGATTGATGACAAGGTCTGGCCTAGGGCAGTGGCCCGGGGAAGGAGGGGCAAGCATTTGAGATCAGGATGGAATCTGGGAAGATGCGGTATAGACTTGAGTGTGAAGATTCAGGGAGAAGGGTCCAAGGGGCCTGGGAGATGTAGGAGCCAGGGCAGAAGGGCTGTGTGAGATCTCAAGGCAGAGACCTGCTTGTCTCAGACACGAGACCTGGGCAGGAGCAAGGCCAGCCTGGGGCATCGATGAGCTCATCTGGAATGTGTGGGAGGCCAAGGCCAGGCCTGGGGTCGCCCACAGACTGAGGTTGGAGGAGAGAGAAGGAACAATGGAAGGAGGAGGAGGAAGCTGTGTCACCTTTGTGGAGAAGGTGGGAGGAGATAGGAATCAGCTCCTCATGTCAAGCGCCCCTCCGAGGGGTCAGGGGGACGAGGCCCTGGTGACCTTGGAAGTCAGAGGAGGGACCAAGGAGGTTGGAGGAGAGGAAGTGGGGGTGATGCTCACAGATTCAGCAGCAGATGAAGGGGTGGTGGTGAGAACAATGAAGGGAAGGATCCTAACTCATATGCCTGCTACTGAAACCTCAGCTCCCACACATCTCCTTTCCAATGAGCCAGAGACAGGTTATATTTTTTTTAAAACATTTTAATAAAATTAACCAATAAATATTCTAGACTGTATAGGCTACAGGGACAAAGTAGAAGCCAGAGGGCTGTCTTTCCCTCTCAGGCCCTCAGGTCCCCTCACAGAAAGAGACGGTTCTGGGCTGGTTTGGGGCTGGGACTGGCTATTTGGGGGGTGAGGGGAGTGATTCCAAAGTGGGTGATCTGGGCTCCTGCAACCCACCCCTCTTTGTTGGAATAGGGGAGGGGAGGAGGGGCGAAAAAAGCAGAGCCCCTGCAGGAGGCATCCCAGCACCTGGGGAAGTGGCCTGGGTGAGGGGGAGAGCTAGCCTAGAAGGAAGGGGGGAGGGACGGCCCACAGGGCAGAGAAGCAGGAGCGTGGGCTGGGGATGGGCTGGGGCATCCTTCAGACCCACAGCCACTCACTCTCGGACGTAGACCCTGGTGCACACAACGTCATCCGCCGTCATGGTCTGGAAGGAGGATAGAAGTCACTGTTAGCCCGGGAGGCCCCTGGTCCTGTGGCTTGGGAAGAGGGACTCTGCTCTGTCTCTAGGCTCAAACCTGCTTCTTGGTTCAGGGCCAACAGTCAGAAGCTGGTCCCCAAAGGCCTGGGCATCATGGGAGGGAAGATGGCACCAGAGCCCCAGGGGTCTACCCTATGTCCTCATCCCTAAGCAGGGGAGGTCCCCTGGAGAACTGCTGGGACCTCTCAGTGAATGTCCACTGTTCCCCTCCGAGGGGGCGCTATTTCTCATTTGCGTGAGGGCACTGTGTGGACAGGGACAGCTTACTCACACCCCAGCAGGACGTGGGAAACCAACCATGACTATCCTCGAACCCTCTGCACCCTGGAGCCCCCCAGGACATCCCCCGAGGTAGCAGTGGGCTTGCGCTTAGCTGGGAGGAGGCAGGACTCACCAGGATCAGCTCCCCATCATTGGTCAGTTCTCTGGTCCAGGAGGTCTTGGGACCCTCTCCCTTCAAAAGCCTCTGCTCACAGACCATTTTGTTCTCACTTTCCCATTTCACCAGGCTCTGCAAGGAAGAGGTGGCCAAGTGAGCTGCGCCCCCATCAGGGACAATGTAGCAAGAGAGATAGGGGATGTGCCCCCTTTCTACCTACCACCACTACCGAGGGACTTCCTCCATTAGAAAAAGAGAAAGGGATCCAGGAAAAGATTAGAAAATGGCATGCTGAGAGGCAGGGCAATAGAAGCCAGGATCCTGGGGGACCCCTTTCTGGCACTCACCTTACAGGGCCTCCCATCCACCGTCTGCTCCTCGAACTCTTCTCCAATCTTGAAGTTAATCTCCGTGGTGCGCACGGTGGTAGAGGTTTTGATGTAGAAAGTGTCTCCCTCCTGTTTGATCTCCACTGCCGGCTTGGAGGCGGCAGCCACGGCGATCTTCCTCAGCATCACGTTCACCCCTGCAGAGAAGAGAGAGGCCCACCTTTTGGGGTGCTCCAGGCACCTGTGTTACACCTTCCCCAAGAGACAGCTGGAGCAGTCTGGCTAGTTTCCGAGAAAGTTCATGAAGTTCAGGGCAGGTGGTGCAGCCCTAATGAATGGTGGGGTTTAGGGAGGAGGACAGAGAGGCAGTGCCTGCCCTTAAAGGATCCTGCTCCTAGCAGCCACCCCACCTGGGTGAGTCAGCAGTCCTAGATTAGCCACCCCGCACCCCATTCCCAGCTCAGGGGCACTTTTTCCCATTCCCCTCACCCAGCAGGCATCCTGCTATGGAATCACCTTGGCTCTGTCCACCTCACTTTGGGCCCTTTGTCTACCCTACTTGAGACCCTCTGCTGGGTGGGCTCATTAGAGCCACTGTGTCCTCAGACCCTCCCAGGCCAGGCCTCACCACTTTGTCCTGGAGTTAGGGACCACTTCCTCCCTGTGCTACCCACCTCTCCTGTCTGGTGCCAGCTGGGCCTTCATTTGCCCAATCTCTGTCCCTCCCCCAAATGAGAAGGGGCAGGGATTCTCAGCCAGGGAAGAGGTGGCCAGCCGCTGGGGAAGCCAAAGCCTCTGGAGTAAGATCCATTTCCTCGATTTCCACCTGGTTCAGCCGCCCTTGTAGGCTGGGTGACCTAGGGCAGTGATGGCGAGCCTATGACACGCGTGTCAGAGGTGACACGCGAACTCATTTTTTGGGTTGATTTTTCTTTGTTAAATGGCATTTAAATATATAAAATAAATATCAAAAATATAAATCTTTTTTATACTATGGTTGCAAATATCAAAAAATTTTTATAGGTGACACGGCACCAGAGTTAAGTTAGGGTTTTTCAAAATGCTGACACGCCGAGCTCAAAAGGTTCGCCATCACTGCCCTAGGGCCTAGGCAAATGGCTTAACTTATCTGAGCCTTAGATTGCTCAACTGTAAAATGGAGACAATGGTTTCTTCCAAAGCCTAGCAAATGGGATGAGGTAGGTGTGTTTAGGGCCTAGTACTCAGTGCCAGGCACACCTTGGAGTTTTTAAGAAATAGTAGTTAGTCTTACGGTAGCAGGCCCTTTTACTGATAGAAGGAAGGCAAAGAAAAAGCCAGAGCTGGGGCTCAGACATTCTCTGCATCAGACTCCTGCTCACCTGCCCTCCTCCCTTCTCGGGACAGAAGGGGGTACTGCCCTCCCCGCCCCTGATGTGTCCCCGACTCCAGGTCACCCTGGTAAGTGCTTCTCATTCAGATTCCCCGTGCCTGTCCGCATATCCTTCCCCAGATTGGACCCCTGCTCTCTGCTCCCCAGTTATTAAGAGGGGTGGGGGAGCCAGGAGAGAGCACCCCTCTGACAGAAGACAAGCAGGCAGGCAGGCGCCTCTGGCCAGGGCCCGGGTGTAAACTGCCCAGCCTGGCCTCCTGCCCTGACTGGAGCAGAATCCCCCAGAGAAGCAATTGGTGGGGATGAGGGGCCCAAGCTGGGCTGGGCCAGGTGAGCGGGATTCCCCTACCCCTGATCCAGCCCAAACTCCCTGTCCCTCCTCTAGACCTGGGTTCCGAGAGAAACAAATCCTTTCCCCCTGGCACCACAGCACACACTCTGGGCCAGAAGGAGGGAGTTGGAAGGAGTTGAGCCCTGGCCCTCAGGAGCCCAGGAGCCCCGTTCCTGACTGCTGATCTCAGGCCCGGGGAGAAGTGACCGAGGTTCCAGGTCCAGCTGACTGGGCAGAGGAGGCACGTCCTACTCCATCTTCTTGCACTGAGACTACTTCACTCTTTTGCTGCCTGGGAAGTCCATCTGCTCCCTAACATCCATCTTTCCTGCTACAGGAGCAGAGCCTCCTCCATCCATGGCCATCACACTGCACGGGACAGTTGTCCTCCAAACACCTGAGCATCCCTCACAGGAGAGGGACCCTGGACTAGGGCAAAGGAGCGTGAGAAGTGACTGAGGTTCCGGTGGAGGCGAGGCTGTGGGTTCCGAGGAGACGCCCCTCCAGCCCGCCTCTGCTGCCTGTGGAGCGGGCCCAGCCTCGGCCAACCTTGGCTGACTCAGGGCTGTGTTAATGGGTCTGTTTGCAATCTGTCTCCCAGCAGGACCTGAGGAGGGCACGTGGCTCTGAGAGACCCTGCAGGGAGGACAAACAGACGAAGATAGACAGACAACAGGGCTGGGCTTCAGGTCTTATTCTCCAGCTGGGTCCTGGGGGTGCCTCATCCACTGGGGAGAGGAGCCAAATCCGGAGCTGGGGGAGGGAATGACACCGAGGCTTTCTGAAGGGACATTTCCTATCCTTTTGGTCTTTCATTTCAGCGAGGGCAACACAAGAAAGACGGACGTGACTAGAAGCGCTGTGGTTAGACTGCAAGGAGAACAGCAGCAAGGAATGCTGGAAGTCCCCGCTTTTCGGATAGCATTCCAGACCCTTCCTAGGTTCAGATTCACCCCTACAGCCCCTGGCCCCACACAAGGTGCCCCTCCCCACCCAGCCCAACTGGGTTCTCTCTGTTCAGTCCTGAAACGATGGCTCCGGGGCTCCCAGGTGGCTCCCCAGTTGCTTAACCAATCTCCATCTCTTCCCAGAGCCCCCCACCCGCTCCAGCCATTTCCTAGCTTTCACCCCTTCCCCAGACAGAGGGCACACAAAAGTTGGGAAGGGCCATCTGGGTGGGGACAGATTTCCCTGCCTTTAACCAGCACACCCAGCTGGGCTGTAGTGGGTATCCAGGGAGAAGGGAGAAGAGAACTCCTATTGGAGGAAGGTGGGGGGGGAGTTCCACACAAAGCCATTTCTTGAAATCGAAGAAAGTGATAATTATCTAGAGCAATTTTAGGTTTCTGGAACTCGCTGTAGGAAAATACTTGTCTCACAGATGGGGGTGAAGAGGGAGCAGAGTGGGAAGTGCTGAAGGGGGAAGGAAGGAGGGCCAAGGGGGCGCTGGGGTGGCCATCCCCTGGCGGGTGGAGAGCGGCACATGGGGAAGGAACTTGCCTGTGCTGGGTTACCAGCGGGGACAAGGGAAGGAGGCCAGAAGGTCTCGGGGTGGGGGGTAGGGCCCCAGGCTCCCTGCCTGGATGCAGGGTTTGCAGCTCCTGAACTGAAGAGAGCCCCTCTTCCCCACCCAAAGGGAGACGGACCTCGTGCTTCTGGTTTCTACTTGATTCACAGGCTGAGTCACTGCAGGAGCTGGCATCGGTGGGCGCCCCGCCAGAGAAAGCAGGATTTAGGTGGCCCGGCCCAGCACCCCGGGACCCCTAAGCCCTGATTCTACCCCCTTTCCTTTCTTACTCTTACCCACCTCCGAATACCCCCTCTCCGGGGCCCTTGCAAATCTCCTTACCCAGCACTTTGAGCAAATCCTCGAAGTTTTCCGATCGGACGATCTTCCAGTTGCCAGAGAAGTTGGGCATGGTGGCGGCGCTGGTGGCGGGCCCTTAGGGTCTTCGGCTGGAGCACTGGACGGCGAGTCCCTTAGTCAAACGATATGTGGCCGCCGCCTTCGCCAGAGCGTGAGACTCGGGAAGCAGGACACGTCCCAGGACAACCCCGAAGCTGGCCGGGACTCCCGCGCGGGCAGTTTTTATACCCGGTGCGGGCCCGCCCCTGCCCAAAAAAAACGAGGTGGCCCCTCCTCCCGCCCCGCCTCCCACCCCACCTGGGGGGCCCTGAGCCCCGGCCCAGCCGCACAGCCCCCACTCCCGAGCCCCCTGCCTCCCGATCTAGCCCCGTGGGCGGGACCAGGGTGTGCTGGGGACCGAGAGCGCGCGCCCCGCGCCCGCGGTTGGACGGGGAAGCGAACGGAGAGCGAGGACTGGGATTGGCCTCTCAGCCCAGAGGGGCGTGGGGCGCCGGGCCCCGGGCGCAGATGCTTAGGGCTCAGGTCTTGCCGTCCGAACCCCAGGGTCATGTCGTTCGGGTTCCCCCACGTCTCCCCAACTCCTTGGTGTCGGGGCCAGCCCTGCTCGCGAGCGGGAGCTGAAGAAGGGAAGCGCGCCCTAGCTCGGCTCCAGCGAAGCCTGAATTGACCCCCGCGATTCGGAACTCGGAGAACCGCTCGGGGCCCCGGGGGTCTGGGCGGGCTCTTAAATGGGGCAACGACGCCCCCTGCTGGGACGATTCGAAGGGGCGGGAAGGGGGCAGCACCCCCTCCGACTCCCCGCCGGGTTTCGGGCCCCGCTGCCCCTGGGGACGTTGGAAGTTGGCGCAGGGAGACTCGTCCCTCTCCAAGCGCAGGGCGCGCACCAAAGGGTTAAGCAGGGGCCCCCGGCGCGAGGCTGGGGAGGGCAGAGGTCACAGCCAATCACTCCACACGATCTCTTTATGGAGGCGCTTTCCCCGCCGCTCGGCTCGGCAGACCCCCGAGGGGATCGCGGCGGGCGCGGGGGGAGGCGGGACCGACGCGGAGCCCCGAGGTTGGAAGGAGGCTGGGTGCCCCCGGGAGGAGGCGGAGCAGGGTCTCAGGTGTCACCATTCTCAGCCGTAAAACGGGCGGAAGGAGCGGCCGCCCCTTAGGGAGAGGCTTTGAAGTGTGAGATCAAAGGAGGGGGCAGGGCAGGGCTTCCCGCAGAGACCCCGACGGAGAGGGCCGGGGGCCCGGGGAGCAGAAATGGGGGCCAGGCGGGGAGCCTCGGGGACTGGCTGGAGACCCGGGACTGCCCAGGCCGAGGGACCGAGCGGGGCGGGCGGCGTCTGTCCCGCGCGGGGGACGCTGCCGCTCAGGTGCCTTTGGCGAGTCCGCGCACCGGGCCCTGCGGCCCGTCCGTCCCCACCCCCGCCGCCCTTCCTGGGCTACCCTCCCAGCTCCTGCCGAGGCGGGACGAGAAACCCCACATCTGGTCCCGGCCCCGGTCTCTCCCTGCCAGCGTGGCCGTGGGTGGAGCAGAGGACAGGCCCTGCGATTCCGAGCCCTGGACCGGCTCAGGGTTGGGGGCCTGCGCTGGGGGGAGTCCGGAGGCCTAGAGCCAAAGGACAAGGAAGGGCTGGAGGATTTACCCGGGACTGGAGGACGCACTGCGGGTGGAGCCTCCGGGCCCTGAGGAGGGGACTCTGAATAATGGACGTGCAGGGGACAGGGCATCTAGTTGACTCTGCAGCAAGAGAGATGGAGGGTAGACGGTAGAAAGGACTTTTGGATGGGGCCTCGCGCAGCCGTCACGAATACACTTGTCAGATTTAAAGAAGGGAGCTGGAGGTTCAGGCTGGCTTAGGGGTCTCGGTTTTATGCGGAGGAGCTTATCTTGGGGTGGGGGGGCTGGGCTTCTGGAAGGCAGAGGGCAGCAGGTAGAGATCTCTGAGGAAGGACAGACAAAAGCAGAGGTGGTAGCAAGGAGGGGGTGTCCCTGGGGGATGTTCGCCCCGGAGTTGCAGGCTCTGCCTGTGCTCCTCCCCCACCGCGGCTCCAGCAGTGCTGTAGGTAAAGGGAGAGGGATTAGGTTCTGACAGTGAAATCGGGCTCCCAGCCAAAGGGAGGGAACATGGCTGAAACCAGACTCCCACCGCCCCCCTCCCCCTCACTGCCCCCTACCTCTTCCACCCAAATCACTATGTCCATCTCCACTCCTCTCCAGCCCTCCTGAGCCCCCAGCCAGAACAGTCCCGTCCCCTGCTCCATAGCCAGCCTGCTGCAAAGAGAAGGGCCCCGGCGGGCCCACGCCCCCACCAGCCTGGTTACTGAGGATGTTAAAACCTCGCCCAGAAGATGATCCCCAGGACGAGGGCGCCTAGACCTACAATAGCATGCAGGGGGGACATGGTCTGGCCGAGGACACTGGGGAGGCTGGACGGGAGCTCCCTGGGGTGGGGGCAGGGAGGCCTGGGCCCACTCCCCTCCCTTTACTTCCTCATTCCCCCCACTGACTAGCCGGCCAGAATTTCCAAAAAGACAGAAGACAAAGGGAAGTCAGGCTGGGAAGGGAATTTTTTCCAGATGTGTTTGTGGTTTGGCAGCTCTGGGCCTGAGCTCCAGCCCCTGCACCCCAACCTTGGCTGAGGGAGGTGGTCCGGGGGTCTGGAGGAGGGTGCTGAGCAAGCGAGGCTGGAGGTCTCAGCCTCCAGCAGCCCCGTTAACCCGTTGTAAAGTGCAGGGGTGAGGGCGGGTGGGTGCGGAGCTTAAGGAAGATGCTGGGGAAGGGAGTCAAGGAAAGGGAATGGGATGAGACGGCTGGGGTGGGGTGGTAAGGGGGAAGGGGGCTAACGGAAGGAGAATGGGAGAGTGGGGGAGCCTACGAGAGGGGCCGGGGAACCTAGCAATGGGGGGGAGCTTAGTCAGCATCAGTCGCTCAGTCCCAAACAACTGGCTCTAATTTCCTGCCGGGATCAATAAGGAATTTCTCAATGTCGCTGGTCTTTTAATTACGACCAGATCTGGTGGGGGCAACCCGCTCCCCCTTTCTAGGAGCCTGTGCCATACCCCTCTGGGGGCTCTCCCAGGAATTTGAAGACTCAAGTTGGGGAGGGTGCAAAGTTGGTGAGAAAAGCTGGGGGAGCAGCGGCAGGATGGGCGGGGTGAGGAGGAAACAGGAGAGAGAGAGAATTAGGGAAGGAACATTCTAGGACTGTTGCACTGCAGTGTGGCGAAGAGGAAAGTGGCTGGTTTTGCAACAGAAGGAATGGAGATGAGCAGGCATCTGCATGGCTGGGGAAGTGTGAGGGACAGTGGCTATATTGTGTGCTCGATTAAGGGGTCTGGGCCTTGGGAAAAGGAGACACCCCACCCCTCTCTATCACTCCCTTGAGGCTGGGTGGGGGGAGGAATGGGAAGAGTGGGAGAGTCATGTACCCTTCACCCTCACCCCCAACTGGGGCCAAAGAGAAGCTCTGGCCAAATTCAGCACTTGTGGAAGGGCCTCACCCTGAGCCGTGTTATTGCATCTGTTGGGTCAGAGAGTTTGTTGGCTGGGAGTCATGTGGAAATGAAACCCAGGTGGGGGTGGGCCTTGAGTCTCGGGGACGCCTTGTAGGGGCAGCAAAGAAGGCAGGACTTGAACAGAGGATGGAAGGTCTGAGAGTGGAAAAAAGGAGTTGGTGTTAGGGTTGCCGAAGGAAGAACTCATGCAGCCAGAGTGGTAAGAAATTAGAAATTTATTAGGTCATCTGGATACCAGATGGGCTGAGCCCCCAAATGGCGCCAGCACCCAGGGACAGGGAGTCAGAGGTTTTAAAGGACACTAGGCGGGCTTTTTCTGGGCGGAGAATTCTCTGGGCGGTCCGGATCCTAGGAAGGTCCAGAGGGGAAGGATAATGGTCTTAGCAAGTGGAATGTGGTCTCAGTGAAAGGGAATGTCCATTGTGAAGTGGCCTAAAGGTCAGTTCCCAGGGGAGGGGTGTTGATTCGATTATTCAATCAGACTAACAGTTGGGAATGGCTGGGCCAGAACAGTTGTGTCTCCTGGTCTCCCTAACCCTCAGCATTTCACTTAGCACAGTGTGGACTTGAGCATCCTGCCTCCTGGTCTGGTCTGATCCTCCATACCCATGGGAATGTTCCATTCCTGTCTCCCTGGATTCAGGGACCCAGCCCTTTTCAAATCTGATAAGGCTCTGATTCTCCCAAATAAAATTGCCATTGAGCAGGATGGATGGAGCCAAAAAGAACTTCCAGCAAGCTGCCGCGCAAGCTGGGAGATGGAGCCAGAGATCCAGAAAATAGGCGACCCATTTCCCAGAAACCTTTGGGTGCTGGGGAGAGACCCTGAGCACTAGGGAAGGTATGAGCAGCTGGACTCAAAGAACACCGGGCTGACCTTTAGGGCCAGCTCCAGGCCTTGGCAAAGGGAGGAGGTGTGGCCCGGTAGGGTCAGAACCACAGGGGGGAGAAGCTGCAATAGGAGGTGTTACAGTTAGACCAGGAATGGGCTGCGCAGCATCTAGGCGAGGCAGCCAGGCGGCTCCTCTGTTGTTTTTGGCTCTGCTACCTGGTTCCCAGCTCCAGCTGCCAATGCTCTCCTCAGGGCTGGGCCAGCACGCTGAGCAGGTCAGGTGAACCAACGGAAGAGCAAGGGAGACAAAAGGAGGAGGGGATGAACTGACTGAGGAGGTGTCTGGACTGAATCTCTGTCCCTTGAAAGAGGTCTCTTGAGGGGGTGGTGGGGGGGCGCGGGCAGTACACAGGTAGTCACTGAAGAGCCTGGGGACCTCCAACAGGTGCTGGCAGCTGCCGCACTGACCTTATTCTCTGACCCTGGGGTCTTTGCTTCTCTTTTCCTCTGCCCACATTGGTGCTTCTTGCCAGTCAGGCATGGGGGGGGGGGTCATCTTTTTCCCCACTCAGGCCCCTGCTGTTTCCTTTCCTACTACAGTGGGGCCTTGACTTACGAGTTTAATTCGTTCCATGACGGAGCTCGTAACTCAAATTACTCGTATGTCAAATCAACAGTGAACGAGTGAGACATGTGATGCTGGGCTGCTGTGGCGTTCACTGTGACGTTCACTGCACCAACTAGCGGTGGGGTATCTGAAGCTGGCTTGTAACCCGAATTTTAGCTCGCAACTCAAAGCAAAAAATCGGCCGAGAGACGGCTCGTATCTCGAAAAACTCGTTAGTCGGGACACTCGTAAGTCAAGGCCCCACTGTACAGTGAACGGCACCAGTTTGACCCCCCCTTTCTCCTGGCCTCCCTGCTTCTCAGAGAATCTCCAGGGAGAGATGGGGATCTAGTGTGGCTGGGACTGCTGGGGGAAGTCCACATCTAGAGCGGATCAGACCTGGGCCTGACCCTGGCCAGCTGTGGCTCCTTCTCTCCTCGAGGGCAGCACTGCTGGATGGAGAAGTCAATCAGCAACATGACCTGCAGTTAAACTCTTGTCTTTTGTGATCCAGTGACTGGGCCAGACTCCTCTGCTGATCCCACCTCCTGCCCTGCACTGGCCCTTTAACCCCTGGCAGTCCAGGGCACCAGGGAGAAGGCTGTAGCTGTGACAAGTTTGGCGGCTGGACACCTGCGGTCTAGCCTCGAAGCCTGCCACTGTTGCCCAAGGTGCTGGGCCTAGGGAGCCCAAGCCTTCGCCCAGTGCCACCTCTCCCACTTTCTGAGATTGGGGAATGGAAGGAGAGTGGGGAGTCCAGGAACCCCTCTCCTCATTGAGATGAACTGGAGGGAGTTTCTCGATGAATCAGCAGGGCTGCAGACTGGGTGTGTGCTATGTGCCTCCTTTAGCCTGAACTGCAGAAGGTGGGCACCGGGCCAGATAACCAGACTCCAGGATTGAAGAGGAAAGAGGCAGGAGGGAAGGAGGAAAGGCAAGTCCCAGAGAAGACACTGAGGGGGTCCCAGGTCTGGGCTTGGAGGTTCTGGATAGGGATAAAAAGAGGGTAATGGACTGACGCACTGCTGGTGCGGGGAGGGTTCCAGGTAAGAGGGGCTGAGAGGTCAGCTCAGCCTTAGGAAGGTCAGGCAGCTGGGGGAGAACTCCTCTGCAAGGCACTTGAGTGCTTTTATTTCCCTCCTCTCTCCAGCCCCCAAATGTAGCTATTGTTTCCAGACACAATAGTTGCTCCCAGCCCGGCTCCTAGGGGCCTATGGAAACCAGCTGTGCTAGCAGCTCCAGGAGGCGGCGGGAGCCCTAGGAGTGAAGTAATAAGGACCAGCTTCCCCAACCCCAGGGCCCTTCTTGCTGCTGACCAGGCCCTGGCCCTTGGGGCCAGAGGGCCAGACTCCTTAGAGACAGAATCAGAGGTGCAGGGGGATTTAAGAAGAGCAAGGGAGGTGCCAGGAGCCCAGTTTCCTGGTCCCTGCCCCCACCCTTCCATCATGAGCGGGCAGGGAATTAAGAAGGGGCATGAGTTCAGAGTCTGGCCCCTTAGGCAGGCTAGGGCTTGTCCTTCCAGTGACCCTCCCCCCGCAGCCCCTCCTTATAATAGACTGGAGATGGGTGGCGGGGAGGCCCCAGCCTGACCTAGCCCTAATGGCTTTCCCTGGGCAGCCTGAACAAAATGGGAAAAAGATGTGTGAGGTGGGAAGCTCCGATTTCCTTTCCCCTGCGGGCGCCAGCTCTGGAAAATGTTAGCTGTCAAAGAGAGACTGAACAGTCTCCGCCTCCCACTGCCCGGTACCCCCTACCCCATCCCAGCCACCAGGGCCTCTCAGCCGGCCTGGATTCCCAAGGGCACTGGGCTAGCAGCTGTGAACATCAGTTAGCCAGGCTGAGCAGGCGCACTGCCCTGAGAAGCTCCCAGCCTCCCCGGCCTGTCTCCTCTACCAACCTGGGGAACACATCCAAGTGGGAGCTTTGGCACTTGGGAATCCGTAGGGACATGTCCCTGGGGATCAAAGGAGAGAGCAGCTCCTGGATTTCACAGTTGCCAACCTCCTGGCCACGGTTTCACACCTCCTAAGTCCCAAAGCTCTGGGACTGTCAGCCACAGGTTTCCAGATGATCTGGGTTTTTGGTTAGTCAGTCTTCCCACTGAGCTCACAACCGAGAGAGGGCATCATCCTCTCTGGGATGGGCCCTTCTCACGGCCTGTGGGCATATGGTCTCTGTGGGCCAGTCTCCTCCGATACGCTCCCTGACCCCTTGGTGCCAGCTTCCAGGAGACTCAGGGAGTTGATTCCAAAGCTGGGAGGAGTCAGTCCCTGCCTTGGAGTGGAGAGTGGGCAGAGGTGGGTTGTGTGTGGGGGGTGGCTCTAGCCTCTGAGGAAGCCTCCAGAATACTCTACCCTTTCCCCAGCCCGGGCCCCTTTGCTCCCACCCCAGCTCCACCTCCTCTCCTTCAGGAAAGCTTCCCAGATCTCACCACTCTGTCAGCACAGCCTCAGGTCTCAAGCGGCCAGGCTGGATTATCTGCCTCTGCCTCCCTGTGGGTCCTGGGTGTGGGCCCCAGCTCCCAGAACAAGGGACTCTCCTTCTTCCTCCTTGGGTTATGGTTTGGATCCCTCTCATGGAATCTTTCCAAAGAGGCCACCAAACAGGATTCCACGGGGTGGTAGGAAATGAAGGGCCTGGCCTTTGGGGAAGTTGCCTCTGGCTGAGGGATGCCAGACAAGTCGGGTTCCTGGCGCTGCTGTGCACTGAGACTGAGGGGTCAGGTCACAGGCGCAGGGCCCAACCCTCAATCCCCAGGCCTGGGAGAGGAGAGGCGTGACTGAGCCCACACTGTGCAAGAGCTTTCCTTGTGTTTCCTTAGAATCTGCCTGATTCTAAAGCTTTCTCCTAAACATTTCAGAATGGAATCTGGTTGAGCCTGGCAGAGAATTAAGGTATGCTTGCTTTTCCATACCAAATTCTTTTTTTTTAAAATATATTTTATTGATTTTTTTACAGAGAGGAAGGGAGAGAGATAGAGAGTTAGAAACATCGATGGGAGAGAAACATCGATCAGCTGCCTCCTGCACATCTCCCACTGGGGATGTGCCCGCAACCAAGGTACATGCCCTTGACTGGAATCGAACCCGGGACCCTTCAGTCCACAGGCCGACGCTCTATCCACTGAGCCAAACCGGTTTCGGCTATGCCAAATTCTTAAAAACACCTTCTCTCTCCCCCCACCCTGCTTCTCAATATCCTATGTGTTATATATATTCTTTCAAAGAAAGCATAGTTGATGATGTCCCTAAATAAGGCCAGAAGCCGTACATATTAAAGAAAGAAACAAGACAAGTCAGTCAGCACAGTTAAGTGATGGGAGGGCAGAGAAGACACCAGAACAAAGGTCTATGTAGGAATTCACAAAGGCCAGGGACTGGTGCACAGGAGGGCTGGGGAGTGAGACCTGGCTTACCAGGACCCCTCCCCTCTGCAGTGCCACTACATGTCACTTATCTATTCAGTCACCGCCTTGATAACTAAAGATCATGCAACCCAGCAAATCTCCACCCCCAAGCACATGTGGGTCCCCACTTGTGAGGCACACATGCACTCCCTGAGCACTCTTTGCGAAGCCAGTGTGTACAGGAACTTGGTTGGGAGTTGAAAGACCAAAGATATCGACTCAGATTTAAACATTTGCTCAGGATCAACCAGACCCAAGGTCATCTGCATATGTAAAGCTAATCTGCCCCCAATTAGGCCACTTACTACCTCTGCTGAGTTCCAGTCTGGTATCAGCTGCTGGCTGATATCTCCCTTTGGCTATCTTTAGGCAGCTTAAAGTCATCCCAATCAATACCCAATTCATCTTCTTCAAAAACCTGCTCTTCTGCCTGCCATGTTCTCTACTGTGGTCAATGGCACCATGCTTGCCTGTTCACTGTAATTCACAAATATCAAGTCTACCTTTAGTCCTCTTGCCCTGATCTCTGAGTCCTGTTGATTCTACCTCCTCAGTGATGCTCATATGCATCTTCCCACTTCATTGATTCAGGCTTCCATCACTGCTCATCCAAATTACTCAAACAAGGACTCATCTCCTGGCCCTTCTTCAATCCAATTTCCATTTGGCTGCTGCCAGCGTCATCTTCCTAATACTCAAATTTGATCATATCACTCCCCTGCTTCAAATCTCTCAGTGAATGTGGACAGGACCTGCCACTGTGCACTGGAATTAGTACACTGGTTTCTCCTCATGTTGCTGTACGCAACTTGGGGGCAAAGACAAGGCTACTTCCCTTAATGCCTAGCAAAATGCCTGGCACATAGCAGGTGCTTCATAAAAATTTGAGTGGAAGGATTCCAAGTCTCACCAGATGCCACCTGGATGTGTTAATAGCAGAGTAGGGCGTGGCTAATAGCAGAGGCTTCAGACTGGCAAACCTGACAGGTCTGAGTGCCAGCACCACCAACCTTCAGCTATTTGGCCTGGGGAAGATTTCTTACCTTTTGTCATCCTTGGTTTACTCAGCTGTTAGATTAGAATACCACCCCCTCCCTTACAGAGAATGGGAAAATGAACCTAAAGGGGTTAACACTGTGCCTGGCACAGAGAAGCACTCAATAAAGAGTTGCCAATCATCAGTTAAACATAAAGGGTTAGAAAAGAATCCAGGCCCTAGCTGGTTTGGCTCAGTGGACAGAGCATTGGCCTGTGGACTGAAGAGTCCTGGGTTCAATTCCGGTCAAGGGCACATGCCAGGGTTGCTGGCTTGATCCTCAGTGGGGGGCATGCAGGAGGCAGAAGATCAATGATTCTCTCTCATCATTGATGTTTCTCTCTCCCTCTCCTCTTCCCTTCCTCTCTGAAATATATATATATAGAGAGTCTATCTCCAGGATTTTGAAGCTAGAATCATTAGGCTCCAAGAGGCAAAGTGACAATGTCACAAATTTAGCAAGGGGTAAAATCAAACTTAAAACCCAATGTCAAACAGGTAACTTGCTGTTACTCTATACAGCTGTGGATGAAAAAGGGACCATATACTAAATCAGGGGAGACCTGCAAGGTGGGCCTTATAAACTTAGAGACCAAAAGTAACCACACAGGATAGTCTGAACATAAAAATTCCTAACCAAAAACTAGTCATGGCGGTAGTCACATCCTAGGACTATAGCTTCCTTGACAAAGGTCAATCTTTTTATTATTTTTTAAAATTTCTAGAGTGAGATTGAGAGAAACATCAATGTGAGAGTGAAATATCAATTGGCTGCCTCTTGCATGCCTTTACTGGGGATGGAGCCAGCAAAAGCTCGACATGTGCCCTGACCTGGAATTGAACTATGGTACATGGGTCAACACCCAACCAACCGAGCCACACCAGTCAAGGCAACAAGGTCAGTCTTAAATGAGCCTGTCTATTGTCTTTTTGCATCTAAGATAACATACCCTTGGAATGTCAATCCCCTTTTCCAGATCTCAGGGATACCCACCTCACCGAAGCATCCCACAGAATCCCTCATTGTTATCTTGTTCCCCTACGTACCATCTCCATGTGCTGTAAATGTCAACTATCTTATACCCACCAATGTAAAAGTCTGTTTTACTTTTTATACAATCTCAGAGATCCCCTCCCCTTTGCTTTCTCCTGTCTCCCTAATCTACCAATCAATTTCATGTACCCCCACCCCTTATGTCTCCTCCTTTGATTCTAATGTATAAAATAAGCTGTAAAACTGCCATTCTTAGGAGCATTTTCTCAATTTATTGAGATTTTGCTTCCTGGAATTTGTCGTCCATTTGGCTCAAATAACTCATATCTCTACAGGTTTGTACGTTTTTATGAAGACACAGCTGTTTGGTGGACTTACTCTATAGTACAGGTAAGTGAAGGTGCTTTGTGAATAAGACACAGACTGTAGATTTAGGGTATTCATAGATGTGCCTGGCATATTGCATACATGGATATTCATCTCTAAACTTGGACTTGGGCTAACATGCCTTGGGGCAAGTTCATAATTACAGCACTGTTGATCTTTCCTATTGTCGGCTGTAATCATCTGTTAAACTAGGAATTAAATGATTCCTCCTTGGAGCCTTCACTAGATCCCTGGTTCTTTAAAGTGGAGAAAGGGACAGTGCTATCATCTGAATTTTTTTAAAACATTGATTTTAGAGAGAGAGGGAGAAACTTGGACCTGCCATTCCCCCTACCCATGCATTCATTGGTTGGTTCCTGTTTGTGCCCTGACCCGGAACCTGCAACCTTGGTGTATCAGGACAGTGCTCTCATTGAGCTACCCGGCCAGGCCCCCTTCCTCTTTTGAGAACCACTTGGTTACGTGGAGTTTTAGACTATTATGTTCGGCATATACAGTTCTCAATCTTTGCCCTTTCCCAGGCTCACCTGCAGTGGGGGACCTCTTAGCATTAGAAACATCATTATGCCATGAAGAGAGTATCAGAAGAGCTTGTGTTTTATCATGCATGTGGTCCCCTCTGCCAAACAGGACTTGTTGACAGAGACTCAGGCAGCAATCTGCAATGGGGCTCTTCTATTATCAGTGGAAGCCTGGGATCCTGGGGACAGAGGGGTGGAGAAGGAAGGACCGAATGACAGGACATCCCCGGGCACTCTGCAGGGGAAGCTGGGCTCTGACCAGAAAGTGAGAGAAAAGCGAGGAAATGGTTACAAGGTTCTTTAGTCCCCCAGGTTCTTCCTGGCGAGCAAAGTAAGACTGAGTTCTTTCCAATGTTAGACTGAGACCAGGGACCCTTCAGAACATGGGGTGAGGGGATGAAGCATGACAGCCAGGTGCTACTTTACCAAGATACACACAAAGCCAGGTTTGTTTCAGCCAACAGGTACTCTAAAAGCTGAACTCAAACGAGAATTTTCTAGTTTACTGATCACAATATAATGTATATGTAAGCACAGTGTAATGTGCTTTGATGTGTATACCCAGTTTGGGGTGTGGCTTTCCTAGTGTATAGGACACTTGGCACCTCTTTATAAGGTGTCATGGACATTTCATGTTGGGCTCAGCAGGAACCAACTTGCTCAGAACTCAACAGCTGCCTGTGCAAGCAGATCCTGCAGCACAGGGCGTGACAAGACCATGTTGAGTCTGGTGCGGCTGCAGAAAATTCCTTGCTACAAGCAGCCATGACCGTGACTCTGGCCCCTGGAGCCAAACCAGCCACTCAGGAGGGCACAAGTCCTGCTGTATATATGGAGTCTGCATTTCCTCAAGACAGTGATCCCAGACACAAGGTTAGACCTGTGACTCACATTCCCAAAATGAGGGTGTGCAACCACCAAGGAAGAGCTAGCAGGAGCAACCAGGCTGGCAGCACCAAGCACCCTTCCTCTCTTGCTCCATCACTCCCATGTGCCCATTCTCCAAGTCACTTTCCTGGTCACATGCACTCCATATACAGGCATCCTAATGTCTTGGGGTGTGATTTGAGGTGTGGTCCTTGGTATGTGGTAAGGATGAGGACAAGGCGCCAGAGCACACGGGCTACACAAAAGGCTTGGTCAGTGCTTCCCCATGATTTCCAGCAAACAAGGGCCTAGTTAGTGTCATCCAGAGACTCTGGAACCCCCTTACAGAATTATAGCCCTACAGGACCCGTGACAAAAGTTTAATGTAAAGTTAATAAGAAAATACCACACACCCTGGCTGGGTTGCTCAGTGGGTTGGAACGTTGTCCCCTACACCAAAAGATGGCGGGTTCGATTCCCAGTCAGGGCACAGTTCCAGGTTGTGGGTTCAATCTTTGGTCAGGGTGCATATGAAAGGCAACTGATTGATGTTTCTCTCTCACTTTGATGTTTTTCTCTCTCTCCCCTCCTCTCTAAAAAAACAAAACACAAAACACCACATAATTGTTTTTCCATTATTAAAATTTATCAAGAAAAAAATTTATCAAGGGAACAATTTGAGTTTTGAGAGGCTTGGTTTAGCAAAGTAAAAGCCTAAAAACTGCTGGGAGGACAGGGGTAAGGGGAGAAATGGGAGACATCTGTAATACAATCAACAATAAAAAATATATTTAAAAATAAAATTTTTACCCTTGACAGGGGGAAAAAAGACTAAAACCATTTAAACATTTTAAATCTTTTAACCTACCAAGTGGGATCTCAGTTAAATAAATCCTCTCATGCTTTAGGAAAGAGACAGCTTTCCTAAATCATAAAAGTTGACTTCCAAGTCACACTCTTACCTCGACTGCCCTGTAATCCCATGGACCACACCTCACCAGGGATGGCTTCTCTGGAAGTCAGGGCGGGATAAATAGGCGATATCCTGACACAAACTAGATGTAGACTCTGATATGTGATCACACAATTTATCATCCAACCAGGATACTTCTGAGAGTGAAAAGGGGTGCTGTTCACCACTTGAGAACAGAAGGCATACAATGGCCACCCTTGGATAAGGCAGTTTGGGAGACTACATTTCCCAATATGCCCTGCCCTTGAAAGTAAAAAAGCTTGACTAGAACAAAGCACTCTGGGGCCTGTGGTTAGCACCATTTAAGAGGTAAACAGTATAGGGCTGGGTGCTGGCACGGAAACTTCCTCCTTCCATGGGATACTTAACCAGACACAGAACACAACACCTGAGGTGAGATTTCAGTGGATATTAAGTCTGGGGTAGAGCGTCTCACCCTCCCCAATAACTCTAGCTTCCAAAGGTGCGGAGCAGGTAGAGCCATCCATTGGTTCGCTGCCCTGTGTCCCCACTGCTGCTAATCTTTAGGGGAATTCTGGGCCAGGTACTGTTCCCACTCAACTTCAACCAACTTGTACAGCTCCATGGTGGCCTGAGCGTCTTCCACAGAGGAATGTCCACTTTTTCCAGCCTGAACGAGGGAGGAAGAGAAAAGCATTGGGCTATAAGAAAGTGTTGTTTTATCTGCATAACCCATAGACCAGACAATGGGGTGGTGAAGGCTTGGGGGGCGGGGGGGAGGTTGGAGAGGGCAATGGGGGGAAAAGGGCCATATGTAATACTTTCAACAATAAAGGTTTTTTAAAAAGTGTTGTTTTCCCCCCTTCCCTACCGGTTCCCCCTAACCCCTTATATAAGCAGTTGTTTCTGCAGTTAGTAGGCTGCAAAGGTAGAACTATGGTAGGGCCCTACTCCTTATTTAATTTCAAGGGTTCAACTCCTAGGAAGTCTGCTCTTATCCGCCTCAATCCTTTCTGTGGCAACATGTGAATGCCATATTCTTCTATTCTGTAGAGACAAGACATCTAGATCATAGCCAGGCCTTCTAAGTCTTCCATTTTCCCCAGTTCCTTAACTCTTTATGGCATGTCTACACCCTCTACCAGGCAGGTCACCCCCTTCTTGAATGCCAAATATGTGAAATACATGAGAGGTCCTTCCATCCACTCTGAGGTCAAAAGACCATCACCACCTGGTTTTCTAGTTTCTTAGGGTTTTACACCCACTTAAGACTTTTTTTTCCTTTCCCAAGTACAATTTGGAACACTGGTAGCGAACAGGAATTATCCTTATGTACACATAGAGATCAATGGGCCTCTTAGCCCAAAGCTCTTCCTTTAAGACAGTGATTCCCAAAGTGGGTGCTACTGCCCCCTGGTGGGCGCTGCAGCGATCCAGGGGGGCGGTGATGGCCACAGGTGCATTTGTTTTAACTTTTTTTGTATTACCTTTCTATTCTGAGTTAATAAATAGTTTCATAATTTCAAACTTCAATGTTTCTAATTTACACCTTTCTTTACTATATTTTACGAAAAAGGTAGAAACATTAATACATATATCTTTCTGTTTAATTGCTATTAAAATTTAAAAAAAATTAATTTCCAGGGGGCGCTGAGTAATATTTTTTCTGGAAAGGGGGCGGTAGGCCAAATAAGTTTGGGAACCACTGCTTTAAGAGCAGCCTGCCTGGATTTATCTACAAAGGAATTCTGGGCCCAGAGCCTGGAGAGGCCGTAAGAAAGGACCCCCCAGTGTCCAACCAAGGGGCTGGCGGCATTTGGGGAGAGGTTACCTGGATGTCCCGGTTCAGCAGCTTCTTTGTGAGGTGCTTCAGAGACATGGTAACGTTCTCTGGGCAGTCAGCCTTCCGGTTGAGAAGAGGGATATGGGACGTGTCACGGGTAAGAGACTTGGGGTGAAAGTACTGAAGGGCTTTGAAGTCATTGTGGATGGCATGTCCCACCACTATCTTCCCTGTGAGTATTTTCAAGATCTGAAATCGGCATGGAAGAGGTAGTAAGGAGTAGGACTCAGGTGGAGCCCTGCATCCTAAAAGTCCATCGTGGTCCTAGGTCCTTTCAGATTCTTTCCATCAAGTGCCCACCTCCTTCTCTTTGAAATGCCCTCTCCCCCAAGTTTTCTTTCACTTAAAATCTATCTTCTCCCCACAAGGTGAAAGTAGGTATTTGTGTGTGTGCACGTGTGCATTATTTTTATTTTTCAATTACAGCTTATTTTCAATACTATTTTGTATTAGTTTCAGGAGTACAGCATAGTGGTTAGACAATCATATACTAGTACTTTACAAGGTGTTCTTCCCAAGATTCCAGCATCCACCTGGCATCATATATAGTTATCACAATGTCATTAACGACACTCTGTATGCTGTACTTTATATCCTCATGACTATTTTATAATTACCAATTTGTATTTCTTAATCCTTTCACTTCTTTCACCCAGTCCCCGAACCCCCTTCCCTGAAAGTAGATATTTTTCAGTGTAACCCTTTTAGAACTTACATTGTCTGTGATTCCTTACCTTCTCATCAATTTCCACTCCAATGATAGATTAACTTGCTACAGTCTTAAATCACACTCACATTCAGGATGTTTATGTAACTATATAGTTTGTTTCTGGCTTGCTACTTGAAGTTCTTTAAACATTATCATTATGTTGACCTTAGGTAGAAGGCTGGGACAAACGGAGTCAAAGATGGGCTCCAGGGAGGTGACAGAAGCCCCAAATTACAGGCCAATACATATATATACTAGTATACAGTTTGTTTTTTTGCAGGGAGAGTCTATGGCTTTCATCATATTCTCAAAAGGTCTACAAACCATAAAAGATTAAGAATCACTCATGGCCCTGGTCAGTGTGGCTCAGTTGGTTCAGCGTCATTCCGAGCATGGAAAGGTCGCTGGTTCAATTCCAGGTCAGGGCACTTGCCCAGGTTGTGGGTTTGGTCCCCAGTTGGGGTGCGTATGAGAGCAACAGATCGATGTTTCTTTCTCTCTCTCCCTCCCTCCCTCCCTCTCTAAAATTAATAAAAACATGTATTTTTAAAAAAAGAATCACTTGTAGACTAAGGCTGTAGAGAGAAGTGGGTGACCCATGCCTGTGCTGTTTTGTTTTGAATGTTTTTTGTGTTTTTTTTTTAAATATATTTTATTGATTTTTTACAGAGAGGAAGGGAGAGAGAGAGTTAGAAACATCGATGAGAGAGAAACATCCATCAGCTGCCTCCTGCACATCTCCTACTGGGGATGTGCCCGCAACCCAGGCACATGCCCCTGACCGGAATCGAACCTGGGACCTTTCAGTCCGCAAGCTGACGCTCTATCCACTCAGCCAAACCGGTTTTGGCTGTTTTGAATGTTTTTATTAATTTTTTTTTTTGAGAGAGAGACAGAAACATCGATGAAAAACATCAATCGGCTACCTACTGCATGCCCCCAACTGAGGATCGGGCTGCAATCTGGGCATGTGCCCTGTTCTGAAATTGAACTAGGGACCTCTTGGTTCATGGGTCGATGCTCAACCACTGAGCCAGAGCAGTGCTGTTTTAACAGAAAGTCAGTTTCACTGCTGTATAGCTCCTCCTGTCATAACCAAAGGGTATTTACCAGCTGTTCAGGAAACTTATGCACACTAGACTTGCAACCAAGTAGCTTCCCATGATTCCAGGATCCTAAAGTATGACATACTACCTACCAGTGAGGACAACCAAAAACTATGCCATGGGCTCTGAAGGCCACTCCAAAATGGAGTTCCAAATAGGTTGTGAGCAAGAGCAATAGTCCTAGAAAAATCAGTGCGTGGCCTCCCAACAGGACCTCTTGGGAGGGGCCAGACTCATTGGGATAGACCTTAGTCCAGTGATGGGGAACCTATGACACGCGTGTCAGAGGTGACAGGCGAACTCATTTTTTTGGTTGATTTTTCTTTGTTAAATGGCATTTAAATATATAAAATAAATATCAAAAATATAAGTCTTTGTTTTACTATGGTTGCAAATATTAAAAAATTTCTATATGTGACACGGCACCAGAGTTAAGTTAGGGTTTTTCAAAATGCTGACACGCCGAGCTCAAAAGGTTCGCCATCACTGCCTTAGTCTCATGCACAGCTTGGGCACTGGGAAGTGATTTATGATGAAAACCAGATGTAGTGTAATCAACTAAGTATTTAGTTGCTCTTGATTTCACCTCCAGTTTATTGTCCACCAACACCTTTACTTCACATTAACTTCAACACAAAGCCCTTGTTAAAGCTGAGTGGATTTGCTGTCAGAGACCCACCCCCATCTTCTGCCTCTCCTAAGCCTAATGAAGACAATGTTCTTTAACTCCATTCTGAAGGCTAGGCGCTCTCCCCTCCTGGGAGCACACCCACATCTTCCCTCTCCTCCTCTTCTTCCTCCCAGGCATATTTCCTTTACCCTTCTCTCTCCTAAGCTACAAGGGTCACCCCCCCCCCTTTTTTTTTGCCTCTGAACTTGTTTTCTGAGCCCATTTCTTCTAACACTCACTTCTTTACCTCTATGAATTCCTAATTAAACTTTCCCTTATAGTTTGAAAAAAAAATCCACTGTTTTGTCATATGAGCAATTATTGGAACAGAGACTAGGACTAGAGAAAGCAAAGAATGTGACGCTGAAATTACAAAGAGGTGGACCAAGGGCGCCCTCTGCAGGCCTCCCTGGTTCATCTTCCTTTCCTGTTCATTTGTTGCGCTCCCAGTACCCAGTACCCAGTACCACAATGAGCAGTTTTGCTCAATGAGTGAAATTAGAAATCGGACACATCAACCCTGTGTCTTTTATCCCCTTCATTGCAGGCTACCTGTTCCAGTTATACAAATAATCCCCAGCTCTTTCTGTAAATATTCTGCCTTCTCCTACCACCAACACTGTCCGCACTTACCTGGACCTCTCCCCACCCACCTGGCTGCTATCCTTGTGCCCCATGACGCTCACCTGGCCCCGAGCAATCTTGAAGGGGGTAGCATTCACCATGTGCTGCTTGCGGATACCACTCCATCTGGTGCGGTAGTCCACAATGTGACAGGGAGGAAGGATGTACTCATCGTAGAGCACATCCCCGTTGTAGTTGACGATGCTACATCGAGCCAAGGAACTCACATGCCCCTTGGGTCCTGTGCCCACCATCTCACAGTCAATTGCCACCATCTTCCTTGGCGTCTTCTGGGATGCTCCAGAGCATTTATTCTCTGAACGAGCCAGGGTGGAGTTATGCGGTGTACTCTTCTGAATAGGGTTTTTTTGGGGGTTCTTCTTCTGAGGGCGAGTTGGGGGGCTCTTAATCTCTGGAAGGGAACTCTGGAACTCCTCCAGCAAATCCACTTTCGCCACAACAGAACCAGTCTTCTGTGAAGGGGCAGGGGTCAGCCAGGGCACCGAGGCTTTCTTGTCCAGGGACCGCTCTGACCCACTGCTCGAGTCTGCAGTCTTCTTCTTTTTTGGAGGGGGAGAAATTTTCCAAGCGCCATCCACCTGAGGAGTTACCCCTTTCTTTGCAGGTTCTGAGTGCAACTTGGGCACATTGTTAGGGGGCTGTTTCTTCTTATTCAGAAAGCCTCTCCTCTCTAAGAACCGCCGCTTCCTGACAAACTTTTGGTGCTTGGCATTCCCTTCTAATGCCTTTTTGGGGGGAGGTTCGCCAAAATCCAGATTGAGGAGTAGGGTAGACATGAGGATGGTGGATGGTAGGAGAGCAGCTGGGAAGAGTGGCTCACCAATGAAAGGAGAGAGGACTCATCCTCTGCTGAGTCCCACAGGCCAGCATCCGAAGGTTTGTAGTACACCCTGGGGAAGAAAGTGAACTGATAACAGATCTCAGATGGGAGAACAATACGACTCCATAGAACTTAAGGTAGGAAATAAAGCAGAGCAACCTCCCAGGTAGAGGGGGAGCAAATCTGTAATGTGAAGTGACAGGACACTATCCGAGACAAGCCCGCGATTCACCAGTCCCATGGCCTCAGGAAGGTCACCTCCCCATCTCTAGATCTGTCCCACTGGTAAAATGAGGGGGTTGGCGGGCCAACCAGCCTGATTCTCTTTCCGAGTCTGGAAAGCCGGGACAGGTGGGCTCTACATCCGCCCAGGGAGAGAACGTCTAAGTACGCTCGAAACCAGGGATGAGGACGGCGTAGATGACTCTTACCTGGCATCTATCTAGATCTGCCAGGCATCCCCAGCGCGGGTCCCACGAATAGGTGTAACTCCAGGTACCCCTTTCCCCCGTTTCCGGGTGGAGGCCATCTCCACAGGCTTCTCACCCACGTCCTTCTCCCAAGAAAGGACCTTTTACAACACACAGCAGCGGGGGTGGGCGTCGGGGGAGGCCGAGGCCGGGGGCAGTTACCTCGGCGAGCACACTTGGGCGGTCCAGAAGCCTGTTCCTCGCCATCACCACCTACCTCTCAGATGTGCCCGCTGAGAACGGAAACGCTTGAAACCGGATACGGAAATGGGCGCGCGCCGACGGGGCCCCGGGCCGGCAGGCGCGCGGCGGGGAACGTGCCGGAGGCCGTAGGATCCTTGCCCCTGGGAGCGAGGTCCGGACTTCCGAGTGCTAGAGCAGCGGCAGCGCGGCGAGGCGGGGCGCGCTCCCGGCCCCTCTAGCCCCGTGGAGGTACAACTCGAAGGTGTGGGGAGGCCGAGACGAGCGGGAACTGCCGCGCGCTAGGGCCCCGAGCCCCACTTCCGGGATGGGCGGGAAGTGCGCGGGGTGGGCGGGGCGTGCGGGGGTGGGCGGGGCCTGAACGCCGCGGCCCGCCTCTGTGGCGTCACAGTCCGGCAGCCCACGCCGCTTGTTTTCCGTGCTGACAGCTTCGCGCTGTGGACGTCGCGACCTGTGATGTCAGGAGGACGCCTCGGGTCTTGAACCTCCATCTGGAACCTGGAAGAGGCAGCGTCTCGGGCCAATGCTGAGCGCTTTCTTCTCGCCCCGCCTGCAGAGCTGAACCCAGCCGGGGCTCCGGATCCGCGTGGTGCCGACCCTGCTTCCGTCCTCACCGCGTTCTCGCTCCAGGCGCCACCGACCGGGCCCCGATGCCAGGCGTTTCCGCCCGGGGCCTCTCTCTCGAGGAGAGGAGGCAGCTAGCTGTGAATCTCACCCGGGTGCTGTCGCTCTACCGTTCCATCCTGGACGCCTACATCATCGTGAGGCCACGGGGTTGGGGACGGGGTGCTCCTGGTTGTGTGCTTGGCTGGGTGCCCGCGACAGGGAGAGCAACTGGAGCAGCGGTTCTCAACCTGTGGGTCGCGACCCCTTTGGGGGTCGAATGACCCTTTCACAGGGGTCGCCTAAGACCATCGGAAAACACATATATAATTACATATTGTTTTTGTGATTAATCACTATGCTTTAATTATGTTCAATTTGTAATCATGAAAATACATCCTGCATATCAGATATTTACATGACGATTCATAACAGTAGCAAAATTGCAGTTATGAAGTAGCAACGAAAATAATTTTATGGTTGGGGGGGTCACCACAACATGAGGAACTGTATTGAAGGGTCGCGGCATTAGGAAGGTTGAGAACCACTGATCTGGAGAATTAGGGTCTCATCTCTTTTCTTTCATGATTTTCAGTCTGTCGTTACAAGAAGGGGTTAAAACGGGGGAGCTTCTTTTTTGTTTTTTTGCAGATGACAAACATTCATATTTCTAATATCTAGGTTATTTTTCCAAATCCAAACTGATAAAACACATGCTTGCAGCTACGTTGAACTGTCCTAGGAGCATGTGAGGTATTCCCAGAACACACAAGTTCATTCATCCACGCTTTGAATAAATTCCTGGTTTTGTAATGTAATGGACAATTTAAACTTTAGAATTAGGCAGGCTCCAACTAGAATCCTACCTCCCCTGCTGTGTTAACTTACATAGGTATGAAATGAAAATTCCTCCTAGCCCCGGTTGCTCAGATATAACATGGAATCCTGTTTGAAGGGTCCTTGTGAAGAATGAATGAGATGATGTGTTAGTGGCACCAGCATCCACTGAATTGTTCAGCCCCTAAACCCAGAAGTCATTCTTGATTCAGCTCTTTCCTTCACTGATCTACAGTCCAATCCTTCAACACTTCCTGTTGGCTCTACCTCTAGAAAAGATACCGAGTTCACCCATTTGTCTCCATTTCATTGCTACCATCCTGGACCAACCTACCATCACCTCTCCTGGACTGCTTCCTAATTAATCTCTGTGTTTACTTCAGTCCCTCCATAATCAACTCTTCACAAGCAGCCAGATTAATCTCTTTAAAATAAAAATCTGATCATGGCAGTCCCTTGCTTCCTAGGTGTTTTGCTGAAATCCTAACTCTTTACCAATACCTGTGCTACCCAGGAAGCCCTATGGGATTGTCCCCTGCTGTCTCTTGAATCCTGTCACATTTCATTCTCTCCCACATTCACTGTACTGTACCTCCAGTGGCCTGATTTTTGCTCCACAAATATGGCAGACATCTGGGTCTTTGCTCTTACAGATCTGCCAGGAATGTTTGTCCTCAGCAGAAAGGCTATAGAGTAGAATGGTTAAAAGCAAGAATTCTAAAGTCAGGTTGATTTCAAATCTCAGCTCTGATACTAGCTTTTTGATTTGGGCAAGTTACTTACTTATGTATTAGTTTTCTTATCTGTAAAATGAGGGATAAAAATGGTACCTACCTCATAGGGTTGTTTTGGGGGTTAAATGTGTGTGTGTGTGTGTGTGTGTGTGTGTATGTGTGTGTGTGTGTATATATATATATATATATATATATATATATTGTTTAGAACAGTGCCTGGCATATTATAAGTATTTAATAAGTGTTTGCTATTACATAATTTTTTTTTACATGCCTGTTTCCTGTTCATCATTCAAGTCTCAGCTCAAGTGTCAACTCAGGTCTTTTCCTCATTAGTCTTACCTAAAGTGGTACTGTCTCAACGTCTCCTACTGTTTTGTTAGTGTTTTCTTATCCATGTGTCATTTGATGTTCTGAAAAACATCTCTTTTTAATGTGAACTGTGCAAGAGTAAGAATTTTGTCTGTCTGGTTCATTGTTGTATCCTCAGAGCCTAGAATAGAATGTGGTGCATACACAAAACTCCAGAATTTGTGTTCAACAAATGAATGAATAAAAATACATTCTGGCCTATCAAGTGTCTGACATATATACAGGTCCGTTACTAAATGGTAACATACTAACACTGCATGTTAGTCACTGTGGTGGTGTGGATGGGATTGTAGAGAAGGCACCATCCTTCTCTAGGTTCTTCATTCAGTTGAATGGAGAAAACACAAATAAGTGGGAAATTGGTAGCTAAACGGAGCGGTGTGTTCAGAACGCAGTCTGGGCTCTGAGGAAGGAGTGGGAGGCTGGGCCGGGCTTTAGAGAAGAGGTAGCTCGGATGCGTAGTAGGTACCTGCTGGTTGCAGCCAGTGGCCCTGTGTTGAGAGTGGGGTGGGAAAGCTTGGGAAAGGTAGGAGCCTGCTGATTGCTTCTCCCCTTCTGCAGGAATTTTTTACAGACAACCTGTGGGGCACACTCCCTTGCTCATGGCAGGAAGCATTGGATGGACTGAACCCACCACAGCTGGCCACACAGCTGCTGGGGATGCCTGGGGAAGGGGAGGTGGTCAGGTACGGGCAAGGGGGGCCCTGTGCTGGGGGACTTGGCACTGAACCCTGTAGCCGGTCATTGCTCAGAGGGTCTCACAAGGGATTCCTGGGTTGTAAACGGGTGCACCCAGGACACAATGGAACGATTCACTGGGGTTCTGGGCCGGGCT
The DNA here is from genome assembly GCF_000147115.1 of Myotis lucifugus. NCBI lineage: Eukaryota > Metazoa > Chordata > Mammalia > Chiroptera > Vespertilionidae > Myotis > Myotis lucifugus. The sequence continues at coordinate 1,246,824 of NW_005871259.1, read as the reverse complement.
ATCTCAGGTACAGGTCAGTGTGGCCACTCACCCTGCTGGCCCTGAAGTCCACAGCCTATGCCTTGGCCTTTACCCGGACACCTAAGTTTCAGGCCCCCTCAGAGTTTCGGGAGAACCCCAGCCAGAGCTCCCGACTTAAAGCTCCGTTCCGAAAACATGTCAGGCCCAAGAAGCAGCATGAGATCCGGCGGCTGGGAGAGGTGAGGAGATGCCTGGGGTATAGGTGGTGTCTGGGAGCCTGGGGACTGAAGCCAGTGGGTTACAAAGATGTGGGCACCTTATGTCATCTGCCGGTCCCTTCCTTGGCAGGTGTAGGAAAACCCCAGCTTGATGCTGGTTTGGGGGATTTGTGTTTTTTTGTTTTTTATCCTGTGTTGGTTGGTAGCCTTGTCGGAGTCACTGTCTTATTCCTGTGTTCACACCTCCATAATCTGTTCATGGCTTCACAGAGGGGCTCTTCTTGTTCTGGGGGGAGGTTGAATCACTGACCTTAGAGGAGGGAGGAGAGTAGCCTGAGCCCAGGGTCAGCACCGCTAGTTCTGGTTTCCCTATCTCGTATCTTCCGTGGCACCCTCTACCCCTCTTCCTCTGCCATCTTCATCTTCTCCACCCTCATTATGGCTAATGGTCCCGGGAATCAAGAACCAATGGCCAAGAGACCTTCATTCCCTTCTCTTTCAGTTGGTGAAAAAGCTGAGTGACCTCACAGGCTGCACCCAGGTTGTGGATGTAGGCTCAGGCCAGGTGAGCCAGACACTCCTAACATTCTTATTTTTGTTGTTGTTTGTGTGTGTGTGTGGAGGAGGGGGCAGGGGGGGGGGTTGAGTGTGGAGATAGAACAGCTGGAAGGCAACAGGTTGTCAGGCCTAGGCCCAGGGAGGCAGGTACCAAGGGGTGATAGAAGTAAACGGTAGAATTTAAGCCCTCTGGGCGCCTGGGACCCAGGTGTCTTGGCCACTGAAAGAGGTGACAGTAGATAAGAGCTGAACAGGGCTGTCTCTACCCTCCCTCTCATGACTCCAGGGCCATCTCTCCCGCTTCATGTCTCTGGGGCTAGGGCTGAAGGTGAAGAGCATCGAAGGGGATCAGAGGCTGGTGGAGAGAGCCCAGCACCTGGACCAGGAGCTCCTGCAGACTCTGGGAAAAGAGGAGAAGAGGAGCCCGCAGGTAGGCCTGCCCTTACTGCAGCAGCGGGGTCTGCCTGGCTGGATTCCCGCTTTCACGTTTCTCAGCTTGAGATGATGTGGTCCTGATCCCCGCTCCCCCTCCCCCAGGTCTCCCCTTCGCCAAAGCCTCTTCACATCTTAGAGGCACTCTGGTTCCAAAGTGCTTTCCACACGGGTCCGTCCATCTCACCACCACCTGTGAAGTGGCCAGTCGGGTATTAGACTCATTACACATGAGGAAATTGGGACTCAGACATGAAAAATTTGCAGTTATAATGACACATCCGTAATTTATCCCTTCTGGTTCCAGGTCTAGCTCTCTCCCATGCCCCAGCTTTTTCTCCATCTTCTTCCTTAGGAGGGAACACAGAGGACAGACCCCTCCTGCAGCCTGAGGTGGCATGGGGACGGCACACAGACTTCCCAGCTGCCTTGTCCTTTCCTCCCTCCACAGGTGGTGCAAACGCACTCTCACCGCTCCCCGCACCATGTGGCCCAGTGGGTAGACCCTAGGACCCTGTGTGAGGAGGTTCTGCTTCCGCTGGAGACCTCCCCTCAGGGTGAGGCCCGCTTGCTGCTGACAGGCCTCCATGCCTGCGGGGACCTGAGCGTCGCCTTGCTGAGGCACTTCTCCTCCTGCCCTGAGGTGGTGGCCCTGGCCTCAGTGGGCTGCTGCTACATGAAGCTGAGTGACCCTGGCGGCTACCCACTGAGTCAGTGGGTGGCTGCGCTGCCTGGCCATGAACTGTCCTACAGGCTGCGGGAGGGGGCCTGCCACGCCCTGGAGGAATACGCCGAGAGGCTACAGAGAGCAGGCCCTGGCCTCCGGACCCACTGCTACCGGGCAGCACTGGAGACGGTCATCCGGCACGTCCAGCCCAAGCTCCGTCGGCCAGGCGTGCAGGGGATACCCAGGGTCCACGAGCTCAAGATTGAAGAGTGAGGCTGGAGGAGGTTGGGGGGCGGGGGTGTTGGGAGCCCACCGGAGGTCCGATTCCCCTCCCACCCTCGCTCGTTAGCAAGTCTTACAGTGAAGCGAAATGCAGGCAGGGGAGTGATTGAGTTCTCTGACTGGGGCAGCTTCTCAAAATTTCTTTAAAAGGGAGTTGTCATTCTTTTATCAGTAGACTGTCAAGACTCTTAAATGTTAAGAATATGGCTAAGTAATTGGACAGGTCTGGCTGAAAATACATTTTTGGATCAATTTGTTATTGGATAGACAAGTCATAGCCAGAGAAACATTTAAAAGTGCCAATTAGGCCCTGCCTGGAGGGTGTGGCTCGGTTGGTTGGAGGGTCGTCCTGTGCACCGGAATATGCCGAAGGGCGACAGAAAGCAGGCCCTGGTGCTATTCCCGGTCAGGGCACATGGCAGGTCGTGGGTTTGATCCCCGCCTAGTCGGGGTGAGTACGGGAGGCAACCAATCAATGTATCTCTCACATCGATGTTTCCCCCGTCCTCCCTCTCTAAAATCAATTAACAACAAAAAAAATACAAATTAGGGTAGCAAATCAAGCAAAGTTGGAATCAAATGAGGAGTGGACAGTTTGAGTGGGAGGTGGAGGTTCTAAAACCAACTGAGTGCTGTGTGTGGCTGACCCACAGATATGTGCAGCGGGGGCTGCAGCGGGTGGGGCTGGATCCCCAGCTGCCACTGAATCTGGCTGCTCTGCAGGCCCACCAGGCCCAGGAGAACCGCGTGGTAGCTTTCTTCAGCCTGGCCCTGTTGCTGGCCCCACTGGTGGAGACACTGATTCTACTGGACCGGCTGCTGTTCCTTCAGGAGCAGGGTGAGGGCGGCCTACAGCAGGGACCTAGGGCTAGAGGGGCTGGACCTTGGGGTTCCTCCTTCGAGTCCCACATTACATCACTGTAGTGGTTCTTAGACCACCTGCTTCAGAGTCACCGTGGGATGGAAGTGGGGTGGGGGACTTGTAAAGAGAGATTCCTACTGACTCGGCCTCCGGCGTGCATTCCTGAAGTGTACTTTAAGCGAGTGTCCCAGGCAGTACTGAGGACTGCCTTCTCCCAAGTCAGCACCTCAGGCACCGGTGTTCCTGGTAGAGACCCGGGTCTCCTTAGTATCCCGGGGCCTCCATGGGGGAAAGGGGCTATGCCTGCCCGCAGCCTGGGCAAGAAGTGGGGCTGAGTGGGCTTCATTTCTACTCTTCTCAGCAGTCCTGCCTTTCTTCCAGGCTTCCATTCTGAGCTCCTGCCCATCTTCAGCCCTGAACTCTCTCCCAGAAACCTGGTTTTGGTGGCTACCAAGAGGCCCCTGGGTCAGGCCTTCTCTGTTCTGGAGACTGAAGACGCTGATGCACTCTGAGGAAAGGTGCATCTTGGACCCCATCTGAAACCACCCAGGTGCCACAGTGGGCGGCAGAGTCTGCACTCCTCACCCAGAGAAGCAGCATCCTGCATCCTCCCCAGAATCATGGTGTCCCACAGACCTTCAGCTTCGTACTCTCTCTCCCTCCATGTGTTATGTAATATTATGTAAAAACTTATTTTTAATTTATTAAAAATTTAAAATCTTGCTCTGGCTAGTGTTGCTTAGTGCTTAGAGTGTTGGTCCGTGCACCAAAGGGTCATGGGCTCAATTCCTGGTCAAGTGCATGTACCTGGGTTGCAGGTTCAATCCCCAGCCTCCGGGTGCTTGCGAGAAACAATCAATTGATGTGTGTCTCTCACACCAATGTTTCTCTCTCCCCCTCCCTCCTACTCTCTAAAATAATCAATGGAAAAAATATCTTCGGGTGAAGATTGCCAAAAAAAATTAGAGTATTTATTTCCCTTCCACTTCTAAGTATAGAAAAGGACAGATGTGCACCCTCTCTACTTAGATCCTGCAGAGATGCAACAATCAGATCTTACACCCCCAAACTCCACTGCCCTCCAGAACAGGTGGCATCTTCTGTTACTCAGAGGTCTCCATTGGAGGGAGCCTCTCTCCCTTTGGTCTCTGTCCCAGAATCTGTCAGCCCTGCCCCTTGGGAAGGCCACCTTAAGGTTAGCGAACTTCCATTCTGGATCCACAACACTGGGACAGATGCTCCCCTCCTCCAGTCCCTGAAACAGGTACCGTGGGGTTAGGGTTAGGGGTGCCAGAAGACAGCAGCTGCACGGAGAGGAGGAATCATGGCTCTTTATTGACGTCTGAAGGTGATGTGGCCCCAGCCTTCAAGGCTAAGACTAGGAGGGGGCGAAGCTCCCCCCAGGTTCAATACCAATAGACTTTCTTGTGTCTCCGAGTCTCCTGGATCCCCATTGCCTCCATCACCTCTTCTTCCAGTGTCTTCAGACGGGGCACATAGGTTCTTTCTAGAGCATCTTCCACTGATGTGTCTTTAGGGCCATCTGTTGAGGAAGGAAGACAAGTGGGAGGTCTTAACATCTTTTATTCCCACTTCGGTCACCCCCACCCCCACCCCCACCTTCCTGTCCATCCCCAGCCTCACCAATCCATGTTTCAGGGACGATGCCGTCCGCTCGGGGAAATTCAGGTTTGGGAATAATTCTTCCTGATCTTGTGGAGACTCGGACCCGCTCTCCTGCCTCAGTGAACCTCCACTCCACCTCAGTGGGTTTCCTAGTGGGCGGAAGAGGTGAGCCTGGCCTGGGAGCCAGGTTTCCCTGCTGCTCTGAAACCTAAGATTCAATGGCTGGAAATACTGAGGTCACCATCTTGTTTCACTGCTACCTCTGCACTGGGATTGCCTGTAGGGTCATGTCCCACAAGATGACCCCTCTCAACTTCCAGAGCATCCCAACCACCATTCAGACGATGGAAACCATCTGACCAGAACCCCCCGTGCTTGCCTGTCCACAGGATCCACAAGTTTGACCTGGTTGTGGAGCAAGGGTGCTTCGCTAGGGATCATGGTTCCTCGGTAATCCTTGGTCCTGCCAATGTAGCGGTAATGCTGTCCAAAAGAGGGGGTTATCAGAAACCAAAGGGAATGAAGGCAACTTGGCTACGGCGGCCCTGAGCATCGGTCCATGTTGAAGAACGGAAGGCTCAGCGGTCTCACCGTGCCCGCAGCCAGCGCCAGGCCCTGTGCGGCTCTTACTGACAGGGATGGATGGGACAGGCTTCCTGAGCATCCACCACCCCACGCCTCACTTACTGTATTCAGCCCCTCCAGGACCACCCAGTTTCGTTCCCGGATGACTTGAACCACTTTGCCTTGCTTCCCGGCATCCTTGCCTCCTAGAATCTCCACCTGTGGCAAGACATGAGGGTCAGGGAGGAAGATCCTTCCCCAGGAGCCCCACCACCACTCTACCCGCCCTGAGGTTCTCACCCTATCCCCGCAGAACAGATGCCAGTCTTCATCAGAAATGGGTTCCACAGCCACGGGGCGCCGCCGGGTCCCTGGCGGGTTCCTCCTCTTGTCTGCCATTGTACCTGGGCGGCTCATCCCATAGCGGTAGTTGGGGGGCAAAGTGACCTTGGATGCCAAGGCCAGCAGGGCCGAGAGACGCATGGCTGAAGGCTGTGAGAAATCCCCGGGCCAGGGAAGGACCCAGAAACCTTCCTGGTCAGCGCTGGGGTAGACAGGGGGACAAAGAAGCAAAGGAAGGGATTTTTTGTAAGTATTTACTCCGTTGCTCAATGGGCCTCATCTCGTTGAATCCCCATATTATATCACCTTCATTTTACAAATGAGAAAATAGAGCCAGAGAGGTTAACTGACTTGTCCATGGCCGTAAAGCTACTCTGCAGGAGAATCAGCATTCAAACCCACATATATCTGACTCCAAAGTCCAAAGAGTTCATTGAGGCCAGGAATCATATTATCTAGCTCACCCCTGAATTCAACAGATCTCAGTAGGGCGTGGCACATAGTAGGTACACAATAAAAAGTTATTGAATAAATACACAAACAGCAGGATAGGAAGAAAACAGGTAATGGAACAAAACACTAGCATAAGGCCAAAAAAAAACACCAGGCAGTTATGAAGTATAACAAACAGGGAACAGAGGTAAAACTGTTATTAAAATGTTCCTACATTACTTCCAATTCCTATCTTCCGTCAGGAAAAGACCACTCCTAAGACAGCTTCTTTTCTAAAAGAAGAGGACCCAGAGCCAGACTCTAGGATTATGATGAACTAAATCAACAGGGTGGTGGAGAACTGACGGCAAAAGTTAAGTGCTTCTGTTTATTGAGCATTTGCTACCTGCCAGGTGCCATCTAAGCGCTTTCCTGTATTGTATCATGTAAGAAAGGAGGCAGCATTAACCTTGTTGTAGAGCTAAGAATGAAGCCAAGTCTCAAGTACAAATAAAGTCCACTGCAATGGCATAAACATGTCTGGACGGGGAGTTAGATGGTCTAGGTCAGGGGTCCTCAAACTTTTTAAACAGGGGGTCAGTTCACTGTCCCTCAGACCGTTGGAAGGCCGGACTATAGTTTTAAAAAAAAACTATGAACAAATTCCTATGCACACTGCACATAACTTATTTTGAAGTAAAAAAACAAAACAGGAACAAATACAATATTTGTATTTGCATGTGGCCCGCGGGCCGTAGTTTGAGGACCCCTGGTCTAGGTTTTAGTTCCTACTTCACCTTATTCTGTGACCCAAGGCCACTTAACTTCTGAGCCTGTTTCATCATCCATAAAACTTTACAGGCTTGTTGGTGTCATTCAAATTATTTGTAATAGTTCAAGAATAATGTAAGCAGTATTATTCCTTTTGGGTAAATTTAAAAAAAATGTATTCTGGTACAGGCATAAATATTTATCGGAAGGAATTAGGAAATAACTCCAGTTTTGGGGAGAGGAACAGTTTGGGAGGGCTCTTTCCATCTGTTCCTTACCACGACGTTTGCATTTCTTAACCATGGGTAGTTTTAAAAAATTGTTTATCTAAACAGACATTTCTTTATACTTCTCAATATGAAAAAGGCCTAACGTTATTTTGAATGTTAGTTGAACGTGAGGGTCTTAATGCTCCCATTCAGAAGTAACAAACGGTCTAGTGAGCACGACTATGAGAACCAATGCTGGGAACTTCACTCTTGCTGTCATTTGGTCTTCACACTGCCCTGTGAGACCAGGAAACCGAGGCCCCGAGAGCTGTGTGCCTGTCCCAGCTCACACAGCTAGACGGGCAGAGCCCATCCTAAGACCCACGACTCCTGCAAAAAGTCCTTTAGCTTCAGCCATTCTAAATCTGAAGCTCTGGGAGGAGACCCCAAAAGCGAACCCCCCTCTCCATACCCTGGAGTGGTTGGTGTCTCTTTCACAGTAAAGCGCCGTGCAAGGCAGTGCCTGGTGGCGCGTCTGCCCTTCAGGCCCCAGCTCCAAAGGCTTTCCCGCCAGCCCCATCCCAGGTGCGGGCATGTCCCAGCAGTGGGCAGCACCCACCCGCTCCAAGCTTCCGGTGCAGGGCAAATCCAGGCGATAGCACTGAGCAACAGCCCGGGAAACGGAAGGCCTTTACCGCACCCACCTCCCCCACGAGCCCAAGGCTGTCAACATCCCCAAGCTGAGCGGGCCTCACCTCCACTACCCGTTGCACCGCGGCCCTTCCGCCTGTTACCTCTTGCATGTGGGCCCCAAGTCCTGCCCGTCCCCGTCCCTCGGCTTTCTGGGAAATGTAGTCTTACCGGAGAGCGGAAGCTCAATCAATCTAGCCTCTCTGCATGCTGGGAGTTGTAGTCCGCCGCTACGAAGCAAGCTGAAACAGGAAATGGGGTCGGATAGGAAATCAAGGAAGCGTAAGCTCACCGCGAAGCACCACGGGCGTTGGAGGCCAAGCGCGATAGGCTGCCGCCCCGGGCTCAACCCTGAACAAGCTGTGTGGGCTGCTGGGAATTGTAGTTGAGACGATGGCTCCATTTTCTACATGATTGTGGCTTCCAGTTTAAAGCAGAGAGCCACCCTTTCCAGGCAAGGCTACGGATAATACTCTTCCCACACGCTCTTCTCTGCCGGTGGCGGCCGAGGCAGATTAAAACACTGTCAGCCAATGATCTGGTCACGAAATGTCAAATCCGCCAGGATCCGCATATGATCGATGATCTCATCCACCCGGGAAGATTCCACCTACCAACCCCCTCGCCTCTGATCACCAGTGAAAGGTGCCTGTTTACTCAGCTCTTGGGTGTCAGTTACTTCCACAGCCAACCCAGATGCCCCACTTCCATGGTCGTGTGGGCTGTGCCTGGTATCGACACTGACACCTCCATCGTTTGCACTTTTACCTTTTCAGGTGCTTATGGAGAAACCTGTGTTAAACAGTGACTGGGCCAGAGAAGTAAAACGAAATAGTGTATTGTGACTTTGCCTTCATGCAGAACTTTGGACATTTTGAACAGCCTGAGAATGAAGGAGAGGCTGATACCCCCTACCTCAGTCTGAAAGTTAATTTGGAAATCATTTGTATTCCCCTTCTCCTCTCCCTCTCAATAGACCCCCCAAAAATCAGTCAGAATCCAGTGTAGTAATCAACAAGTTTATTTTCCTAGAACTGAAATTGTCTACGGTTCTCAGAGCTAAACTACAGTCAGCAATTTTTCATCAGAGCCCTAGGGAGAGGGAGAGGGGCACGAGATGGAAGAGGCAGAGAGACCCCGAGAAAGAGGCTGGGAGGGGCACTCACTTCCCTGCCTCTCAGTGGGTACAATCGGATCTGGTGAAACACGGAGGGAGCCGGGTGGGAGCGTGTGGGTGGGAAATGACACCAGGAGGGACACCAAAGCCCCAACTACAGAAGGAGCGTCATCAAGCCCTAGCAGAAGGGGAGCCTCCCAGTGCACCTCAGAAACGAGGGCAACAGCGAGGAAGAAAAGAGCGGAGTGGGGGCCACACAGAGGGATAGGGATCTTTAAATTTTTTTTTAAATTTTCTTTTATTAAAAACATTTCCTAAAAAATGTGTCTCTCCTTTATGTCTGGGTGACATGTGACTGCAGGCTGGCCTTGAGCACTGTGGGGAGAGGGAAAGGGCAGTGAGGGGTCTCCCCAGGGCATCACATCTCTGGCCCAAGATCTAAAAGGAGAAGCTACTCCTCAACACTCCCACCGAAGCTGAGCGAAGTCGGCCCTTCAGATCCCAAGTCCATGGGCCAAACAACTGGAAGCCCAAAATCTTTTGATGAATAACTACAACTCCCAGAACTCCTGGGGTTATCAGCAAAGGGAAAAATGGGTGTTATCCATCATCGAGGGAGGCCCTCCCCTGCAAGCTGTCCCACTTTCCGTGAATCTAGGCAGCTGAGATAACAGGTGTCGGAGGAAGGGACAGGAGCTCAAGAAGATGCCGTCCTCCTGCCCACTCCCCACCCCGATCTGAGGACTGTCCCTCTCAGGGCCCAGAAGCCCACCCTTGCCATTTACCCTCCATCCTTTTTACTCCTAACTCTGACCCAAACCAACCCAGAGACCCAGAATGCCTGGGGGAGGGGCAAAAGGGTGTAAGGAGATGAAAACAGCTGGTCCAGAAACCCTGGGACCCAGATCCAGGCAGGGAGGGACATAGTGGCCTCATCTCAGCCCATGGAGCAGAAGACATAGCCCTGACTCAGATCCCAGCGGTGTGGGGGCATGGAGGTCGATCTCCGGGGACCGGGCTTGGGGAGGGAGAGTGAGTGGAAGAGAGCAGGTGGGGTGGGGAGGGGTTCCCAGTTTGCAGGCCATGGCCAGTTTCCCCAGTAGCACCCAGACAGCAGCAGGAACGGGGCAGGGGCTCCTCTTGAAACATTGGTGGCTACAGGCTGTGAAGGAGGGTTAGAGGGGAGAAGGGTTAGTGATGAGGCCTTGGCCTGCCCTCGCCCCAGCCAGTGCCATCTCCTGGCCAAGTCCACCCGGCCTCCCGAGAGGCGGCTGGGCCCTCCCAGGTCAGGGCGCACTCCTCGCCAGAGGCGGCTGGGCCCTCCCAGGTCAGGGCGCACTCACCTCTCGTGATCTCTGATGCCTGGGACCTCAGCATCTTCCTTGGCAGCCTCTTCCTCCTCTTCCTCTGGAGGAGGCTCCCGGCCAGAGCTGGGCTCCGAGGGGGTGCTGTTCTTCTCCACCTCCACAGGGAAGGGCCGCTCACCCTCCAAGTTGGCCACCTCCTTCTCCTCCCCTTCAGGATCTTCTGCCTCTTTGGGACGTTTCGGGGAGTCCTAGAGATGGATGAGGTGGGCTGAGGCTCGAGAGGGAGGATGGCAGCCACCTGCCTGGGCCTCCCCCTCCTTTCTCCAGAGGCTCCTCCCTGGATAGGCCAGTCCCTGCCCAGCCTTCTGCTTCTCAGCAAGGGACTCCCCAAGACGAGGGGCCCGGCCTCTCTCAGACCGGGAATCCAGCCCCGGGGCCCCAGGGAGGCCAGTTACCTCCAGCAGGTCCCCTGCTCTCCTTTTCAGCGCCCCCTTCTCATTCTTCTCCTTGGTGGGCTCGTCGATGACCAGCTTCCCTTCCTCATCACTGCTACCCTCGGTGTTCCCCTTCTTGTCACCGTCGCCCTCTGCGGCCTCAGGCTCCGGCTCCGGCTCCGGCTCCTCCACGCAGCTCTTTTTCTGGGAGGACTGTGGCAGTGACAGCAGAGGCTGAGTGGCACCAGTGGCTGCCCAGGCTCGGCCCCCTCCCCAGACCCCTCCCTCAGCCACTC
>NW_005871259.1:1232090-1235561 GCF_000147115.1 Myotis lucifugus | reverse complement strand
CTACTGTGAGAGCCCTGGTTCTCCTGAGACCCATTCCTGAAAACTAAGCATCCTGTTTGGGCCCGGGGTGGACAGAGCCTGTGGCCACACCTGCTCTCCAGGGGGTCTACTGGGCAGTTGGCAGCTCACCTGGTAGCCAGAAGCCTTGACTGTAGGGTTGTTCTCGATCTCCCACAGCCCCTCGCTGAACCCTTTCCTCTTGTTGGGCTTGCCAAACTTCTCCTTGGACTCCTCGTAAGGGAAGAGGTCTTTGGGGCCCAGGAATGCCCTGGTGAGAGATGGGAGACTGTGCTCTCGAGCCCCTCACTGCCTCGGAGCTGTGCAACCCCACAGGGAAGGGGCGCCATCACCACCCGTTCCCCAAAGCGGTCTGCCTGTGGCCCTCCCCACCGCTGCCCCTCACTCACGTCTCGTGGGTCCCGAAAAAAAAGACTTGGTATTTGTTGGCTGCTGACTTCACCGCAGTCTCAGGCATCTCGTCAATCTGTGAGCAAGAAGAGAGAGAAGTAAGTTGAGCGGGAGGTCTGAGTTGCAGGTTTGGGGTGGGGGCTGACCTCTAAGGCACATCAGCGTAAGACTGAGAGGGGCCCAGGAGGTCACCAAGGGGCTGTGGAATGACTCTTAGCGGTGGAACTTTTCAAACAAAGCTAGACATGACGGCTCATCAGGAACCCCGGAGTTAAGTCACCCCCGCTCCCTCACAAATCAAACAGCATCCTCTGCCCTCAAATGCCCAGACCCTATCTATACGCTCTGCATCTTTGCTATCACCCTGGGCCAACCACGGTCCCCTCTTGCCTGGACTAAAACCACAGCATCCACGTCCTTTCAGTCTCCATTCTTGCCTCACTACCACCCACCCTCCCCACGGCAGCCAGCGTGGCCTTTGGAAGTGCTGGACCCCAGTGAACATCTCCTCCCATCATTCTGTCACCTCTTCTCATAAGGGCAGGTTGGAATCCCACTGCTGCCACCAATATCTGTACGATGCTGGGCAACTTATGGCACCTCTCTGCCGCGGTTTCCCCGTCTTTAAAATGGAGATAGTCATAGTACTTAAGCCAAAGGGTGGTGAGAGCTAAAGGACCGTAACCAGTCAGGCTGATCCTTCAGCCTCCTGTACTCACCAACCTCAGCCCTGTCACCACTTCCTCCAGAAACCCCCCCATCTCCCCCAACCTGGTCAGCTCCCCAGATAAAACTCCCAGCACCCCTCCTTCACGGCACCCTCACAATCCCAACTTCAGTCGTTCCCGTTATCATCCAGTGAATGTCTACGAGGACTACGCAGGCCCGAGATCAGGGAGGCCTGTCTGTACGCCCTGCAGTGCCGAGCACACAGCAAAGGCTGCCCAATGAACCTCTAAAATAGATAAAAGCACCCGGCTCTGGTTCCAGTGCAGGGGTGAGGCCATGGCTGCCTCTTCCCCGCCCCCCTCCCCCAGTAGTAACCACAACAGGCTTCTAGGAAAACACTTAGAAAAGTTATTTGCCCAAATAACAGGGCAAGTGAGTGAGGGCCAGGGCTTGGGAAGGGCCCTCCTGACTCGGTGCCCTGCCCGGCCTGCCCTGGGCGCTGGAGGCAGGTGTGAACGTGCAGGGGTCTGAGGTCCGGGAAGCACAGAGGGCAGTGGCCCAGCCGGCCTCTCAGATCAGGCCCTGGACGCCCAGGCCAAGCTGAACCGAGGAGAAACTACAACTCCCAGCAGCCCTTGCAGCGGCTCCAGCTACCGGGCTTCCCTCGGACGGAGGCCAGGTGGCCATGTTGCCCGGGGCCCCAGGCGCAGATAGGAAAGAGGCGGACAGGCAGTGATTCACGCATCCAGACGGGAACAGAGCACCTGAGGGCCCGGGAGACAGGAAGCTGGGAGGTTGGAAATGTGCTAAAATAGACCCAGGAGAGGGGGTGGGCCCTGGGCGCGAATCGGAGGGGCATCTTGCCCCAGACATGGAGTCTTCAAGCCCCTGGGCACCTCCTCCCCTTGCCCTGTGGCCTCTGGGGACAGAGGTCCAGCCCCTCCCCCCAGGAAGGTCGGGCACCGATGGGCCCTCCCCATGACCAGCAGACGCTGAGGTGCGAATGCGGGAGGTGGCAAGGTACCCTGTCCCCTCCACCCCCCAAAAAAACACAACACACGATCTCCATCGCCATGACAACCCAACCCCGCCCCCCGGGGCCACTCAGCAACCAGGAATGTGACCACCCCTCCCCCAGGCCCTCTCTCCGGATCGGGGAGGAGGGGACGCTGACACACACCCCACCCACAAGCCGGGAGCCCGGAGCCCGGCGCCCCGGGCGCAGGGCAGTGCTCTAAGCTCCAGCCCGGGCCTCTCGGGGAGCGAGGACCTCAGGGGTGGGGGGTGGAGGCAGAGGGGCCCGTCCTCAGCCGGGACACCTGGGTCCAGTTACCAGCTAGCTCCCCGCCCTCTTCTCGGAGGGAGAAGCAAAAAAGCAAACAAACAAAAAAACACACCACAAACTGAGAGCCTCCGGGGCTTAGGGATCCCAGGAGACTGGCACTATAATAGCAACAATAGCCCCTTCCCTAAGCGGCTTCCCGGGGCAGGGGTGGGGTCTGAGGGTCCCAGCTGAGAGCACCGCAGCGAACTCTGAGCTCTGTGCTCAGTGCCACGCGGGAGCCGGGCATGAGCAATGCTCCCGGAAAATGCGTGATGAAAGGAGAGAAACTGAGGCTGGGAAAGGGCGTGGGGCCAGTGAAGTTGCACAGCCACAGCCGAGCAGCTAGCTCCCCAGACCACGGGGCTCTTTCCCGGGGAAGCAAACTTGGAGATAAGTCGCTGACCCACGTGACAGGGCCCAGGAGGCCACGGCTGCCCAACCTCAGGGTGGGAGGGAAAGAAAAGAACGGCTAGGAATTAAAAATAGACAATGAGACACACCGGACAGACCCTCCCTGCTGGCCTCTAGCCAAATAAAAGGTGCGTCTAGAGGAGAAGAGAGACCAGGGCCTGGGCAGATGGGCACCTACCCCTAAAGCAGTGGTTCTCAACCTTCCTAAGGCCGCGACCCTTTAATACAGTTCCTCATGTTGTGGTGACCCCCAACCATAAAATTATTTTCGTTGCTACTTCATAACTGTCCTGTTGCTACTGTTATGAATCGTCATGTAAATATCTGATCTGCAGGATGTATTTAGGCGACCCCTGTGAAAGGGTCGTTCGACCCCCAAGGGGCGGGACCCACAGGTTGAGGCCTAAAGGGTCACCCCACCCCCTGCCTCACCTTGTGTGTAGACACCTGTGGGGAAGGGGCCAGGAGGTACATTCTTTTTCACTAAATGGAGTTTCTACCTCCCCCCACCGCCCAGAGAAATCCCTTCTATCGTGGGAACCTCCACTATAAGCATTTGGAAGATGACATGAGGTCTCTGAGGATGCTTTGTGCCCCCAATACAGACATCCGTCTCCCAGGCGGTGCCTTTATATCCCGGCTGTGACTCAACACGTGAG
>NW_005871259.1:1230063-1231824 GCF_000147115.1 Myotis lucifugus | reverse complement strand
TCTCGGATATAGCTGGGGGGGGTGTTTTTTTTTTTTCTTAACTCCCAAAACCTTGGAACTTTTTTTTTCATTTACTCCATCCCCCTAGGGCATCCATGCTTCCTGTTTATATTGGGCAACTACGCTAAGTAAGCTTCTCGTTTTCACCTTTTTCCATGTTGAAACTCTGAAAAATCTCCCCCAACCCTGGGCAAATCCCTAGCCCAGTTGCTTCCGAGATGCTAGGGGACCCCAGCAGGAGGGGCCCGGCCCCCCTGGACCCCCAGCCGGGGTTTTACTCACCCTCCCCAGGGCCCAGGCCTCTTCTTTCCCAGGACCCGGAAAATTTGGGCCAGGAGACATTGGGGCCCGGGAAAGTGTGCCAAACCCAAGAGCCAAAAAAGAAAAGTTATTTTCTTGGGTGGGGGGCGGGGCCCGGGGGGGGAAAGAGGATGGAGCCCCTCCCCCGCCTCGGGTTGGGTTGTCCGGGCCGGGGGAAGGGGGAGAAAGGGGGAAGGAACCTGGGGGGGGGGGGGTGAAGGGGGGCAATGCCTGAGTCCTGGTGGTTAACTGTTAAGAGCTTGGAGATCCCCCAAGGAGTCAGGCAGGAGGAAGAGGGAGGAGAAGGTCAAGATGGAGTCACGCCATCCTTCCAGGTGGGGCCAGCACGTGGCCCTCTGGCTGACTCTCCCAGCCCCGGGCTGAAAAGGCCTCACCCAGGATCAGCCATGCTGCCCAGAAGCGGGAAGGAAGGTCCACAGTGGCCTTCACCACAGCAGAGGGGTGGTCCCCGGCTCTTCATCTCAGGAGGGGCCGGGCCCCTCTAGGGACTAAGAACACATCCAGGGGATGGGGAGGAGACCAATTTGTCTGTTTTTTATTTTTGGGGTGTTTTTTTTTTTAGGTGTTTAAGGGGGATGCATGTCAGAAATAACTTGGGTGAAGTGCCCTCCCACCCCACCCCGCCCCACACCTCCCCCGCCCAAGGAGCCAGAGCACAGGCAAAGGGTGGAGTCCCAGCTCTGGGACCCTGGTCTGGTCTTCCTCCCCCAGCCCTAACTTTATCTAAGAGGCCCAGGCATCAACAAAGGAAGAGGCTCTGCCTCCGGGGCCCACCCTCTGCCCTGGAGGCCAGTGGGAAGAGATGAAATGAATGGCATCCCCAGCCCCAGGCATGGCCCTCACTACAACAGCCACCAAAACCTACAGGTCTTCCTCACAGGGCCCATGTAGGCCCACCTGTGTCTCTCCTGCCCCCTCCCCTCGTTGCTGGTTCTCTAACCCACATTCCAGCTGTAACCCCTCCCCAGGCCCTAGCCCAGTCTCTGGACTTTGTCCCACCCCAGCAGGCAGAGCAGTAAAGACCTGGATTCAGTTCTTGCCCGGCCCACCAGGGCCTTGGCATCCAGGCCAAGAAGCCAGTTGGATCAAAGGTGCAGGGTAAAGTACATGAGTGTTCACATGCCACACACATACATGCACACACAAGGCCTCTGCGGTGGCTGCCCTCCCCTATCCTCTAGGAGGCCCTGGGGTCGGGGAGAGTCCTGCTCTTTTTGTACTTCATTCCAGAAGCCAGGCATCTAGAAGTTCCAGGAAACAGGAGCTCAGGGGCATATGGGATTTAGGCAGACTCCTCAGAGGAGAGACGGAATGAGGAAGGGTTCTTCGGGGTTTCCTTCCGAGTGACCCCAAAGTTGGCCTGTACACTCTGAAACAGGACAACCAGGGAGCCGGGGGGAACTTTCCTAAGCTCAGAGCAGGATCTGGGCCAGATGAAGA
>NW_005871259.1:1213614-1227110 GCF_000147115.1 Myotis lucifugus | reverse complement strand
AAGTCGGTGACCCAGGAACGTCGGAGATTTGCTTCCTCACTGCGGGCTTTAGGGAAGCGTTTGGTAGCCAGGAGGTGGCAGAGGGGTTGTGGCACGAAGTGGGCACGTTCCGGGTGCATGAGATGGATGTCAGTTCTCCATGCTGGCTCCTGGCAAGAGAGAGCTGGGCTCTACGCTAGCCAAGCCCTCGAAGATGAGGTGTATTCTAGCGGGAAGAGGTTGTAGAAGCCAGTAAGTCCCAGATCATTAGCAAGCTGTGAAGACCGGGAGCCAGGCACTACCTCGCTTGGGGTGGGAGCGGGAGAGAATCTTCGAAGGCTTCGCAAAGGTGGCTACCAGAGCTGGGCCTTAAAGAACGAGTGTGATTTTGCTGGATTCCAGAGACTACATTTTAGCCAAGGTTGTAGCTTATCTAGTGATAGAACAAAACTTGACCTCAGGCCTCTTCCCACTGAGCCAAACAAGACTTTATTCTAATGACATCTTTGATTTGCTGTCACTGTATGGGTCTTGGTTTTGCCCAGATTCCAGATACCTGTGGTCTCTTAGAAATAAGATATCGGTGCCCTAGCCAGTTTGGCTCAGTGGGTAGAGTGTAGGCCCACCGACGGAAGGATCATGAATTTGATTCCGCTCAGGGGCACTACCTCCTTTGCTGGATCCCTGCGGGTGGGGCGTGTGCAGGAGGCAGCCAATCGATCAATGTGTCTCTCTCCCTATCTCTTTCCACTCTCTCTAAAAATCAATGGAAGAATGTCCTAGAGCAGTGGTTCTCAACCTTTTGGCCCTTTACAGTTCCTCATGGTGTGACCCAACATAAAATTATTTTTGTTGCTACTTCATAACTGTAATGTTGCCACTGTTATGAATCGTAAGGTAAATATCTGATATGCAGGATGGTCTTAGGCGACCCCTGTGAAAGGGTCGTTCGACCGCCAAAGGGGTCGCGACCCACAGGTTGAGAACCGCTGTCCTAGAGTGAGGATTAACAACAACAACAAAAGAAATAAGCTATTTGAATCCTCTGTTATAGCGTGTCCAGATCCTTAAAGTTTTGCAACAAAATATTTTAGGTTTGAAAAGGTAAAATATGCATGTTTTTCTTTCCACACGTTTCCGGATCCTACTTCAAAGCATATTGTAGTCTCCTTGCCAGGAAGGGCAGGAGGTAGCCAAAAGGCCTAGGTTCACATCCCACTCTGCCTGCTGTTCACCCATCAGGAGAACTTGGACGACCCCTGAACTTAACTCTTGAGTTCAGTGTCCTCAACCATCAAATGGGGTAACATTGCTGCCCTGCCAACGTCGGCGTCATGGAATAGGTGCTTGTCATTGGCAAAGGCCTGCCGTTCCTACAGTCCTTCCTGCCAGTTGGTTGTCCTGGCCACGGCAATGCACGTCACAAGTCTTGCCTATATAACAGTGTGTTCTCTTAGCATCGTTCATTCCCCCTGTGATAGGAGTCCCTCTAGACCCCAGGCTGCTGGCACAGTGGTGTTGGGGTCCAGCCCCAGCAGGTCCAGGGGTTCCCCAAGGTGTGGATGGAGTCGGCAAAGAAGGAATGACACGGAGGCAGCGTTCAGGTGATCATCATAGCCAGGTTCCTCTTTATTGTCTTGTTACATCTGTATTTATACCAGTTGATTTTAATCCTATCAATTCTATTCCAAAGGTTAGGGCGTTTCTTATCTCCATTCCAGGGAGTAAAGATTTTGTAGCTTAAGCGTGATTGTTTGTAGTTAAAGTGATTAACTACCCGCCTGGCACTTAGTTAAGGAGTTTTATTCCCCCCCCTAACTTCAGGGAAAAATCCCTACCTGGGGAAACAACCTTTCTTAGAGAGGTGACCTTGGTTAAAACACATAGCGCCAAGAAGGGGAGAAAACATATTAAGAACAGTATGCCATATACGCCAGGTCCCTTGAAACATATGCTGTGCAGATGTTTCTTCCCTGCAGCGACTGTATCAAGCAGCAAGGATGGACCCGCTTCCGGCACAGTGGGGCCCTCTGCAAGGTCCTGGTGCAAGAAAAGAGCATGTCTTCAGCCCTGGACTTGCAGATTTGTCCAATAGCAAATCCAAACTTGTTGCAACAGAGCAGCTCAATTCCAGGAGGCGTTTATTCTGCGATGCATTCTACTTAGAGATGCAGTCAGTCGTGTGATAGTCCATTTTCTGTCAGGCTAATGTTTCCCTTTGTTGTTCTTACTGTTGTTAGGAGAGACACTTGTCAACATTTTTAAAGATATTTCA
This sequence comes from Myotis lucifugus, assembly GCF_000147115.1. Taxonomy (NCBI): domain Eukaryota; kingdom Metazoa; phylum Chordata; class Mammalia; order Chiroptera; family Vespertilionidae; genus Myotis; species Myotis lucifugus. The sequence continues at coordinate 1,224,856 of NW_005871259.1, read as the reverse complement.
GTAAACCCAGTGTCACAACAGGCTTTCTTTTAGCGCCCAGGCCAGTATTATAAATATGCACACTTTTAATGCAACAAACATCTTAAAACTACTCTCCAATTTAGCACACCCCAATTGAGTTAAGAGTCCTATCCATTTCTCCACTTTGTTGTGTCAGGAAATCCTGTGCGGAGGTGGCAATAAGGATCCTACGTTCTTTTTTGCAACAAATCTCTTGGGCCTGCCTCGGTCCACCATGCAGATGCTGGTTGCAATAAACCAACCAGGGTTCCCTTTGTTGCTGTAATCTCCCAGGCCTTGGGTGCAATTTAATATCCAAGTTCTCTTTACAACAACATCCACCAACTCACAGCTGCCCCTAACAACCCAGCCAAGAGCAGAAGAGGGTCAGTTACAGGGGCAGGTGGGCATAAGCCTGCATCCCTTGGGATTTAGGTCTGACTTAGTGCTGTGTAGTCTTTAATGTGCAACCGAATCACCTGGGAATCCTCTTAAAAAGCCATTCTAATTCAGTAAGTTTGGGGTGCCTGCATTTCTAAGAAGCCTCAGGGTGCCGCGGCTGCTTTACACGACCCTTTGAGTAGTCAGATCTGAGCACACAGGTCACAGGCCCCCCGACTGCCAGTGCAGCTTGGAACCAATTCACAAATGTCTCAGTGAAAAGATGCCGTTGCTGCTGGTGCTGGCTTCTGCATTTGTGTGGGAGGGAGGTCAGGACAGAAGTCAGGGGATTTGAGGCCCCAGCGCAGAGCAGACTTGTGAGTGCAGATCTGGTTGTGGGGTTCTGAAGGAGCAAGGTCGGGGAAGAGGGGGGTGGACTTATTCTGTCCATATCAGGAAGGAAGATTGGCTCAGCAGCAGGAGGGCTGGGGCTGAGGCTCCTAGGGAAGGGGAAGTGTGAGCTACTGGCAACAACCTGGGTTTGTATTCCAGGGGACCTGGGTTTGAATCTTGCTTTCGGCAAGTGACTTGAACTTCTAAACAACATTTTCTTCCATCACTGTAAAAATGTAAATACAAATAGCTGTGCTATGGGGTGGTAAGGGAGATCATCAGTATCAAAACCTCATAGATGCACCCGGCTGGTGTGGCTCAGTGGTTCAATGGTGACCTATGAACCAGGGAGTCACGGTGTGATTCCTGGTCAGGGCACTGCCCAGGTCGTAGGCTCGATCCCAGTAGGGGGTGTGCAGGAGGCAGCTGATCGATGATTCTCATCATTGATGTTTCTATCTCTCTCTCCCTCCCTCTCCTTTCCTCTCTAAAATCAATAAAAATATATTAAAACAAAAACAAAAAAACCTCACTAATTCATTAGTTTCCAAGGAAATGTCCGTTTCTTCCCTTTAAACTCCTGAGAGAGAGAGTAGAGGGGTTTGTCCCCAGCCCTCAGAGCTGTGTGACCTACTCCCATCACCACTTCTTGGCGCCCCAGTACCCCCACTAGGAGAGGAAGATGGGTAGTTTAGACCAGTGGTTTTTCAAAACAATATCTCTATTGCCCCCTCTCCCGAGTGCCACCCAAAATAAAAGTGCAGCCGTGCTGTTATGCATTTGAGGAGGAATCAGAGTGGTTAAGAATCAGAGATATCAGGGTCTGAGTGCCTGCTCCACCGTCGACACACTGTGTCACTTTAGGAAAGTTAACTAATTGACCTGAGTCTTAGTTTGAATGTCTGTAAAATGGAGTGTCTCAGTTTCCATGTCTATAAAATGGGTTGTATTGAGGAAGGAATTAATATATTTCAAGTGCTTCCAACAGAGCCTGGGAACATAGTAAGTGTTTAATCAAATTGGTTTTCACTGCCCTGGTTGGTATGGCTCAGTTCATTGTAGTCTTGGAGTATCATCTCACGTACCAGAAGAGAGAGAGAGAGAGAGAGAGAGAGAGAGAGAGAGAGAGATCACTTGGTTGATCGGTTGCCTCCTGCAGGGGCCCCTACCTGGGGCTGGGGAACCTACAACTGAGGTACGTACCCTTGACCAGCCCCTTGACCGGGAATCAAACCCACGACCCTTCTGTCCTTGGCTGAGCCTCTAATTATTGAGCCAAAACAGCCAGGGCGCCTTTTATTATTCCTTTCAGTCCGCAGGCTGACGCTCTATCCACTGAGCCAAACCGGTTTCGGCTATAGCTGTTTCTTAAACAGCTTTTAACCAGTCCTCATTTTTGTTCCCTTCCCCTCTCATGTCTCGTTCCCTTCCAGAGGCCCTCCGGAGCCCTGGGAGGCTCTTCAGATCATATTGATCCTCACATTCCCCATGGCCAACTTGGGTCTCCGCTCTCTTGGATGTGCCAAGCCAGTTACCACTGGGCCATTTGCTTCCCACCTTCCAGAATGTAACGGTGCTTTCCTCTTTCCATCATCCCGTCTTTGTGGGTTTGAATCTTTTCAAAATGGTCTTTCATGCCTTTTCACAAAAAAATTCTTTATTGAAGTTTTAGCAGGATTTCAGGAGGGAATCCAATTAGGTAGGTTCAATTCACTATCTTTTACTGGAAGACTTTATTACTATTACTACTTTTGGAATAGATAATACCTGTACAGGTTACAAATTTCTAAACGTATGAAAGAGTGCACATAAGAAATATATAAATCCCTTTCCCACCCATGCCCTGAAGTTAGTCTTTCTTTCTTTCTTTCTTTCTTTCTTTCTTTCTTTCTTTCTTTCTTTCTTTCTTTCTTCTTTCTTTCTTTTTTTCTTTCTTTCTTTCTCACTCTAATCCTCACCCAAGGATATTTTTCCATTGATTTTTAGAGAGAGTGGAAGAGAGAGGGAAAGATAGAAATATCTATGTGAGAGAACACATGGATTGGTTGCCTCCTGCATGAGCCCTGACCAGGCCCTGGGCCCTGGAGGAGCCTGCAACCGAGGTACGTGCCCTTGACTGGAATCGAATCTGAAACCCTTTGGTCCACAGGCTGACGTTCTAGCCACTGAGCCAAACCAGCTAGTGCACCCTGAAGTTTCTATTATCAGTTTCTTGTATAAAAATAGCCATTTGAGGGCCGGGTATATACCTAATAAGATGAATCATCAATCTTTAGAGTAAGAGAACCAGCTTTGAAAATATCTGTCAAAGACAGGTCCCTGGCCTTGTGGGGCTTCTTGTCTCTGCAGGGCAGCAGACGTGTTAACAAGGAACAAGGATAGTCACATCCCTTTAAAAGTTTCTTATTCTCTTAGGGTTCTAAGTCGTTTCACTGTGTGTTAATAGCAGGTGTTTCTCACAGAAGTAGGACAGGGCTCCTTAATACTCTATCCATTTTTCAAAGGAGAAAAGTGAGACTCAGAGAAGAGAGGTGACCGCCCAAAGTCACCAGAAAATAGGTTGGGGGACCGAGATTCGGAAAGCAGGTATCAGAAGGCAGCCTTGTGCAAAGCTCACCAAGATTGGAAGGTCGAGTTTCCCAGAGTGGTTCTGCTTTGCAATTAATTTCTTAAAAATGGACTCTGGGCCCCACCCCACCCTTACTGAATTAGCATCTCTTAAGCACCAATTCAGAAATTTTCCTTTTTAAGAAGCTTTCCCAGCCCTGGCCGGTTTGGCTCAGTGGATAGAGCATTGTCTGTGGACTGGGGGTCCTGGGTTCGATTCCAGCCAGGGGCACATGCCCAGGTTGCAGGCTAGATCCCCCCAGTGGGGGGCGTGCAGGAGGCAGCCAATCGGTGATTCTCTCTCATCATTGATGTTTCTATCTCTGTCTCTCTCCCTTCCTCTCTGAAATCAATTAAAAAAATATATATATAAAGAAGTTTTCCCACTGATCTCAGGGGCATTAAAGTTTAAGACTTGATGTGCAGAAAGAATGCTCTGGAATCCAGAGCAGGAAGCAAACAAGGAGGCTTCATGGAGAAGGTGGCATATGAGTTTGTCTATATAGGCAGGGTGAGCTTTAGACACATGGAGAGGGTACAGAAGAGGGGGCCATAGCAGGCTTTAGGGAAGATTCAAGCTTGGGCCTTTCACTGTCCTTTCGTTTTTGTCATCATCTTTGTCCCCCTCATGATCCTTTCCATCTTCCTGTAAAATTATATATATATATAATAATTGATTTCAGAGAGGAAGGGAGAGGGAGAGGGAGAGAAACATTAATGATGAAAGAGAGAATCATTGATCAGCTGCCTCCTGCACACCCCTCACCAGGTACCAAGCCCGCATGTGCCCTGACCAGGAATGGAACCGTGACCTCCATGTCCATAGGCCCACGCTTATCACTATGCCTCCGGCCAGGTTCCATCTTCCTCTTTAGCCTCCTTCCCCAACTTCAACAGAAGTAGAATCTTCTCTCTGGGAGCAGGAAGGTGGCGCCCACGCAGAGGTGGATTAGCGTGTGAAGGACACACAGAGGCAGAGTGGACAAGGGCACTCAGTCTCGGTCAGGAAGGGACAAAGATGGATAAACAGGAATAGGACACAAGGTCGCTCACAGATGGACAGGGAAGGACAGGTACAGAACCATGGGCATCTAAAGGGCACACACAAGGCCAGATGAACGTCAGGCACAGACAGAGCCGATCTGGAGGACATGTGCAGAGGGGGAGGTGGGAGTCACGGCAGACAGCGATGGCGCAGGTGATGCCCCAGATTTGTGGGGGGCTGAGATGCAGGGGCTCCTTTGGGCCGAGGGGAAGGGAGTAGCCTTAGACACCGGCTCTGACATCTTTCTGTCTCGCGGGCTGCTGCAGAGGGAGCCAGTCCCCCAGGCTGCAAGGGCTAGGTTTGCTCCGGGATGTGCAGCTTCGTCAAGAGGAGGGGGGCCACCTCCTCCCTCTTATGTCACATGTATTTCAGCTCTCAGATGTTTATTGTTAAGCTTGAAAGCTCGCCTCTTTCTAGCTCGCAGACCAATTTCCTACAGGTCTCTCGGGCCCTGTCTCTTTTTGGGGTGTTTGATTCCAACTCCGGTTTCAGCCGACTGGGGAACTTCACTTTATTTCCGTAGCACTCTCTCTTTAAGCTATTCTCCTCTGGCCCCTAATCCGCCACCTTCCCAGACTCCCTCTCATTCCCGACATCACTTGCAGTTTCGACGAGCACTACAACTCCCATAAACCTTAGCGCTCAAGAGGCGACCCTAGGGAACTTCAAGAACCGAAAGGCTCTCCTGTCTGCCTCCGTGATTACCGCGGTGACCGACGGGGCTGGTAGTCACCCAGGAATTGTCGGGCGACATCACCCCTCAAAAAAACCTACTCATCCCAGAAGACCTCGCGCCAGAGGCGGGTGGACCATCTGTCTTTCGGCGCAACCCTTAATCCTCCCTCGGACTCCAACTCCCGCCGGGCCTTGCACCGAGTTCCCTGCGGCGGAGAATGGGGCTATGTCCAAAGCTTTCTGGGAGTTGTAGTTCGTATGTTAGAGAGGGAAGGAGGGGGCGGAGTGACGCGGCGGCCATTAGCTGTGTGTAGTTGCCCGGGACTGGGAGCCTAAGTGAAGAGGGAAGTCTTATTCGGTGGAAATCCGCTGTGGCGATGGGCTACTGCCGGGGCTAGCCCTCGAGTACGGAGAAGGTGGACTTTACGGTTCCCCGCCCCGCCAAGTGGCGGGGCCCACTAGGCCTCCGGGCATCCCCGGTCTCAAGTAGGCCTAGTCTGCCGGCAAGGGCGCCCCCAAAAGCGGAGGCGCCATGTCGCTGGTTGCTTACGCCAGCAGCGATGAAAGTGAGCCGGATGAAGCGGAGCCGGAGGAGGAGGCGGCGGCACCCACATCTGGGCCGACTTTAGGGGGCTTGTTCGCGTCTCTCCCCGCACCCAAGGGTCCGGCCCTGCTGCCTCCGCCCCCTCAGATGCTAGCCCCCGCCTTCCCCCCTCCGCTGTTGCTGCCCCCACCCGGCGGAGACCCCCGGCTCCAGCCCCCTCCCCCCTTGCCCTTCGGCCTGGGAGGCTTCCCCCCACCTCCAGGCGTGAGCCCGGCTGAAGCTGCGGGAGTCGGGGAGGGGCTGGGATTGGGGCTGCCCCCGGCCCTGGGCCCTGGCCTCAGCCTGCCCCCCCCTATCGGCGGTGCCGGGCCCCCCCTGAGGCTTCCCAAGCCAAAGAAGAGAACGGAGCCCGTGAAGATTGCGGCGCCGGAGCTGCATAAGGGGGATGTGAGTATCCGAGGAGGGCACCCCTACATCCATCGGGTGTGGGCATGGGCACAGCTGTAGGCAGGACTCCCTCCGATGAACGCTTCCATCGACTCCAGGCCACTGGCTTCCTAGTACAGCGCGATGAATTGAGCTGAAGGTTGCCAGCCTCGGGGAGTGAAGGGGTTGGTGCATGCCGCTTCTCGAGGCTGGACCCGCCTGCAGAAGGTCGCACCCCATCACTTGGGCCTGAGACCCAGGCTCAGGCCTCGGGACACCTGGCTCTGCTCCCTCTTGTTGCATCCTCTACCTCGGGCCAGGGTTTTTGCTCTGTTTTGTTTTCCCTCTTATGCTGAGAGCAGCATAACATCTGGGACCTGGGAAGTGACAGGAGTTAGGATTCTTGAAGCCCTTAGGCTGAACTCGAGACTAACCTCTCCCTTTGCCGCGGGACTTACAAGCATCAGGGTCTGAAGGAAAAGGGTAGGGATCCTGGATTCTATTTCTGAGGGGAGTTAGGGAAGAAATGGAGTATTTGTTGAGTTCAGATCGTTCGGCAGGCCTTGACCCTTCCTTCAAGTATGACAGAACTCGGGTTCTTACAGTTGAGAAACAGGTGTTGAGCGTGTAAGATCGTACCTGGTGGAGGGCAGAGGGGGTCTGTCTGAACCCCAGGTCCGGGACTCAGTTTCACCATTCGGGTATTGCCAAGCTTAGGTGAGTTAGGATGCTTGGGGACTATTTCTAGAAGAGGCAGCCAAGCTTATATTTTCTGTTTATTAGAGCAGAAAACTAGAAGGCCTTTTCTGGAATACTTTGGGGATCGGGGCAGGTAGTGTTTTATATGTGTGTGTGTTTATTGATCTCAGAGAGAGGAAGGGAGAGGGAGAGACAGATAGAAACAGCGAGAGAGAAGCATCCATCGGCTGCCTCCTTCACATCCCCGACCGGAGACCAAGCCCGAAACCCTGGTATGTGCCCTGACCAGTCATGGAGCTGGTGCGTGGGTTGATGCTTGACCATTGAGCCACACCAGCCGGGATGGGCAGGTCGTGTTTTAGAGTTATCCTGAGTTCCTTCCTTTCTTTCTCTTCTGAGAAGTTAACTGGTCAGTCCCTGGCTTACCTTCAGGAACCCCCCAAGAGAAGCTTCTTGCTCTTTTCTTACCGCTTTCCTTCAGACTTCCAACACTGCCTGGGCGCCGTTTCCGTTCTTAGTGCTTCCTGGTCCCTGGGTTTCTTCCCCAGGAATCCTAATGTTCTCTCCCTCACCTCTTTCAGTTCTTAGCTTAAAAGACATGTTTTCTGCCCTAGCCGGTTTGGCTCAGTGGATAGAGCATCGGCCTGCAGACTGAAGAGTCCCGGGTTCGATTCTGGCCAAGGCCACATGCCCAGGTGGCGGGCTCTGTCTCTGAAATCAATAGAAATATATTTTTTAAAAAAGACGTTTTCAGTGAGGACTTCCTAGACTACCTATTTAAATTGCAACTTTCTATCACCCACTCTTCCCCACCCCTTTGTTTTATTTTTCTCTCTAGCACTTACCACCTCCTAACATACTATCTACTTTTTTTTAAATTGTTTTATTGCTTAAAGTATTACAAAGAGTATTACATATGTCTCCTTTTTTCCCCCCCTGCCTAACATACTATCTACTTTTTTTGTTTGTTTGTTTTTTAGAGAGGAAGGGAGAGGGAAAGAGAGATAGAAACATCAATGATGAGAGAGAATCTTTGATCAGCTGCCTCCTGCACGCCCCACACTGGGGATCGAGCCTGCAGCCTGGGCATGTGCCCTGACTGGGAGTCAAACCGTGACCTCCTGGCTCATAGGTTGACATGCAACCACTGAGCCACGCCGGCCGGGCAGTATACTATCCAGTTTCGTTGCCTCCACAGAGGCATGGCTTATGGTTTATTTTATTCACACTATGTCTCTAGGCAGCGGTTCTCAACCTGTGGGTCTCGACCCCTGAAAACACATCCTGCATATCAGGTATTTACATCACGATTCATAACAGTAGCAAAATTACAGTTAGGAAGTAGCAACGAAAATAATTTTATGGTTGGGGGTCACCACAGCATGAGGAACTGTATTAAAGGGTCGCGGCATTAGGAAGGTTGAGAACCACTGCGAGTGGTTTAAAACAGTGCTTGGCACATAGTGAGTACTACTAAGTATTTTCTGAGTGAATGAACTCAAATAAATATGGATTATTCATGGGAAGGGCAGTTCCAGAATCTCCCTCCCTTCTTGTTCCAAACTTTCTTCCAGATTATTTCCTCCTCCTTTCTCACCTGAGCTGTCATTTTTAAGTCTAGGGTCCAAAAGCCTCTTGTTGCCACACTGACATTTACTTTGACCTTGATTTAACCTGAAACAAAGGAAAGCCCCTGAATAGGACAGAGGAAAATAGGTTCATTTCCTTGGCATTCTCTTTTCTCCCCTCTTCACAGTTCTCTCCCCAGACTGTGCCTTAGCCTCACTGTGGTGTCTGGGGGAAGGGGCACTGAACCAGCTGCCTCCTTCCACAGTGACGTGGAGAGGCTCATTTCCAGGTCTGGGAAGGCAGCAGTAGGGAAGTTGCTGGTGGGGGGTGGGACTACTGAGCCTTCCATTTAGGCTGGCTGACATGGCAGCAAACTCTGAGGACTCCTAACTCTATCCCTTCCTTGTAAGTCTAATTCACTAAGTTTCTGAGGTGAACTGTTTGACATGGATAGTTACAATTAAGTCACATGCTGGCCTTTAGCTGGCTCCGTTTCCCACTTGTTCTGTTCAAGTTATTATTGTTCTCTGAACACATAATTCCTGGGGAAAGAAAGATAGCCTAGGAGTATTCAAGATGATCAGGTGAGGGTGACCTTCGCCTCTGAAATCGTGCCCCCTCCAGGTCTCAGCCCCTCTGGATCTAAGCTTTGTGTCTTACACTGAGTAGGCTCTCAGTACACGTTTAAATAAACGAATTAGGTTTTCTTAAATAATTTCCCTTTAGAGTTGGGTGCTAAAGTAGAAGTAATTAACGCTGAACTTTTATTAATTAAATTAACTCAATATTGAGCTACTTCTCTGCCAGGAGCTAAGAGTATAGCAGTGAACATGGTAGACCCTGCTCAAAAGGAGCTTATGGTCTATTGGAGGAGCCGAACAAGGAAATGGATTTCAGGTCAAGTCAGAGGATAGAGCTGGTGCCATGGGAGCACACTAGTCCAGAGGTTGGGGAGGCTTCCAGAAAGAGGAGATAGCTGAAGAGAGAGAAGACAGATGAGTAGGAGGTAGCCAGAGAAAGAGCGGTGGACTGGGGAGGAGCCCCTCAGGCAGAGGGAATAAAATGTACAGAAGCCTAGAGGGGAGAGAGAATGAAAATGCTGTGGGAGAACCTGAAGGTACAGCAACTGGAGCCCATGGGTGGGCAGGGGAAGTGATGAGAGAAGGTGTTACAGCCCTAGCCAGTTTGGCTTAGTGGATGGAGCGTCAGCCTGGGGACTAAGGTCCCGGGTTCGATTCCAGTCAAGGGCACATGCCTGGGTTGCAGGCTTGATCCCCAGTGGGGGAGTAGGCAGGAGGCAGCCAATCAATGATTATCTCTCATCATTCATGTTTCTCTCTCTTTTCTTCTTCCTTCCCCTCTGAAATATATATATGAAAAAAAGAAGGGGTTACAGAGAGAAAAAGGTTGAGGCCAGATGATAATATGCCTTAGATGCCGTGCAAAGGCCTTTCTATTCTGGGGTAGTGAAGAGCCCTTAAAGGCTGAGCGAGAATTCTCTGATCACAGATGGTGAAAGGCCTGGAGGGAGCAAGACTGTCAGAGACACAGTGTGTGAGATGATGGCCGTCTGGAAAAGGGCGTAGCAGGGCCTGGAAAGAACTGGAGGCTCCAGGTCTGTTTAGAAGGTAGAAGTGATAAGACTAGGGGGTTGATTGGATGTCATGGATCCAGGTGAGGATTCAAGGCTGCCCCCTGCCTTTTGGCCCAGCCCACTGGGAGAGCAGTGATGCCATTTATTTGGGGAATAAAAGCAGAGCAGATTGGGAATTAGTTAGATTTAATTGGTTGCAAGTATCAAAAACCAACTCAAGCTACTTTAAATAGTAAAGCATCAAATGTACTGAGGTACCTCAGAAAGTGCTCGGATCAGGAATTGGGACCCGCACAGCTTCTTGCACATTTGGTTCATTCATCTGCAGACCACTTCCCTCTGCTTCTTATTAGCCTTCGTTGCAGGTGAAAGATGGCCACCACACCTTCTTGTTTTTCATTCCCTTCCTTTTAGTGGTCAGCCAGATTGAACTACAATCTTAGTCCCAATTCTGGTTTTGTGGGAGAGATTGGTTTGATTTCGGTCACTCATCCATTAGCTGCAGTCAGGGGATAGGTTAGTATCATATTCTGTCTCCAGGCGCGTGGCAGAATGATATTGCAGCTTTTGATTTGTCTGAGGAGTTAGGAATGGTCCATGAAGTGGATACTTCGTCCTCTTCTTTTCCCTTCTTACTCTTGCTTCCACCCAAGCTACCTCCAGACGTTGGTCAATTGTTGATGTCATGGGCTTAGAGGATACAGACTTCTAAAATAGAATATAGAAAACCAAACTTAGACTAAAATAGAATATAGAAAACCAAAATTAGACTAAAATAGAATATAGAAAACCAAACTTAGAAGAGTAAGTCTACTGACAGAATGTGCATTCCAAAGCAACCAGGAATTTTAGGCTTATTTGGATTAGTATTACCCATACTTTCAGATTGTTTACTCAGACAGTGGAAAGGTTGAAGCTATGTGATTGATTTTTCACTAATTTTGGTCATTTCTGTTAACCAAATAATTAAGAGTTGACTGCAGTGGTTTAAGCTAAGTTTTAGCTCTGAATAGAAAGGGAATGAGTGCCTCACTAATACTTGTGGGGCACTTGCTTAACATCTGACATTGTGCGAGGCACTTCGTGACTCTGGAAGGTATTCCTAGTTTATAGATGAGGAAATAGAAGTTTAGAGAACAGAGGTGATTTGCCTAAAATCACACAGTTTGGTGGTAGCAGAAGTCATATATGCACCCAGATAGGTTTTGTACTGCCTGTTGAAAAGAGAAGAGCCTTGGGCAGACAGAAATAGGAAAGCAATACAATGAGGAGTGCAAAATGGGAGAGAAAATGATAACCTAACTAAAAT
>NW_005871259.1:1203157-1209326 GCF_000147115.1 Myotis lucifugus | reverse complement strand
TCTGATTCTGTGCGTGGTGCTTTCTTGGCTGAGTATTTTTTTTTAAATATTTTTATTGACTTTTTAGAGAGAGATAGAGAGTTAGAAACATTGATGAGAGAGAAACATCAATCAGCTGCCTCCTGCACACTCCCTACTGGAGATGTGCTCGCAACCAAGGTACATGCCCTTGACCGGAATCGAACCTGGGACCTTTAAGTCCACAGGCCAACGCTCTATCCACTGAGCCAAACCGGTTTCGGCTCTTGGCTGAGTCTTGTGGAATCTCGTAGGATCTGGTCAGTGTGGATCTCAAACCTGGACAAACTCAGACAGCTCAGCTTGATGTTGCTGCAAAAACATGGGAGCCAGAACGGATTCAGTCATATTTGACCTCTGAGCCTTATTTTTCATACCCGTAAAATTGAGATACTAATGCCTGCCTTGAAATGTTATTGTGAGGATTAAATGAACGATTGTGCATAAATTGTCTGACACATAGCAGGGACTCAGCAGATGGCTGTCTTTCCTTTACCACCTTATCTTATCCCTCACATTTAAATACACACACACACACACACACATTTGACAGCAGTTAGTAATTATTAAAGTCATTATGGCCCTGGCTGGGTAGCTCAGTTGGTTAGAGTGTTATCCCAATAAGCCAAAGTTGTGGGTTCGATCCCCAGTCAGGTCGCATACAACAAACAACCAATGAATGCATAAATAAGTGGAATAGCAAATCCATGTATCTCTAACTCTCTCTATCTCTCCCTTTCCTCTCTCTCTCAAGTCAATAAATTTAAAAAAATTATATGTATTGACTACTGTGAGGCAATATTGAACTATAGGGCCTTGGCTGTCAGAGGCGAGGCAAGGCGAGAACATACACATGAAAAATGTAATGTTTCCAAAGCAAGCACAAATAAATCAGGGTTAGCGTGATCCCACCTCAACAAATGAATGACACCGAGTCAGAAAGAACAAGGTGAGACTCGCCCGGAAGACTTCTCAGGAGTTTTGGATGAGGAAGTACAGAGGTGCAGATTGACAGGAGAGTGGGTGGTGGTAGTGATATAGGTACAGGGAGAGAGAAGGCGAGGGACTTACATGAAAGAAAGCACAAATGTAAGAACAACAGATTCTTTGAAGGCATATTTGAACCACACTTGATGCCCTTAACTCTTACTGCCTTTAGTTATTAGTTATTTGGGTGCTTGTCATTATTCTTACCAGACTGTAAGCTCCTTGCGGGAAGGGACTTTTGTCATGTCCTGGCACATACAGAAAACCTCTAAGGCACACTGACTACCTGGCCCAGGGCTTGCCTCTGTAGTCCGTGTACTCTAAGCCCTGCCAGGTGCCTGTGGGCTGAGTAGACCCATATCATAGCTTTAACCCAGCCATGGGACACCAGTCTGGAAGCCCTGTGTACACTATCGAGCACTCAGTCCTGCATAGAATAGGTTCTTTTTATTGATTGATCGATTGGTTGATTGATTGATTTTAGAGAGAGAGAAACATTGACTTGTACTTATTTATGCATTTATTGCTTGATTCTGACCAGGGATTGAACCCCCAAACTGGGTGTATCAGGATGACACTCCAACAGAGCTACTCAGTCAGGCCCGATAATAGGTTCTCAGTAATGATGATTAAAATATCCTGGTAGCCCTGGTTGGTGTGGCTGAGTTGGTTGAGCGTCATCTCATCCACTGAAAGGTCGCCAGTTTGATTCATGGTCGGGCACACACCCAGGTTGTGGGTGTGATCCCCAGTCGGGGTGTGTAAGGGAGGTAACCTATTAATGTTTCTCTCATATCAATGTTTCTCTTCCTCTCTTTCTCTTTCTCTCTAAAATCAATAAAACATATTATAAAAAATTAAAAAAAAAAGATCCGATAGCAGACAAATCCAGAAAGAGAGATGGGAAGGTCAGTTGAAAAAGATAAGCAGAGGGTTTGAATTTGTGTAGAATCTTGGAGGTGATTCCTGCCTAATCATCTTTATTTATAGATGCCCAAATCAAGGTCCTGAGAACAGATGGAAAGCTTTTAAGGTTCTTGGTTTGGGATTACTTTTGAAAATGAAATGTTAAAGCTTGCTGTTCATATGCCTTGCATCTTTCTGGTAGTTGAAGATACTAAGAATTAGTATTGAGTTAAAAGTTTAAGATATTTTTCAGTGTGAGAGCTTGTATTTGAAACAGTTCTGATGAGTCAGAGGGATAATACAGATGACCTTCTGTCTTGCCCAAATTCTCACAGTCATCATTTGCTAGCCTTCTTTCTGGACACGAACAACTGTTCAGCAGATAATAGATCATACTTGGAGAGGGAATGGATTTCTCCAATGGCTTTGACCTTTAATGCCTCATAGAAGAGTAGTTAACACACCACTTAATCCCACAGGAGTTCCCCAGCCCTGTGGTTATGTAGTCTATATAAGTGGTTTTAGAAATGAAGCTGAGATTAGGTGAGATTGTGGGCCAAATCCCATTCATCTTCTAGTGGACAGATTTATAGGAAGAAGAATGGGTATAGCTTTTTATTTCCATCAAAGACTAAATGGGAGAAAATAGTTTTAATATAAAGAAATAGAAATTGATGCAACAGGGTAAGAGAATGAAAGACCAGGGGAGGTCAGCACATCCCCCGTTCTCTGAAGATGTGTGAAAGCAGGACGGGAGCTCTGCTGGTGGCCTGGGCTGAGGGTGGCGGTGCCCTTGCCAGAGGTGGACACAGTCCTACACATGTGCTGTATTGAATGTTTCCCCCACTGTCCTTAAACAGCGAGGCCTTATTCCATTTCTTTTTCTCTTAGTCAGATTCCGAGGAAGATGAACCCACAAAGAAGAAAACTGTCCTTCAGGTAAGCTCCATGACACAATGGCAGCCATTTTTTTTTCTTCCCATATTACTTCCTAAAAGACAGGCTTTACGATGCCCAGCAGTTTCCAAATCAGGCTTAGAACAAACACAGGCATTTGAGGACCAACTGTTTCAGTACGATTTTGTTTGCTTTGATAACATCAGACTTTGTGCTTCTCTGCCCTCTCCTCACTTTAGTGGGGTAGTGTTACCTCTTACAGGACCGGTAGTGGTAGGGAGATGGATTGGAGCTCAGTTTGATTCACTATGTTTCAGGTAAAAGGATTATCTAGGAAAGATAGAAACAATGGATTGGTCAAAATGATGTTAGGGAACATCTGTAATTTATTTTTAAAATGTTAATTTTTCCATTAAAGTCGACATACAGTGTTATGTTTCAGGTGTACAACATAGTGATTAGACATTTATATAACTTAGAAAATGATCACACCTTTCTAATACCCACCTGACATCATACATAGTTATTACAATATTATTGACTCTATTCCCTATGCTGTACTTTATATCCCCATGACTATTTTATAACTCTTATTTGTATTTCTTAATCCCTTCACCTTTTTCATCCAGCCCCTCAACCCCCCTCTCATCTGGCAACCATCCATTTGTTCTCTGTATTAATGAGTTTGTTTCGAGAACATCTGTATTTTAAAATTATTCATCTTCTCCCTGTCTCATTTTTAAACTAGAAAATAAACACTTCAATAGCACTTACTGTGTACCAGGCACTGTTCTAAGTGCTTTAGTAGCATTTAATTGATTTAACCCTTATAATATTGCCTGTCATAGTGTTATCATCATCCTTGGGTTACATAGGAGGAAACTGAGAGATTAAAGAACTTTCTGAAGGTCAGACAACTGTGGGGGGCGAGGCAGGGCTGGAGAGCTGAGATTAGACTCAGGTGGTCTGACTATGGAGTTCAGGCTCCTAACTGTTACATTTGGCTGCTGCTCCGTAGTCAAGACCAGAGGTCCTCAACCAGCCGGTGCCAGGAGATGGTCTCTGCTGTTCTCTTTGTTCCCCCGCCCCCGTTTCTTTATTCTGGCTCCCAAGATTTTCTTCCTGTTTACTTCACATGTAGGACCATGCTATCAACATGGCTTCCTGGAGGAGGTGGACGGGCATAGAAAGTGATGGGAGGACGCTGGCTCGGATCAGAGGGCACCCCAGTGTAAAGAGCAGTCCTCGGGGTGGTAGGAAGAGACGAGTGGTTAGAGACACTCTCAACTTGAAGGCAGAGTGGGGACCCATCATTGCAAAGGGATGTAGCCATGAATCCAGGTGTCATCTGAGAAGTCAGACCCTTCAGAGCTCTCCTGAGGACGTGCTCCATATGGAACCTCATTCCGGTTCCTATGACTCCGAGCCTCTGGGCTGTGTCAGGCTGGAGTGACCCAACCCTGTGAACACAGGGAAAGGAGCCCATTTTCCGGATGAAAAGTTCAGCCTGGCCTGCTTGACTGCAAATCTTATTTATGTGTTCTGGGCATTTCTTGGCTGAGAGGGATATAGTACACTGGTCCTCCAAGACCAGTGACCTTATTCCATTCTCCTTTTTCAAACTGGCCTTCCCGCAGCCTTGCAGTTAGGCCAGGCTGGCCCTGTAGCATACAGAAAGCAGAATCTGAGAGATTCTATGATATGTTAAATGCTTGACTCTGACATAAACGAGCTGAATGTCACACATCTTTAGGGCTTTCCCTGGGCAAAGGAGGGACCATTTGGCAACATGTATGAATGTCTCTTGGACAGAGCCTTGTTCTTGACTTTAGAGCAATCCAAAGGCAGCAGCAGGTTCCCATGTGAAGAGGAACCTTCAGGACATAGAGGTTAGGTGAATAGCTGGAGAGAGCCCTGGGCTTTTTGGGGAAGAAGGATGATGAGGTCGAGAGCATCATATTTGACAAAAACACAATCAGGGGAGGCTCTGTGGCAGAGGGCAATGGAGCTGGGTAGGGATGGAGCCAAGGAAAACAGGGATGACATCTTACCTGGGGGAAGCAGCCAGCAGAAAAGAAGGGCCTGAGATAGGAGTTAGGCCCAGGTTGGATCACTGGAGTAGGTGAAGGTGAGAAGGCAACAGGGCTGATAAGGTTTTAGGCTCGAGCACATATCTGTAATTCTTGTTCTTGACGTTAGCAGTACATGTCATAACGGTTCACTTGTCATCTTTCTTTCCGGCTTCCCTGACCCGGGCTCACCAGGGATCTGGCCAGGGGACTGGTTTGTCTGCCTTGCTTCCCCAACCTAAAAACCTGACTGTGAAAGAGACTAACAGGTTGCTCCTGCCCCATGCCTTCTCTCGGAAACCCTCGGATGGCTCCTCTGACACTAAGCCCTCCAGGCAGGCTTCTAAGACCAAGCCCTCCTCTCTGGCCCCTGTTGTGGGCACCACAACCACCACGCCGTCGCCCTCCGCCATCAAGGCTGCTGCCAAGAGTGCTGCCCTGCAGGTGACGAAGCAGATCACACAGGAGGAGGACGACAGTGATGAAGAAGTAGCCCCTGAGAACTTTTTCTCCCTCCCTGACAAGGCTGAGCCACCTGGAGTTGAGCCATACCCTTACCCCATTCCCTCTGTCCCTGAAGAGCTGCCTCCAGGCACGGAACCAGAGCCCGCCTTCCAGGATGACGCAGCCAATGCACCCCTCGAATTCAAGATGGCAGCAGGCTCAAGTGGGGCCCCTTGGATGCCCAAGCCTGGGGACGACTACAGCTACTGTCAGTTCTCCACATATGGCGATGCCAATGCCGCTGGTGCTTATTATCAGGTGGGTAGGAGGGATCGTTGGAGCATGGCGGTCCGTGCTACAGCCTCTGGGGCATCACTTTGGCTGAACTAAAAAATCTCCTAGTGGTTTTCCTGTACCTTCAGGCCTCAAAACATACTACTTTTATTCTGAACCATATTGGGCTAAAATTTCCCAAGTCTTGAAGTCTGACAGGTAGAACCACATAATGGACACCTTTATTCTGAAAACAAAATCCTATTGTGGGGGCTGGTGAGAGATAGGGAGAAGGTGGAAGAGGAGTGGTCTCTAATCTTAGAGATCAAGATAGCTGTGCAGATGTGGATGATGAAGATGAGTGAACTGTGGCCTAGATTTCTAGTTGTAATGAGTCCAAGAAGAGTTTCTGGAGGTGAAAGGTCAGAGAACACAGAAAGGAGGGGAGAGGTGGACTGGGAAGGAAGGAGGGGATCTGGATTGTTGAATGACAAGGGAATAAGGAGATTGGTGAGAGGCCCCGACTGAGTGATGAGAAGTTGGAAGGACCCAGTAAGGCCCTGGAGAGGGGACAT
>NW_005871259.1:1185046-1200348 GCF_000147115.1 Myotis lucifugus | reverse complement strand
CAGTACAGGGTGCCGGCTTGTGAATAGGTTTAAGACTTTCCCAGCAGTCAGAGCTTCTTTAGATGAGAGGGATCCCAGGAGTTTGGGGACTTGCAGAGGCAGCTGGCTGGCTCGTCCCAGCTGGGCAGCTGTAGAACGTTTCCTGCTGGCCTGGGATGGTTGGAAGGCTTAAGTCCCTTTCGACCACTGTGATTCTCTGGTCAGTGTTAATCTTATTTTCAGTTTGGGCATGGGTAGGGACCCTTTTCAGATCAGAAACTCAAACAATTGTGTTTCCTAGATATTGGCTGTTAAACCTTGTTGTATCCCATAGCTAATCAGGGACAATCTGTCTTCCCTAAACATTGTTAGAAGGAAGGAAGATGAGAGTGTTTTGACCTCTTTAGGAAAAAAAAAAAAAAAGATGCTGTTTAAATCAGAAACCTTGTTTACATCCAGCAAATGAATAACAAAATGGAGTTCTCTGTCCAGTTATAAACATCATTGAGGCAGTCTATGCAATTAAGGCACTTTAAATACACTAGGGGACCCTGTAATGTAAATATGTTATTGTGAATACAGTTGATCCTTGAACAAGGAGAGGGTTAGGGGGCTGATGCCCCCTCCTCCCTGCACAGTCAAAAGTCCTCTTATAACTTTCCATTCCCCCAAAAACTTAGCTACTATTAGCCTACTGTTGACTGGAAGCTTTACTGATAACATGAATAGTTGATTAACACATATTTTGTATATTATATGTATTATATATACTATATTCTTACAATAAAGTAAGCTAGAGAAGAGAAAATGCATTTAGAGTGTTGGAAAAAATCCACATGTAAGTGGAGCCATGCAGTTCAAATTCCTGTTATTCAAGGGCCAACTGTACTTCTATGGAAAATCATAATCGTTCTGGATTTTTATATAGTATTTCGATTTAGTCATTATTAAACCTTATTTTCCACTTAGCTCACTATAAAGTGAATGTCCTTACAGGGGCATTTGTTTGGAATTTGGAGCAAAGGTGGAAGGATTAGAAAAAGTGTGGGCAGGGTAGACACAGTTTCTCAGCCCTATGGCTGCCTGGCTTGGCTTCAGCAGGGGCCTTGCCTTCTTCTAGGGTCCACAACGACATCTGCATAGCTCACCCCTAAGGGGAGAAGCATCAGATTCCTGAACCAAAAATCTGGTAACACAAACTTGCTTTGTTCCCAGCTTTGTAAATTCCATATAGTGGTTGTTTTTTGCATCAGAGATCTGGAAGCCTTCCTGCCCATTCATTATAGGCAGTCTCCCTGTGTCTAGAGGCCCTAAATAGAATGAGGAGCAGGAATGACATGCCCTCACATCTTCTGCCCCCTCTCACATCAGAGCTTATTAGAGTCTTATGAGCAGGAGGAGCAGAGCTGGGGGCACAGTAGATGTAAAGGGTGGGAATCACTCTTGGGAGGCTGCCTAGGGAGCAGGGTGTAAACTGAAGCAGGAGAGAACATCTTTATTTTTTGTCACCCTTTCCTAAAAAATCCCCATCTGTCTGGATGATGCATATCAGAAAAGCTGCAGAAATTGTTCTTGAATTGTGGGAGAGGTCCTTAGGCTCTGTGCCTTTAACTGGTCCACCTGAGCTCTGTAGTGTGGGCGTCACCATTACCTCTTTGATGAGGGTTTTCTCGGTTCCTGGGCAGACCTTGTTCCCTCTCCACTGTGCCCTCAGTTGATGTGCTTTTTTCTTTCCTTGGCTGCAGGATTATTACAGTGGTGGCTACTATCCTGTACAGGACCCGACCCTGGTACCCCCCCAGGAAATCGCTTCAGATGCCTCCTTTATCGATGATGAAGCAGTAAGTTAACAAAGCGCAAGTGACCATCTTTGACCCACAGGCAAATCGGAAGCTAAAGGAAATTCTCTTTAAAACTATTCAGTTAGGATTAGGTGTGGTAGCGCGTAACTGAGAATCTCCAAATAATAGGGCTTCTATAAGAGAAGGTAATTATTTTCCTCATAAAAGAAGACTAGAGTAGGCATGCCAGGCAGGACTGGTGGGACAGTTCCACAAAGTAGGCGGGCCTAGTCCCCTTCTGATCATTATTTTGCCACCTCTAGGTTGTGGCCTTCATTCTTATGGTCAGTGATAGCAACTGAGGCTACAGCTGCCACATCTGCATTCCATCTAGCCCTCCGCAGCTGGGTGGGGAGGAAAGAGGAGAGACATTTTCCCTCCCCTTTTAGGAGACTTCCCAAAAGTTTCTAAGTTCACTTCCACTCCTGTTTCATTGACTAGAATCTGGTCACATGGCCTTACTGGTTGTAGGGGAGCCTAGGACATGTAGCCTTTTGGTTGGGTGATAATAGACCTAGCCAAAATGTTGGGTTCGTTCACAGGACAGGAGAAGGGAGAATGGATTTTGGGAAGGAACAGCAGCCACACTAAATAACCCCTGTGTTTCCTGTAACCGGACCTGCTGCTGCTGAGCTTCCTAACCTCAGTGCGAGGGAATATAGAGCCCTATGTCCTGTGGCCATCAGGCCATGTTCAGGTTATAAAGTATTGTTTTATCTGCAGGGATGTCATAGCCTATTGAGGGGGCGCTGGAAATAGAGGCTGCTTCCTCTTTGCATGCAGGTTCTTAAAAAAAATTTCTAGCCCAGCCAGCATGTGCAACAACAACAAAAACCAATTTCTACTTACCTGTTCGCAGAAAGGTGT
Organism: Myotis lucifugus; assembly: GCF_000147115.1. Classification (NCBI taxonomy): domain Eukaryota; kingdom Metazoa; phylum Chordata; class Mammalia; order Chiroptera; family Vespertilionidae; genus Myotis; species Myotis lucifugus. Next base: position 1,197,661 of record NW_005871259.1, on the reverse strand, counting down.
GCATACCTTTGCATACTTCTCTGCCTGTGGTTAATATTGTGTATGTCCTTTCTTTCTTTCTTTCTTTTTTTTTTTTTTTTCTAAATAGTGCTTTTAAAAATATATTTTTATTGATTTCAGAGAGGAAGGGAGAGGGAGAGATAGAAACATCAATGATGAGAGAGAATCATTGACCAGCTGCCTTCTGCACGCCCCCCACTGGGGATCGAGCCCGAAACCCGGGCATGTGCCCTGACTGGGAATTGAACCATGACCTCCTGGTTCATAGATTGATGCTCAACCACTGAGCCACACCGGCCAGGCTTATGTCCTTCTTGACAAGCTCCATAGTTAGGTTCTTTTTGTTCTAAGCCTAAGAGGCATAAAGGAGCTGCTCATCCAGTGGCAAAAGTCAGTTTTTTGTGGGTAAAGTGACCCAGAGGCCTCGTTAATGCTCAGACAAGGACCTGGGTCTGACTGAAGTCCGAATGTTTTAATTTGATTCCTCAGCACCCACACTCCCTTCCCGGGACATCTTTGGGTGACTGGAGTGATCTATATGCTTCGTGAGGGGGAAGAGGAAAGAGGAGTGAGTGGTCTCCTAGAAAATTCGCCAGGCCTTTTCCTATGAAGCTCCCTCTCTATGCAGCTCCATGTTTTCCCTCTCTGATGTCTGCTCTGGTGTGGGGTCTGCTGAATTGGTGATACCAAACCAATGAGAAGGAACAGACATGTAAAAAGAACTGATTTGCAGAGGAGAATTCCAAGATTTTTTTTTATTCCAAATTGTTCATTTGAAAACTGCATGCAGTCCTTTAGGCAGATACAATTTATAGTAATTTGAGTACAAATTCATAAAATTATTCTCAGTACTCACTTATGTTTGGAAATGTCTCTTGACCTTCCTTTCCCTGAGTCCAGGAGAACTGAGAAGTAGCCATGCATCTGGCATCAGGGCAGCTTGGTAGTGGGCAGGGTGAAATCAGATGTTACAGAGGGGAAATGAGGATGCAGTGGAATTGGGGAGTCGCGATACGATTTGATAACATATGGGTCCTTAGCCACATCTCCTAATCCTAATCCCCCACTCCTGCATTTTTTCTCCTTTTCCAGTTTAAGCGGCTGCAGGGCAAGAGGAACCGAGGGAGGGAGGAAATCAACTTTGTGGAGATCAAAGGTGATGACCAGCTCAGTGGGGCCCAGCAGTGGATGACCAAGTCATTGACAGAAGAGAAATCCATGAAGTCATTCAGCAAAGTAAGTGGGAAAGATCTACTGAGTGGCAAACTTGGGAGGCCCCAGAGCAAAATTTGGTCCTGCTCCCTACTGTTACTGTCAGCAACACATTTAGCAAACACCTGTTGTCAGTGGTATTAGCGTACGCACTGAGCCTCACAGACACTGCTCCTGCTTCCAGAACTTTGCAGCACGTTGCTCTCCATCTGGACGGTGGAGTCTGGTTGCTGAGATGAAATGGTGGAGCAGTTTCCCAGTTGGGAAGATGCTAATATATTGTGGCCTCTTCCCTGGCTGGATAGAATCCATAGCCGCCCTACCCTCTCCCTACTGTCATGCCCTTTCTCCATCCCATTAAGCTGGGACCGGGCTCAGCATATCTTTGAGGTATGGGCACCACAGAGCTCAGAAGTCCTGGGGTCCTAGGTTCTCAGTGTGCAACCCCCCCTCTCCTTTATTTATTTATTGTAGCCGTCTGTGGTCTTATTTTTCCATTATTTATTGTAGCCATCTGTGGTCTTTTTTTTTTTTTTTAATGTTTTTATTGATTTTAGAGAGAGAAGAAAGGAGAGAGGAGAGCGAGAAACACTGATGTCAGAGAGAAACATCGTTCAGCTGCCTCCCGCACATACCCTGACTGGGGATTGAACCCACAACCTTGGCATTTGCCCTGACTGGGAATCAAACCAACAACCTTTTGGTGCACAGGATGACAATCAACCAACAGAGCCACACTGGCCAGGGCCACTTGTGGGGTCTTTTCATACGCTATATCCCTCATATTCCCACACCACACTCCCACCTTCTTGGCACTAGTTGTCATCTTTCAGAATGATGACCATCTCTTCACCTAGTAGCTGAGTACAGCAAACGTGGACATTTATGAGTCTGCCACAGGGGGGCAGAATGTGGGGAAACCTTGGATTCCAGCCCAGCACCAGCAAGGCCAAGGTCGGGCATCTTATTCCCTTCTTCTCTCGTTTGTTTTATTTGCAGCCACAGATGGCCATCTGAGCCCTAGCCATTTGTTTTAACTGAATGCTGGCGGTCATATAGGACTGAGCAAAGTATAGTGGTTAGATCAGCATAGATCCATCACTGTTTACTGGAAAAACCACTTAGAGCATGCTCTACTAACTGTGGGTGGAGAGAGTTATCATATAGTAATAGCAACTGTTGTTAACGCTCATTGTGGGCCAAGGATGGCGCTGGATGTTTTATGTTTCTCATCTTTAACTGTCACATTAAATGACATTAAATAGCAGCAAGGAATTGGAGTTTGCTATTTTCCCTGGTCTAAGTTTTCTTTCCACCATCTCATTGTATTGAGCTAGATTTTTTAAAAAGAAGACAGGCCCTAGCCGTTGTGGCTCAGTTGGTTGTTATCATCTTGTACACCGAAATGTCGAAGGTTCTATTTCCAGTCAGGGCCCATACTTAGGTTGTGGGTTCAGTCTCCTGTTGGGAGTGGGCTCGGTTTGGTTCCCAGTTGGGGCATGTACGGGAGGCAACTGGTCGATGTTCTCTCTCTCTCTCTTGCTTCCTTCCTCTCTCTAAAATCAATAAATGTATTCTCTAGTGAGGATTAGAAAAAATAAAAAATAAGCCTGGCCAGTGTGGTTCAGTGGTTGAGCGCTGACCCATGAACCAGGAGGTCACGGTTCGATTCTCGGTCAGGGCACCAGGGCACATGCCCAGGTTTTGGGCTTGATCCCCAGTAGGGAGTGTGCAGGGGGCAGCCAATCCATGATTCTCTCTCACTGATGTTTCTATCTTTCCTTCTTCCTTACTCTCTTGAAATGAATAAAAAACATATTTAAAAAAATAAAGTAAAAATAAAAACGAAGATAAAGATGTGGATCTTGTCCCTGCGGAGTTTACAGTGTAGTTGGGGAAAACAGATTTAAGGACACTTGAGCGTAAATGATTACAGTGCAAATTGATTACTTAAGTGCTGAGGAGACTCCAGAGAGTTTTGGGAGTTGGGTGGGGCTAATTAGGAAGCTTCTAGTCTGAGACAACACTGGCAGAGGACAGAAAAAGCACAGAATGAAAGCCCAGACCAATGCAGATTTTGACAGTAGATCTTTTGCATCATAATTCGGTTAGTGGTTCAGTGCAGTTACGGGTGGAGGTTGGATGATTGGAGAGATGGTGAAAATTCTAGTTCCAGGGAAGCTGTTGGTACTTACTAGGACGGGGGAGGTGGAGATTTAGCCAAAGGTAGAGAGTTTGATGGTAGAGAGTTTGGTAAACAGTAGGTAAGAGACAGGCTAGACATCTGGACTGACTGGGGAGTAGGGGACAGAGATGAACAGGCTTGAAGGGTTGTGAGAGGGGAGGGAGGCCTATGCTCTGGCACTTAAGCTGTTTTAGATGGACTATAGGCAATACAACTGGTATCAAGTGTTCACTGTGGGCAGAGCTTGGTGTGGGGGTGGGATGGGGTTATTAAGAAATAGAAGACAGAGTTCTGACAGAGTATTTCCAGTCTAATGGGGATATTAGCAGGCTATTTCAGGCAAGTATTCTGAGCTTGGGTTTTTTGCATAAGAGCTTTAATAAAAATAATTGCTTTGTAAGTGTATAGGCATAAAAACAGCTCCAGACACACTCTTCCCCCCAGGACTTGGGCAGTGTCTTTGGTTACCCATTCCCCATCATTGCACCATCTGGGCCCCTGAAAAACTTCTGCTTTTCTTCCTGTGGCTTAATGGTTGCGTTGTCTTCTCTTGCAGAAGAAAGGTGAGCAGCCAACAGGCCAGCAGCGGCGGAAACACCAGATCACATATCTGATTCATCAGGTGAGAGCACTGAGAGCCCTGGCCTGCCTGGCAGGATCCCTATAAACCTGAGAATTTAAAGGCTGAGCTAAAAGCCCAGGTGCCAGGTACCAACTCTGGGAAGGCGTCCTCTGCCATTCTCCATGTGGCCACTAGGAGTGTGTGTGTCCTTCAGAATTACTACTCTGTGTCATTCTCACTTCATGTAAGACTCAGGTACAGGTGCTTAAAATAAACTCAGTATGTCCAAAACATAAACGTAGAGGGAGTGAAATAGTTTATCACAGGGTTTTAAAAATTTATTTTAGTTTAATTTATATTAGTTTCAGGTGTCCAGCATAGTGGTTAGACATTTATGTAATTTATGAAGTGGTTCCCCCAATAAATCTAGTACCCATCTGGCACCATACATAGTTATTATAATACTAGAGGCCCGGTGCACAAAAATTTGTGCACTGGGGGGGGGGGGGGGGTGTCCCTCAGCCCGGCCTGTGCCCTCTTGCAGTCTGGGACCCCTCGGGGGATGACCACTTGCTGGCTTAGGCCTGCTCCCTGGGGGATTGGGCCTAAGATGGCAATCAGACATCCCTCTGGCAGCCCGGCAGCCCTTGGGGGATGTCCACTTGCCAGCGGGGAGCAGACCTAAGCTGCAGTCAGACATCCTTAGCGCTGCTGAGGAGGCAGGAGAGGCTCCCACCACCACCGCTGTACTGGCAGCCATCAGCTTGGCTTGTGGCTGAGCAGAGCTCCCCCATGTGAGAGCGCACTGACCACCAGAGGGCAGCTCCTGCATTGAGCGTCTGCCCCCTGGTGGTCAGTGTGTGTCATAGTGACCAGTAATTCCAGTCTTTCTGCTGTTAGGGTCAGTTTGCATATTACCCTTTTACTATATAGGATAGAGGCCTGGTGCACGGGTGGGGGCCGGCTGGTTTGCCTTGAAGGGTGTCCTGGATCAGGGTGGGGGTCCCGCTTGGGTGCCTGGCCATCCTGGGTGAGGGGCTGACGGCTGTTTGCAGCTGGTCACACCCCCTTCAGGGTGGGGTCCCCACTGGGGTGCCTGGCCAGTCTGGGTGAGGGGCTGAGGGCCGTTTTCAGGCTAGCGGGCGACTGAAGCTCCCAGCCTCTCCTTTTTTTTCTTTTTTTTTTTATTCTGGGATTTATTTACCTTCTATAATTGAAATATTGTTGCCGTCACTGGCGCTCCCAGCTCTGAGGCCGCGGCCGGCTTAAAGTAGGTATCTGGAGTTTGTTTAGCTTCTGTAATTGAAACATTGTTGCTTCCGGAGCTCAGAGCCGGGCCGCGGCAGGCCGTGGCAGGCGGGGAACCTTGGCTTCCTCCATCACTGGAGCAAGCAAGCCTCATGTTTGCTTCAGCTGCGTGGCTGCCGGCCGCCATCTTGGTTGGCAGTTAATTTGCATATCGCCCTGATTAGCCAATGGGAAGCGTAGCAGAGGTACGGTTAATTACCCTTTTTGCCTTTTATTAGATAGGACTAGAGGTCTGGTGCACAAATTTGTGCATGGCTGGGGATCCCTTGGCCTGGCTGGCGATTGGGGCCATCTCACCCAGTCCCAATGGGGGCTGATCGGGGCAGTTGGCTGGGGGAGGAACTGCAGGAGGTTGGCTGTGGAACACACTGACCACCAGGGGGCAGCTCCTGCATTGAGCATCTGCCCCCTGGTAGTCAGTGCGCATCATAGCGACTGGTCAACCGGTTGGTTGTTTGGTCGCTTAAGCTTTTATATATATAAATTGACTATATTCCCTGTGCTGTATTTTATTATATTTAAAAAAATATTTTTATTGATTTCAGAGAGGAAGGGAGAAGGAGAGAGAGAGAGAAACATCAATGATGAGAGAATCATTGATGGCTGCCTCCTGCATGCCCCCTACTGGGGATCGAGCTTGCAACCCTGGGCATGTGCCCCAACTGGAAATTGAACCAGCGGCCTTTTGGTTCATGGGTCGGCATTCAATTGCTGAGTCACACTGGCTGGACTTGTTGAGGATTTTTGCATTTATGTTCATCAGTGATATTGGCCTATAATTTTCTTTTTCTTTTATTGATTGTTTTGTCTAGTTTGGAGGTACATGGTTCGATTCCTGGTTCAGGGCACATGCTCAGATTGTGGGCTCAATCCCCAGTGCGGGGTATGCAAGAGGCAGCCAATCAGTGATTTTCTCTCATCATTGATGTTTCTATCTCTCCCTCTACCTTCCTCTCTAAAATAAGTAAAAAAAAGTATTTAAAAATATTCTTTAAAAACAAAACAAAAAAACAAACAAACGAAAAACAACCTCAGCCCTGGCCGGTTTGGCTCAGTGGATAGAGCGTCAGCCTGTGGACTGAAGGGTCCCAGGTTCAATTCCGGCCAAGGGCACATGCCTGGGTTGTGGGCTTGATCCCCAGTAGGGGGCATTCAGGAGGCAGACGGTCAATGATTCCCTCTCATCATTGATGTTTCTATCTCTTTCTCCCTCTCCCTTCCTCTCTGAAATAATAATAAAAAAAAAATTATATATATATATATATATATATATATATATATATATATATATATATATATATAAACACACACACACACACACAAAAAAACACCTCAGTTTGACTCTCCCCTGCCCCTTTTTCCTTGCCACAGGCTAAGGAGCGAGAGCTGGAGCTGAAGAACACTTGGTCCGAGAACAAGCTCAGCCGCCGGCAAACCCAAGCCAAGTACGGGTTCTAGGCTCCGGACCTGACTGCAGATCCCAGGGTCTCTAGTAGCCCTCTGGCCCCGCCCCCTCGGGGACACCGGCTGCTCCAAGCCCAGGACCTCTTTCCTTGAGGATCTAGCCCTCGCCTCTGCGAGAATGAACATATTTGATAGATTTTTCTTACAAAAGTTAGAAAACTCAGCTCCTTTCTGTCTTGGAGCTAGCAAAGACTCGAGTGATGCCTCAGAAGGGGCTCAGAGTTCTTGGACGGGAATTTGCTCCCTATTGGGTGTGATGAAATGTTGAACCCCTCCCTCCACCTTTTTTTTTTTTAACCAGGGATGTCTGTTGAAATAAAACATTCAGTCTGACAGATGCTGCCTGCCCTACCTCCTTTCCTACTTTTTAGTATGGCCTCCTTTTTCATTTTGGACCTCTCTCATTTGGTATCCTGTCCCTGTGTCTGCTTTTACCTTGTGTAAAGCACTCCCTGGCCAGCGTGAGTTGCCTCGATGATGACCTTGCCTTTGTTTCTCTGGACCTAAAGTAGGTACAGAGAAACTAGGTTCGTGGCCATTGAAGACCCAGGAGTTGTATGTAAATTGGGTTTGGGGCAGGAGCCTGTGATCCCAAACATGGGAAATACTGCTGTTCTCGGGTGTCTCTGAAGATTGGGGAAGTCAGGAGGTTCTTCTGTGACATGAAAGAGTTGTTAGACATAAAATCCATTCCAGCAAGAGGTACAGTGGGGAAGTGCCTTCCCTGAAGATGATTTAAGTTTTCACTGGTAGCTGGCCTAGACTGGTTTGGGAGCTTTGCACAGAGCTTGGGGGCTGGACAAGTCTGGGAGGCTTCTGGATCCCTAGCTGTTTGCCAGCAAGGAAGGGCTGGTTTGGGTGGGTGGCTGGAGAAGGGGGCTGGTGGGGTCTATGGATTCAGTTAGCTGTCAGGCTCTGTGATGCCCAGAGTGACAAGATGGAAGGAAGGCATGGTTCCTCCCTGCCAGGGAGGGTGCGCGGAGGGAGGGAAGGTGCGTGTACTGGTCACAAAACTGTGTGCAGATTTTCCTGAAATGCGTTGCTGAGGATACTGGGACTCCAGTGGGGCTTAACCGCAGTGGTGTCCGACAGGAAGAGCGTGTTGAAGACACTCCTGTGAGAAGAAAGGCCTTGGGTGCCAACCAGAGGAGCACTGATTGGACAGAGATGCTTGACTCCAGTTGCAGGTTCGGAGCAGGGAATATACAGAGGAATTGGTTTTTGACAGTCCTGGTGACAGGAAGGTTAAGGCCAGAGGGGCAGTTTAAGTGTGTGGTGGGGACTTGGGGATTGAGAGGGAAGAGGCAGCCGTGTGGCCTCTCACCATCCTTCTGGTCCTGTGTGCTGGGTAAGTTGAGTCTGTTTGCCATTAAGTGCAGAGGAGGGTTTCATCACTTACAGGAAAACCACCCACTTATCTGAAATCTGACCTACTTTGGGGTTGGAGCCAGACAGGGCTCTTGGATCCCTCAGGGACCTTCAGGCTGCAGTTGTCAAAATCGGTGCATTAGCCCCACCACTCCCATCATCCACAGAGGCACTGGGGACTGAGATCGCCCCTCTGGGTGTCTTAGGTGGTGAGGCAGGTTTAACAGGGCCAAACTGTCTGTGATCCTGAGGAGTCAAGTGCTCTTTCCTGTGTCCATTATGCTACAGGTGCAGCCCTGCTCCTGCGGTGCCCTACTCCTGGGACTGCAGTCAACTTCTCATTCTTGGGGTTGCATCGTGATGTAGCGGGAAGGGCTCTGTGCAGGGAGGCAGGACATGGTAGGTCGGGAGAGCCCAGTGTCTTCTGGGAATGACAGGCCAGATATTTTTTAGGTTCCCTTTGCTTTCCGCCTCCTTTGATTCCCTGCAAGTCATTTTAAGCCACTTTTTTTAAAAGTCACTTTTTAGTTCTGTCAACAATGACATTTTATTTAGTGGGTGGAATTTCTTGGTCACCAAGAGAAAGTTGACAGCTTCTGGGTGGTAGTAGCCTCAAGTCTGGTAAACAAACAGGAAAGAGAAGACAGGGATGAGGGAGAGAGGAGGCGTAAGGAGTGGCACTTGGTTAGAGTTGGCAGGCAGCAACCACCAGAGGGCAGAGGGAGGAGGGGTGGAGAACGTGGTCGGAGATGGATCCCAGTCGCTGGCAGATTTTGGAGGGGCTGGGGCACAGTTCCAGTGTATTGACCTAGGAAGCTGAGCTACACAGGGATCCAGCTTAGAAACTGCACAGAGACGGCAAGGCTGTCAGGGTTTTCAGCTTCTGCCCCACCACCTTTGGCCCTGGGGAGGGGTTTGGCCAGGTCTTCTCCCCTTGGGTGCTGAGCTTGCTGTCCAAGAAGCCACAGTCTCTTGGAGGGAATGGTTGTAGTCCTGTGGGCTTGGGAAGCTCTGCGCTACCTGCTTCCACCCTTTTTACCCTCTCCTCCCTCAGCTTTCAAGTAGGGTCCCGTGTTCTCAGGCCAGGAGAGATGGTTGAAGGTGGGGCCTCTGACGAGTGGGTTCATGGGCAGCGATATGCCGTGGAATTGGGATAGCTGAGGTTATGGAGATCTTTTCACCCCCCCCACCCCCCGCCCCTGGGCCAGGATTATAGGACACCTTACTGAGATTGTCTTCTGCTTTTGCTGAGGGAGCAGATAGGATGAAAGGGGCAGCTTAGGGGAGGCAGGAGCAGGACAATATGGACAGTCGTCAGGGTCAGCCATGGTGCTGAAGGGGCTAGATCTGGGAGCTGTGGCCTTTCTTCAGGCTCTGAAGGGGACCTGGGGCTGGGGGTGGGAGACTCCCCTCAGACCTGAGAGTGGGCTGTGCCAGAGAAAGCCCTGCCTGGAGAAGGCAGAGGAGGGATGGACTGGCCATGGGAAGATTAGCAGGGAAATGCCCCCACCCCCACCCCCACCCTCAGCACAATGGCTCCAGCTCATTTTCCTATAAAAGTTACCTTCATCCTGAGGTCCCACCATAGCCTCAGACCTTAGCTTGGCAGAGAGCGAGCAGCATGGTGCTGGGGCCATGATTTTGGTGAGGGGAAGGAGGCCCCACCACCTCGGTCCTCAGGGCTGGGCCTGCAGCTGGAGCTCTCGGAGGATGGGGACCTTATCCCTTTGCTCAGTGCAGGGGCCCTGTGGTCTAAGGGAGAGCCCTGGGTTGGGATGACATGATCTGGGCTTGACTGCGTCCAACTCCCGGTCACTTCCCCTCTCTGGACCTCAGTTTCCTATTTAGTTGAACCGAAGTCAGTCACAAGCGGTCTGAGGTCCCTATTAGCCCTAGCAGCCCTGCTCTGCCAAGCCCTTCATTCTGATGGTCTTGTCTGAACTGTACAGCAGCTCTGTGTGCAAATAAGGAGGCATTACTTCCATTTCAAAGGAACGTGGGGAATAGACAGACGCAGAGAAAAGGTTTCCTGCAAAGGTTATGCAGCCAGTTAGCACAGAGCCACCCCGGGAACCCAGGGCTTTGGATGCCATCATCTGGATTCTCCCGCCACCCCTCCGTGAGCCCACCCCAGGCTGCGTGAAGGAGAGGAAGACGGAGGGTCACTGGGTCCCACTCTGCCCGCCTCTAGCAGGCTTTGCTCCTTCAGAAACACCAAGTGGGTCCCTAGGCAGTCCTGCTTCCTCCCAGCACCTGCCCATCCTGCTACAGCGGGTTTTCTGACTTTCTGAGGTCCAGCTCTTGCTATACAGCGAACTCCTTTCTCTGCCTCCTCCCCCTGCCACAAGGAATCAGCCACTAGGTGACTCCCTGAGTCTAATCTGAGACCTTCCTTGCACTTTCGGCCTCTGATGTACGTAAACCATCTGCTCCCTTTCCTCCCTCCCTCTCCTCTTGCGCAGGAGGGGGTTTAGACCTACAGGCAGCAGGAAGTGGAACCCCAGCTCTGTTGACTCAGCAACCATATTCCTCCTTAAGCTGATTAGCATTGGAGTGGAAAGGAGGGGAATTCGCTTGTCACTGGAGCTGGCACCTGCACCAGGCTGGGGGTGGCGTGATGGCTGCAGCACCTGGGCCAGGGGATTTCTGTGCCTCTGGCAGGAGAAGAAGCCCTGACAGGCACTGATTGCCTTGAGCAGGCTGCACAGACAGGACCACTGGAGTACCTGGGCCTGAGTGGCTTTGGGGTGGGTGGGGGGCAGTCTCTGTTCTGAGCCCTGAGGGCAACGCAGGGGCAGACATCCTGCCGCAAAGAGCCCCCAGTCTGAGACAAAAATAAGACCCAGGGCAGATGATTCCAGGTGGTTGAAGCCCAGAATACGGGTTCTGCCCTGGGGCCGAGGCTGCCCTGAAGTGGGTCTGGGCAGAGGATGCTTCACAAAAGGGAAGAGAACTAGGTTCCAACTGAGGCAGAAGCCGATGGCCTTGGTCTTGGCCTTGCTTGGAAGACACAAAAGAGTCTTGGGGCCGCTCGTCCTCCAAGCCTAAGGGCTCACACACAGGCTGGCAGTGCACTCTCCCCTTCCCAGTCTTGTGCTTGCCCCTTTCTCTCCTGGCATCCACAGGAGATAGAGCCACCCTCTGGCCCTGGCTGCCTGCCCAGCCCAACCCAGTTAGGGAAGGAATACTTTGCAGAGAAAGGTCTGTGTCCCTTGTCTCGTGTCTCCTGCCAACAGATCTGTGACCCTTGCGCAGGTGTCTCTCAGCCCCCGACCCCTCTGTCTCCCACAACATGAGAGAGTCAGAGACAGAAGGAGCCTGGAGTACCTGCATCGCTGTAGGGGGAGGTGGTTGGTGATGATTTATTAGCCAGACAAGAATCAACAAACAAGTTCTAACATCTGTTCTCGCCAAACCAACCCCCAGACAGCAGCAGCATTGGACCAGGGCCCAGACCCAAAGGCTCAGAGGACCAAGGAAATCAGACTCCGTGCGGAGAGGCCGGGGCAGTGGGAGGCAGCAGGCCCTCCCAGCCCACATCCTCAGAGGAGCACCAAACACTGAGGACTCTGGGAGGGAGCGGTGAGTGTGTCCCTAACAGGAAGTGGGTTCCACATTTGCTCCTCTGACCTCCGGTCTGCTTTGTGGGAGGCCCAGACCTGTCAGGATAACAGGGCTACGCTGGGATCTGGAGGAAGGGAACCAGCACCCGGGACCCAATGCGGTGGAACCCAGGAAAGCCACCAGACTTCCTGTCTTAGGAAAGTTCTGACATTTCCTGTGAAGACAGTGGAGGTGGGGTCAGGAACACAGCACTAAACGAGGGGCTTAGGAGGCCTGGGTCCTCGTCCTTGACCTCAGCCAAGTCATCCCACTGGCTTTGTTTCCTTATCTGCACAGCAAGGGAGTTGGACTTGATCAATAAGGGCAAAAAAAAAAAAAAAAAAATGCTGCTCCTCTTCCTTCCCTCACCCATAGCAGACATCACTAATCAATCCCGGTGCTCTTTTCTGCTGAGTTCAGATATGACCTTAACATCCTTTCCAAGGCAGCGCCTTAGAGCCTTAGGCAGCAAGGACCAATGGACTGGAGTTGGGATAGAAGGTGACACATTTTTGCCGTCTTTGCAATAGGTGACAGCTGAGGTCCTTTCCCGCTGGGATCGATCACCTTGTTCCATCCACATTTCCTTAGGAGGGCACCTGGGTGTGTGTGAAGTTCTCTGGACCCGCTGTTCCAGGTTAGCCTCCCTCCGCTCAGACACTGGCTCCTGAGGAGGCCCTAGGGAGGGCCACGTCTCTCCTCTGTCCTGGAACTCCTGTCTAGGTTGTGAGGGAGGCTGTGTCCCCAGAGAGGCAGGGGCTGGCGGGGCACGGGAGGGCCTTGTCCAGCCACGGAGTTCTCGGAATGCAGTTGCTGGCCACCTGGATTCTGCAGAGAGAAGGACAGTCTTAGGGCACACCCTCGATCCTCTGCCTTTTAGGCCGAACTGCAGCCTCACAGGCCAAGGCATCTG
>NW_005871259.1:1159372-1183560 GCF_000147115.1 Myotis lucifugus | reverse complement strand
CTGCAAAAGGAGTGCTGGCAGCCTGGACTCTGTCCTCCCCAGCTCACCTCAGACTGCTGACCTTCACCCTGACCCAGGCATCCAATCTGAACCCTTCCCACAGCAGCTTTCAGGAAATCCTTCCTGTGATCTAGCTTTTCCCTGCTCCCCCATTTACCTGTCTTCCTGGGAGAGGCCTGGACCGGCACTTCCGGAGGACCGGGTGCCAGAGGATGCACGATGGACCCTCACCCCCTGACGGCACCTCCATCTCCACCTCCACCTCGGCGTAAATGTTGCTGGGGGCTTCCCCAGGGCTGCCCCGGCCCATAGCATAGAAGGCTATGGGTTCATCCGGCTCGTGGTAGATGGGGTTGGAGGGCTTGGCGGGCAGGGTCCGGCAGAGTCTTGGCGCTGGGCTTGTGTAGGCTTCGGAGGACAGCAGAGGTTTGGCGGGGACGGGAGGCTTGGGTCTAGGCGGCTGGGAGGGCTAGGAGAGAGTGACGCCAGGGAGGAGAGTGGGTCAGAGCAACCAGGAGCCCAGCCAGAGCTCTGCCCTCTGCAGACACCCCCTCCTCCCACTGACCCCACTCCTCACTGGCCATGCCTCCTTTTTGTCTCCTGGGTCCTCACCTCCCTCTGCCCTGCCTCCTCCCAGTTCCTCCAGCCCAATACCTCCTTTGGCTCGCTGCCCCCCTCTTTCTGCATGAGGGCTCTGGGCTTCTCCTTTTTGAGGACTGGGCTATACTGGGGGTGTGGGTCCTGGCTTTTGCTTGCAGCGTCTGCTTCTTCAGTCCTTAGGGAAAGTCCTGCTGGCTCAGGAGTCTGCAGGGAAAGGAGGCTTGAGGGACTTGGTTGAACAGGGACAGTGGGTGGGGCGGGCAGGTGATCCAGGAGGACAAAATAAACCAGTCCAGGTGGAGGATGGGGCGAGGGGCACGGAAATTCGGACTGTCCTGGGTTCCCTGGGTGAAGAAGAGGGCACAAGGATGGCAAGGAGACAGGGGGGTGGGGAGGTCGCTCTGGTCACGGCAATCTCTAGCATTGAACTTAATTTCACCTGCAGCACAGGGCCAGGCTGGTCTCCGTTTGTGCCTGTGGTTGTAAACATGCAACAAGCCTGGAGAAGTCTTTAGCCTAATATTTTTTGGCATGAGAGATCTCCAAGACTGCTGTGCCTACGTTTATTTCTGCAGGTGCCAGAGGAATACTTTATGGAGAGATCAGCCAGATGTTTTAGGGCCGAGAGACCGCCTCAGAGGGGATGAGCCCTACAGTGGGACGCTTCCCTCCCTCAATAGGTGTGCTTTTAGTTCAGCATTTAGCCCTGGGTCATGGATGCCCCCAGGTGGCTCAGGCCATAGGCTTTCCTTGTGCTCCTGCAATCCGCCAAGTGCACGTTCCATCTGGAGGCCTCCAGGCGCGGCAGGCTTCATGGATCCAAATCGGAATTCTTATTCCCTGCCCCCTCCTCCTCCTCTCTCAGCATTCCCTTTATGAATAAAAAGTAATACCTCCCTCCCCCCCTGCCATAGCAGTATCTTAGGAGTCAACCTTGACCCCTCCCTGCCCACATCTGATGGAACACAGCCCTGCTCCTTCCACTGCCTAAATATTGTTACATCTGCACACTTCTCTCCCTGCCCACAGCCACCACACACAGTCCAGGCCTCTTAAATCCTCCCGTGTTATCTTGCCCTTTCAGCCCACTCTCCACTCTACATGCGTGAGCCTGCAGAAACTCACCTAGCAATCCTTCGGTGGCTGCCCCTTGCTCCATGATAAAGTCCAAACTCCAAAGAGCTTGAGTGACAAGACCCTTTGAGACCCTGTTCTGCCTTCAGCTCTGTCAGTTCCAGCTGGTTCCCCTCACCTCCAGACTTCCTTACACCCCGTTCTCACTGCTCCAGAACCTTCAGGTCTCCCCCTATTCCTCACAAAATTCTACAAGAGTTGCCTATAAGGCATAGTTCCCACTTTTAACAAAATATCATTTTTAACAAAAGATTTTTATTGATATTTAGAGAGAGAGAGAAACATCAATGTGAGAGCAAAACATCGATTGGCTGCCTCCTGCACACCCTCTACAGGGGATCAAGCCCAAAATCCAGTCATGTGCCCTGACCAGGAATCAAACCAGCAGCCTTGCAGAGCATGAAATGACACCCAATCAACTGAGCCACACCGGCCAGAGCGACCCCACTTTTTTGAGCTGATTCCAGTCAAGCTCCAAGAAACCATTCTTGCCCAGGTCCCCAGTGAGTTCTTGGCTAAATTCAATGGTCAGTTCTGGACCCCTAGGCACTTGCTCTTCCCTGACTTGCTTTTTTTTTTTGCTTGGCTTCCAGACCATCACACTCCTGGTTTTCTCCTCTCTCTCTCTGCTCCTTCTCAATGTTCTTTGTAGGTTCTCCCTCATTTCTGCAAATGCTGAAGACGTGGTAGTCCTTTCTTTTCCATTTACACTCACCCCTGAGTGAGATTTCACCCCCTCTGAAGGCTTTAGAATCAGTCCAGCTACATGCTGATGACTAAATATTTATCTCTAGTCCAGACCTCTCTCCCAACTCCAGACCCGTGTATTCCAACTGCCTACTTGATGTCTCCACGTGGACATCGAATGGCCATTTCAAACTGTACACGTCAAAACTGACCTCCTGATCTCCACTGCCCCCAGACTTGCCCCTCCATAGCTTCCTCCTCTTGTGGCAGGATAGGAAGAAGCTGGGGAAATTCCTTGATAAGTGGAATAAGGGAAACCGAGACAAAATAATTAAACAAGGCCAAACACTTTGAGCAATTTACAGCCAGCTAATGAATCACAAGGTTTTATCTTCCCTAACCAAGGACACTTAGGAGCAAATGGTTTACACGTTTCAGACTGTCCTGGGGCAGACCAGCCTCGGTCTGGTCCCTCTTCAATAATGTTTGTTAAAAGTAAAACTAACCCCCGACCCCTCTGTCTGCACATTCTGATGAATCAATATATTGAAGGACACACCTGAAAAGCTAATGAACATTCTATTGAGACCCTCTCCTAAGACCTCCCCTAGGATTCCACTGGGCCAACGGAAGATAAGGGCTCACAGTGCTCAGCTAGTTTGTCTCAGTGGATAGAGCATTGGCCTGTGGACTGAAGGGTCCTGGGTTCGATTCCAGTCAAGGGCACATACCTCGGTTGCAGGCTCGATCCCCTGCTGCATGTGGGAGGCAACTAATCAATGTGTCTCTCTCATAACAATGTTTCTCTCTGTCTCTCCTCCCTTTCACTCTCTAAAAACCATTGAAAAAATGTCCTCAGGTGAGGATCAACAAGAACAAAAACCACAAGGGCTCGCAGCGGATTCTTGTTAGAGCATGCCTACACCTTGTGTTCATTGTCTGTCTCCTCTCACTAGAATGCAAGCTCCATGAAGGCAGAGATATTTTGGTCAGTTTTGTTTACTGTTATTTCCCCAGACCAATGCCTGGCACAGAGTGGTCCCTCAGAACTGCCTGAACTTCCTCAGGGAGGTGATTCCTGACACAGCTCTCCTCTCTCATCCACCCTCACACTTGTTTCCCATTATTTGTCTCTTTGCTGCTGGTTAGTAAGCTTTGTGGGTCTGGAACCATCTGTCTGTCCATGGTTCTATTTCCAGAGCCTGCAGCATCTGGTACATGCTGGGTATTCAGTAAATATCTTTTTCCCCCTCAAATATGTTTTCATTGATTTTTAGAAAAAGAAGGGAGAGGGATGGAGAGATAGAAACATTGATGAGAGAGAAACACTATCGATTGTCTGCCTCCTGCATGCCCCCTACTAGGGATCAAGCCTGCAACCTGGGCATGTGCCCCTGACATCTTGGTTCCTGGGTTGATGCTCAACCACTGAGCTACACCAGCCGGGCAATAAATATCTTTTAATTAAAAACAAAACAAAAACGCAAAACAAATGGCCTGCCTGACCGGGTGGCTCAGTTGGTTGGAGCATCATCTGAGGCACCAGGGTTTCGGGTTGATCCCTGGTCAGGGCACATACAGGAATCAACCAGTGGATGCATGAATGGGTGGCACAACAAATCGATATTTCTCTCTCTCGCTCTCTCTCTCGCTCTCTCTCTCTCTTCCTCTCTCTCTCAAATTAATAAATTAAAACAACAAAACAAAATAAAACCCACAAATGCCCCATGTGCCTGACTGGGTCCTCAGAAGCCATGTCTCTGGCTGGGCTGGTCTCAGGGATTCCCGCCCAGCGTGCACCCTCTCCACGGGCTTCCCACGGAGAGGCGGGCAGGAGCGGGGCCGGGCAGTCCTCCCGCCGGAGAAAGTGCCCGGTGTCCCGGGCTCTATGAGAAGGGGCGCTGGTCAGGTGAGGGTGAGGGTCAGGGCAGAAGGGGGGGCCAGGGGGAGGGGGAGGGTCAGGTACCTGGCGGGCCAGGGGCTGGCTGAGCGTCTCCCCGTAGGGGCTGAGCGGGGACCCCGAGTAGTGGCGCAGCAGGTCCTGCAGCCGCGCGTGGGCGCTGTCCTCGCCCAGCACCACGTGGCGGCCGTCCCGGAGCTGGGCCAGCAGGAAGTGGCGGCAGCAAGTGCGGCTCCTGGGGGGCCCAGTCGGGATCAGGCCTGCGCCCCAACACCCCCAACCCTCCCCGCCCCGCGCCAGGGTGTCCCCCTCTCCGCAGGGGGATGGGGAGGAGCTGCAGGCGGGGCTCGCCTCCGCCGCACCCAGCCCCGCCCCTCCGATCACCCCGAAGCCGCTTCCTGGTCGCGGGCCCGCCCCTCACCTGTAGGTCAGCACAAAGGTCACGGCGCTCTCGCTGAACCGCACCAGGTAGCATCCCTGCGGCTTGGTCTCCAGCAGCCGTTCGGCCTCTCTGCGGTGACGGAGGAGAAGAGAGAACGGGGCTCTGACCCTTCCAGCCTTGACCCCTGTTTCCCGGGCTCTCACGGGGGACCCCACCCCAAACCAGGTGAACTGGTGGCTGGAGAGGGGGGGATGGGAGAGGGAGGATGTGGGCACTGCTCTTCCGCTGCAGGGCCTGGGCGTGGACGGGACCCAGAGGGCCCACCCAGGACGACTCCCAGCCCTGCATCCTCCCGGCCCCATCCTGGAGGGGCCGCTGGTTGTGGGCTGGTTGTGGGCTGGCGGGGAGTAGAGGGGGGGGGTCGCGGGGAGTGAGGTGGTGGTGGCTCTGGGGGTGGTGTTGCGGCCGCCCCAACAGGGATGGTAATAGACTTCTAGGTGTCAAAAGTCAAGCTGACAGAAGTGAAGTAGAAATGGAGGAGGAGGTAGGAACTGCAAGGGAGGCAAGAAAGAGGAGAGGGCTGGGTGAGCCCGAGGTAAAGATGGCGGGAGAGCCTGAGAGGCAGGTGGAAACCATGAGGATTAGAGGCCGTAGATACAGGAGGACAATTGAGTCTATGGCAGAGAGGGGAGACTGAGGCACAGAGGGGGGTGGACTGGAGCCTCTCCAACCATCTCCTCCAGGAGAGATGCCTTGGGGAGTGGCCTGGGAGCCTCCGGACTTGTAGCCCAATCGACGCCCGACTGGCTGCGGACCCAGGCCTTGCCCCTGCCCCTCTCTGGGCCTGTTTCCTCCTGGTGACTCACCTCCGAGTGATGAAGCCGTGGAACCAAGGAGGGGCTGCCCCGCGCTGCAGGAGCCCACGGGCCTGGGTCTTCTGGAACCAAGCCCGGGTCTCCGCCTGCAGGGACTGGCCTCCTTCCTTAGGCACCTCCTCAGCCTTCCCTGTGTCCTCTTGACTGGAGGCAGCCCCCGGGGCCTGGGGAGAGGCCTGGTTCAAGGAGGGAAAGACGCCATGATTCGTGGGCCCTCTCCTGACTCCAGGCCAGCGGCCACCTTCTCATTCTTATCCCAGACCCTCCTGGACATGGGAGGGAGCTCCCAGCCCCCATCCCAGTTGCCTATTTTAAGTCTAATTGCCCAGAAAGTCCTTCCTAAAGTGTAACTTAAATCCCGTCTTCAGCTCCCGCTGTCTGGTTTCAGGGAAATTTCTTCCTACTTCCCTCTTGGCCTTTAAGCCAGTAGCGTAAGCTGTTAAATTGTGCCTAAACGGGGGTGAAGTCTTCCAGATGGACAGAAAGTCATGCCCGGGCCTGAAGGACGAAGACTGTGATGCTGGTGGTCACCCCAGAGGCCAGAATAAGGGAGAGCTCACCCTACAGTAGGAGGGACTGCGCGGGTTGGCAGGGAGGACCTTCTCACCACTGGGCAGGCGAGAGGGACTGAGATGGGATGTGCCAGGCGAATAGAAGCCTCGGGTGAAGGTGCCGACGCCAGCTTCCAGGACTCGATACCCTCACTGTACCTTGGTCGCCTGGGGACTCAGCTGAGCTTCCCAGGGACTGAGGAGCAGCTCAGCGCACGAAGGAGGGACTTCCCACCTCCTTTTCCTCTGTGCCCTTGCCCTGTAGGCAGCCCCAGACCGCTCCTGCTTTCTCCCGTTGGCCTCTGTCCGTCTGTGTGTCCTCACCCAGGGGAGGCTTGGGAGCAGATGCAGGAGCTGCACCCCAGGTTCCCACTCACCACAGCGTGGACATCTGGGGCTCGGGGGCTGAACGGGGCCTCTCCAGCCTGCAGGGCCTGGAGTCTGGTCTCCTTAAGCAAGTCCTGGCAGCTTTTTCGAGTGAAGTCCAAGGGCTGGAAGGTGGTGAAGGTCGGAGGGGGGGTGTTGTGACTTCCTGTTGGCACAAAGAGGACGGAGGGGCTCTCGGTGAGGGACTGCCTCTCTCTGCTGCCCACCCTCCCCCAGGCTGAGAGGTGCCTCTGACCAGGACCTGGAGGACAGGGACAGTCACGACAGCAGGAGAAATGCAGGTAGGACAGTGGGGGGAGACGGGGGAGTTTATCAGGAAGAGGAGTATGGAGCCAATGAGGCGAAGAGGGCTGAGGCAGCAGAGGGGCTTGTTGGGGGCAACTGGGCACCAGGAAAGCAGGTGGATGTCAGCTGGTCGTCTGGTGGCCTGGAAGTCAGTCCCACAATCAGGGAGCTGAGACAGATCTCTTTATTTTAAAAAAATATCTTTTTTTTATTGATTTCAGAGAGGAAGAGAGAGGGAGAAACATCAAAGGTGAGAGAGAATCATCGATTGGCTGTCTTGTGAAGGTCCCCTCCAGGGATCGAGCCAGCAACCTAGGCAGGTGCCCTGACTGGGAATTGAACTGTGACCTCCTGGTTCATAGGTCGACGCTCAACCACTGAGCCACGCTGGCCGGGCCAGGCAGATCTCTTTAGTGCAGCCCCTCTTCTGGCCTAGGGTCCCCTGGCTTCCCCCATCCCTCCTCCCTCCTCCCTAAGAAGCACACAGCAGACCCTGTCACCTTTGTTCTCAGGGCTGAGGGGACCTGCAGTCCCAGAGAAGGAGAAGGGGTGGTGGGCCCCCTGCCAGCTCTGGCTTGCGGGAGGGTTCTGGCCCAGGGGTCTCCTGTCCCCTCCCACCCACATTCTTAAACATCACACTTACCTTGGGGGCTTATCTGGGCCAGGGGGAGCTCCATGGGGGCAGCCTGAGAAGGAGCCCAGGAGCCGGGTGTGTGTCTGTGCTCTCAGAACGTGTGCACACTCAGCAACTCTTCTCTCCCCCTGCCCCCTGGGCAGGAAATGTCGCTCTACCCACAACCCTAGCCCTAGCAGAGCACCCACGTCATGGAAAGCCATAAGACAGTCGTCCCTCCCCCGGAAGCCAGGCAGCTGAAGGTGGTGGTGGTGTGGTGGTGGGTGTTTGTGTCAGTCGCTCTGTCTGGGTGTTAGGAAGTCCATTCTGCTATCTGACCTCGATCCCCCCTGATTCTTTCTTTACTCCCTCACTCCAGACGGGGACTTCCCTTTCTCTCTCTCTGTCTCCATCTCAGCTTCTGCTCTGAGCAGTGGCAGTGGGGATATCAACCTTAGGGAGATAAGCCCTAAAAGGTGCTCAGGATTATGTTCTTGGGACACCTGAGGAGGGGAGCAGGCAGGGCTGCAACAGGAAGGACATAGGTCAGACTACTGGAAGGACATTTTGAGGTCATATGAAATCTGTGAGACAAAGGGTAGGGAGGAGGGGGCCTGGCTTCATCCTCCAACAGATACAGAAGTGGGTTAGGGCAAACCAGGCAATCCTGGAGGAAGGAGGGAGAATTCCCTCCAACTAGGCAGACTGTCAGTTAGTAGTAACACTGTTAGCAGTTGTTAACGACTTCAATGCTGATGTCTTGCAGGGGGCTGTGTCTCCTGCTGCACTAGAGGACCAATCCCATTCTCTCTCATTTGATCCCTCACGAATGAGAAGGGGACGGGGAACATTATCCCCATTTTCCAGAAGGGAAAACTGAAGCTCAGAGAAGTGCCTTCGCCAGGGTTTTTCACTGTCTCAGAAGGTGGTGACAGAGTTGGAGCAGGATCTAGATCTCTTACTAATCTCACCGTGATTTAGGCCAACGGTCCTTGACTATGTGCCAGGCACTGTTCTTGGTGCAAAGAACCCAGAGAGAAAAAGGATCTTGTTTCAAGATGTCAGGTGACATGATGCTGTATATAGAAAACCCTAAAGACTCCACCAAAAAACTGTTAGAAACAATAAACAAATACAGTAAATTTGCAGGATACAAAATTAATGTATCAAAATCCACTGCTTTCCTATATACTAACAAGTTTCTGAAACTTCAGAAAATGAAATGAAATAAAGAATTCCTTTTGCAATTGCAGCCAAAAGAGAAACAAAGGATGTGAAGGACCTATATACTGAAAACTACAAAGCATTTCTAAAAGAGATAGAAAAAAGACAATGAAATTGAAAGCTATTCCATATTCATGGATTGGAAGAATCAACATAATTAAAATAGCCAGCCCCACCAGTGTGGCTCAGTGGTTGAGTGTTGACCCATGAACCAGGAGGTCAGGATTTGATTCCTGGTCAGAGCACATGCCCAGGTTGCAAGCTCCATTCCCAGTAGGGGACATGTAGGAGATGGTCAATCTATGATTTTCTCTCATCATTGATGTTTCTCTCTCTCTCTCTCTCTCTCTCTCTCTCTCTCTCTCTCTCTCTCTCCCCCCCCCCCTCCCTCCCTTCCTTAGTGCTAGGGTGCAACATCTTGTCCTTGCCAGCAAGCTGCAGACCAGGGCTTTTGGGAAGGAGGTGGTGACCAAGGGCATCTGAGATCTGTGTCCAGTGTAGCTAGGATGATGCATGCTGTTGATAGAACCAATGCCTTTCTTCGCTTTTTTGCTCCTCCTATCTGCTGTCAGGGAACAAAACCGATGAGGTTTTGTTTTTACCAGCCCTTCCTTTGTGTCCAGACTTTACCAATAGCCTACTATTACCTTGTATAATAAATTACTGTTTTATAAGTAACTGCCAAGGGCCGGCCTTGTGTTATCTGAGGATTACCTGGCACCACTTTACAAGCAGGAAAACAGATCAAGGCCAAGAGACTTAGCTTCAGTCGCACGAGAACATTAGTTTCAATGGGGGGCTTCCGCTTAGGGCTTCTAGGCTCTGTGGGTGAGGAGGGAGTGTCTGCTGTGAGCAAGCACTGTGCCGAGTGCTTTACAAGTATGAGCTCATACACCCTTATGACAGGCCAACGATGATGCTCATTACCATTCCCACTTTACAGACAGTGGATCTGAGACTCAGGGAGGATAAGCAACTTGCTCAAAGTCACACAGTAGGGAAGGGGGCAGTAGAACAAGGTGGTCCGACTTCCTATCACAGGTTGCCATCTTCTCCATCACCTGCCCTTTAATTGATGGGCAGGAGGCCGGGGCCGTCTCAGCGCAGCCCCCTGAAATGCCAGGGCTCTGGGCGGCGATGCCCGGTGTGGCTGGAATTCCGCTTTGCACGGCCCGCTTCTGGAAACTGCCTGCCACTTGGTGCTAATTGCAGTGGAAGCATTTTTCACTTTTAAAATGGCATCACTCTCTCTTTGCCTGGAGGCCTGGGCCCAGGCCAGCAGCACGGGCAAGCGGAGGGTTTCCTCAGCCCCAGGTGCGGCTGACCCGTCCCACAGCAGCTCTGTCCCAACGCAGGCCAGGCCACGGGGCTGCCAGGAGCCTCACGTGTGTCCACATTCCATCAGACGAGTGTTACTCTCTGAGGCGGTGCCTGCTTCTCACCTGGTTTGTGTTTCATCCCCTTCCACCTGATGCCCAGGTCCCCTGGGTCAGTGACTTGATCTCTGCCAGTTGAAGTGCCTCACCTGGAAAACGGGAGAGATCACCTCCATGGACGGAGCTCAGAGAAGAGTTTGGGGGCATCTGGGCTGAACCTTGATGAGAAGTCAAGGGTGAGCAGGGTGCCCTAGGGACAGGGGCAGTCTGGGCCAAGACTTGGGGCATGTGAGGAACACACAGGGTTGGACCGATTTGCAGTCTCCCCTTCTCTCCTTCTCTCCCCCGCTCTGGGCACGTGGGGAGCGTGTGCACCGCCAGCAGTTCTCAGGCTGAATTTGCTGTTAGAGCGCATCGCACCATGCTCCACAGCAAAGGACGGAGCTGGCTGGAGTGGCTGCGACAGGAGGGCCGGCGCCAGGCAGCCAGCTGGCCTGTGTCCAGCTGGGCCAGGGTTAGAGCTGGCAGTGCCCAGAGGAGGGGGGGGGAGAAGGAGACGAGGTTAGTGAGAGAGAGAGAGAGAGAGTTCTTGGTGACTCGAGTCAGGTTCCATGGCTGCTTGGAGGTGATCAGGAAGGGAGGCGGGTGGAGAAGTGTAGAGGATCCTCATGGTTTCAAGAGACCCCAGAGAACCCAAGGAAGCGCAGACGTTCTGAGGAATCTGTGAAGCTCAGGGCATCAAAGGCCCCAGGAAGCTTGGGGGTCAGGACAGTGTGTTCAAGAGAGCTTGGGGTCTCGTAGACTCTGGGGGCTGGGGCGCCAGGTCGAGGGATGGGGAGGCTTAAGGTTCCCATTCTCTCTCCTCCAGCTGGTCCGGAGTGTAGACTGCAGCCGAGAAGGAGTCAGGGCAGCAAGTCCTGCAGATTGCTTGGTGCCTCCCTGGCGGCTAAGGGCCTCCCATGTGGTCCGAACATCACCCACAGCCGCTGAGGAGGAGGCAGGTGGGCCTGCAGGTGTCTTGGGTCAGGCATCGTGCTGTGGGGTGTGCGGTGGGCTTTCCATGTGACAGATGAGCCAACCTGAGGCCAGGAGAGTAAATAATCAACAGTTTGCTTAAGCAGACGAGTAAGTGTGTGGAACTAGGATTCAGCTCCGATCTGGCTCCGACGGCAGTATCTGTTCCTCTTCGCATGCTCTGCCCCTGGCTGGTTTGCTATCACTAATTCACTGAGCATCTATTGAAAACCTACTATGTGCTGGAGTGTGTGGTAGTTTCAAGGGCTACAAAGAAAAATCAGACACGAGGGCAGAAGAGATACATAGACAAACAAGCCCAGGCAATTCAGAATGACAGGAGCTAAACTAGAGGCATGAGGTCCAGGAGTGGGAAGGAGTGGTCCATCTGCCTGGGGTGAGGGCGTATGGGGGAAAGAGGTCAAGGAAGGTTCCAGAGAGGAGGTGGTGGCTGAGAGAGCTGGTTTAAAGGGAGCAGGTGATCCTCAGGATAAATGGGAAGCGGGGGTGGAGGAGAAGGAGGAGGCTCTGGGTGGGAGAAGCAAAGCGAGTGATGGCGCGGAGGCTAGAGCTGCAGTGGCCGCTGGGGATGGTTTGGGTGTGAAGGGCAGAGAGCTGAGAGCTGAGGCTAAGGGGCCAGCCTGCCCGGGAGCTGTGTCTTTAGCGGGTTGGCACTGGGGAGCCATTGAGGGGCTTTCAGAGGGAAGTGAGATGAGTCTCACTGCCGATGCTGACAGCCCGGCTCCAGCACAGCTCTGTGAGGGCTCATGGAGGGCTGCAGTCCGCCGTCCGGGTGCCTTTGAGCCGAGCGGGCCCTGCGTGCCTCCAGGGCAGAGCCCACGTCTTGCCCACCTTTGAGACCCTGTCACCCACTGCATACCTCCTGTGAGCAGGTGCTCAGCACATCATGAG
Source organism: Myotis lucifugus (assembly GCF_000147115.1). Lineage (NCBI taxonomy): Eukaryota > Metazoa > Chordata > Mammalia > Chiroptera > Vespertilionidae > Myotis > Myotis lucifugus. Next base: position 1,171,620 of record NW_005871259.1, on the reverse strand, counting down.
GTGCTCGAGGTGGTTGGCGCTGGGGCCCGGCAATTGCACAAGCCAGCATCCCTGCCCACAGGACTCATGCCCGCCCCTCTCCAGAGCTCAGTGCGGACACCGGGACATCGCCGGCAATGACACTGCCAGCTCCGTGGCCCTGCTGCTCAGCGCGGTGATGCTGCTGGCCTCCTGGGCTGCTGGACCACGCCAGGCGGAGTGAGGCTGCCTGGATATCTGGATCACCCCAACTCCGGGGTATCTGCCCCTCTCCAAAGCCAGGAGAGGCAGCGCCTGCCCGGGATCTTGGCTGGCTGAGTAGATATTCCAGCCCCAGCGTCGATATGCCCTTCGTTCGGCTCCTGGGAAGGCAGGACATCTGAAGAGTTTGGCCTCTTGGACTGAGCAGGCCAGTAGCTTCTCCTCCACCGCTGTCACTCCCACCACAGAGGAGGAGAGAGAAGAGGTGGGGCCCCTGGTGAGCCAGTGGTGCCGATGGGCAGAAGGGAGGTACTCCCAGGATAAAGATGTGGACAAAGAGGAGCGCTTATCCAGGGCACAGGACATGCCTCCCTGCCCTCTCCCCTCCTTCCCCCACCCCAGGGGCTGCAGCTCTCAATCACCAGGTTCTCAAATCAAACGTCAGACAGAGAAAGGATGGGAGGCTGGAGAGGCCGTGAGGAGGGAGGAGCAGACGGAAGGGGTGGGGAGAGACAGAGGCAGGGAGACGGGAGGTTAGACCCCCTTTATGCAGCTGCAGGGGGAGCTCAGAGGCCCCCTCAGGGCTTCTCACCCACCTGCCCTTTTGCTCTCTTGGGTGCGCCCCCACCCCCACTGGTGAGCACCAGCCTGGAGACCACATGGAGACCTTGTGTTGGGGGCGGGGCACATCCGGAGGGGGCAGAGGGTCACTCAGGTTCCCTCCCTCTCAGGTTGTGCTGGGCTGGTCCTGATGCATGATTTCACAGGACAGGGGGACTAGGCAGAGGTGCAGGGGGAGAGGGAAGGTGGCAGCAGGGAAGAAGTTCTGAGAAGGTGGAGAAAGATTCTGAGCTGAGGACTCTTTCTCTCTCTGAGAGGCAGAGAAAGGAGAGAGTGTGGACAGCAGGGCAGAGGTTGACAGCTGAGTCAGGCAGAAAGCAGTGCGATGGAAGCGAGGGGCCACCAGTGTCCATCTCTCTGACGACTGACAGGAGTGAGGCGGGTGGCGGGTGCGGGGGCGGAGGAGGCGGGATGGCCAATTTGGAAGCAGAATCACACCAGGGAGAGACCTGCATTCGGGAAGGCCACGGGCTGAAATCTGATAAGGGGCAGCAAGTGCTTTGTAAGCTGCGGAGCACGTAGAAATGATTGTCGTTGTCTAATTGTGAGAGGCTGTAACTAGACGCTGCAGGAGCCCATTCGGTGCCAGGGAGAGAAGGCCACGCTGCCCTGCCGCGTGGAGGGGCAAGTGACAAATATTATGCGGGCCACTGTTGGCCTTTGCACGGACCGACGCAGAAGAACATCTGGAAGTGTCAATGCACATCTGGGAGGTGGGACTGTGGATGATTTATATCTTATTTCTGCTTATCTGTATCTTCTCTTTACGATTTTAAAAGCACATACATTATTTATAGAGTGAAAAACACGCAGTTTGCTTTCAAAAGGAGCCTCCCTGTGCGGGTGGTGGAGGGTGCGGGGGGGCGGGGGGGGGTGTGAGGTTGGGGCCTGCAGCCTGGCCCTGCCCTCTCTCTACCTGGTTGGGTGCCACGGAGTCTGACCCACACGCATTGTCCAAGAATGTCTTTCCTCCATGTTCTGGGCTGAGCCAGAGCGGTTGTTGTGAACTTGGGATGGGCAGCATGTTTTGTGTCCGGGGAAATAAAAAACAGGCAGGAGATAGAGCAAAGCAGACACTTCTCAGAGATTTCCTGGCAACTCTGCCCCCCTCCCCCCACCCAAAACAGCCCTTTGCTTGCAGTGTCTTTGGGGCCATAAAAAGTGAGGGCACCCTCCCCTCCCGACCCCGAAGGATCAGCCTCCACCTCTAGTGGCTCTCACGCACCCCTCATCCTCAGCACCACGCCTCTTGCCTTTCCCACCCCCCCCCCCGCCCCACATCCTCTGTCCAGCTTTGCTTCCCAGTCTGAGTGTGGACCATCACACCCCGAAGGTCCCCCCACATTCTTCCCCGCGGGGCCCTCACCCTCCTCTCTTTCCCAGCCTAGACATTCCCTCCCGGGTCCTGTGAGCCTGCTCTTCCCTACCTGCTCAGAATAATCTCCAATATCAATCATTCCTTATGCTGGGAAGAGCTTTCCAGTTCCAACGTGTGTGCGTGCGTGCGTGTGTGTGTGTGTGCGTGTGTGTGAAAATTCGCTTGAGAGAGAATGCGTCAGTGATCTGAGAGGCGAAATGACTTGCCTAAGGTCACATCACATAGCCAGTCCTTGGACGTCCAGCGCCTTCCCCCACCATCCTGCCTCAAGGGCCGAAAACCAGCTGAATTGTCCTCTCTGTCCCTCAGCCCCTTCTCTCTCTCTCTCATCTGAAGTCTTCATTCACTCTCAGTAATTCCTATGGAGGACAAATCTGTCTTTTTTTCCGTGCCATAAGGCAATCTTCCATAGTCATTGTTTTTGATGTGAACTTTCTTAGAAATCTGTCTTGTTCCTGTTCACTTGATAAGAATGTCATCTTGTGCTATTATGATGTCAATATTCTGCTTTATTTCTATGTTTTTCACAAACTAAGGAAAACAGTTTCTTTAAAAATGAAGACATTTTCTCCTATTAATTCTGTATCGTATTTACAGCGGAGGAAAAACTGTTTTAACCAAAGTGTAAAATGGTTAACGGTGGCAACTGATAGAGTCTGCTTAGAGTTTATAAAAAATGTATACCAAACAGACATTCATAAATAAAACAGGCACTTGGAAAACTCCTTTGAAAGCAGACCTAGGGATGTCACCTACATCCTTTGCACAGATTTTGTTAAAATGCCAGACTTAGAAACGTACCGTCAGGCAACCAAGTGCACACGGAAAGGGACTGTTCCATACAGCTTTCCGTGGCTTCGTTCCGAGTGACGGATGCAAATACCGTCTGTGAAGCCTGAATCTAAATCTTTCACTCCGTGACAGACTTCTTCTGTGAAGTCTGAGCGTATGGCATTGCCTCCCGAATCTTTTGGGCCTTAGTTCAGTCAGCATCAGGGGTGCTTGACCTCAAGCTCCTGACTCTCTACCCAAGGCCTCACCATGTGCCCTCTCCTCCCCTCTGACCATGTGCCAGGCCCTCACAGTACCCTCTGCTCTGGCTCCATCGTAGCCTTACCAGCCTGGATTCCTAATCGGGTACATGTTCATCCTCCCTCATCCTCTCCAGGGATGGACAATGCCACTAGTGTCCACTCACTAGTGACTCCTTTCGACAAGTGGCCCAGCGGGGCTCTTACTCATGGCAGGCAACAGGAGAGGGCCCAGGTGCTCACACCTCTGACACCTGGGCAAAGACAAGCATGGGGAGGAGGAGCCAGAACACTGCCTTTCGGCCCCACAGAGATGGGAGGAAACCAAAACCCACCTCTCACTCCTGGGGCAGGCAGTGTTGGCCCCAGGGTGGTGCCTGGGAGCCTCTAGCAGGAAGGAAGGAGACCTTTGCTGTGGGGACATGGCCCTGTACTAACATCTCCCTTGTTCTATCCCCCAACAGAAGGTTGGAGACAAAGGCAAACAGCTTGTAGACCAGGAGGAGCTCCACAGCATTCTTCACACCAGGCAGGAGAAGGTCCACAGTCGACTGCTCCCTGTCATCCCATCCAACACCCTGTACTGGCTGGACAGACTCGGGCTCATAGGAAGACATACATTTTGGCATCTAAGAAACTGGAAAAGTTTCAGTAGAAAAGGTAAGAAGACTTGAAAGCTTAAGAAAGACAAGTGCTTATAAGGAGTGTTTTTTTCCATCCTTTTCCTCCTTGTTCTTATTAATATTAGTTATTTATTTACACAAATGGTTTTCTCAGGACCATGGGCATGATATGCTATTTTAAGTTGTTTCTGTGTTATAAAATCTATCATTTATTGGCAATTCCTCAGTTTTTCTCATCAAACTCATATGAAAATTCCTACAATTGAGTTTTAAGTATAATAGTGTATCTGACACGAAGCAGTTCCTAAACATAGATGTCAAATTTCCCCAAAAGGGCCCAGCTGCGTGGTTCACTGGTTTGAGGGTTGACCTATGAACCAGGAGGTCATGGTTTAACTCCCGGTCAGGCGACATGCCTGGGTTGCAGGCTCGATCCCCAGTGGGGGGCTTGCAGGAGACAGCCAATCAATGGTTCTCATCATTGATGTTTCTCTCTCTCTCACTCTCCTTTCCTCTCTAAACATCAATACAAATATTTTTAAAATTCCCCCAACGGGAGCCATTATGAATTTGGTGGACTGGAAAGGTTTCAGGAAGTATTATGAATCTTCTTGTTGAAAAATAAAGGCAAAAAATAAGATTAATTGTAGGTATCATTTATCTTTAGTAAAAAATAGCTCTCGGGACGTATTAAAGGAAGCCACTGTCTGCAAGGCAAGGGGATGAAGCGACTTTGTCCTTATGGACTAAAACGTACGGAACCATCACTGACATCAGTGAGTGTCTGTACACTAGTACTGATGCCCACAGGGGACACAAATTCTCATTCATCTGCCATCTTTAAGGCATATAGTTGGTTATGCTTCAGAAAAAATTATCTCAAGTTTTTCTTCCGAAGACCATGACGGTGAGAAGGGAGATTTGTGCATGATAGCATATAAATGACTTTTGCAGAAGTTAATTAGAATGATGAGACGCCCCTGGCTGGGCATCTAAGACCTGGTGCCCTGCCATCCAAGCTCCTTGGACCTGGAGCGGGCACAGTGCTATGGAGCTGACCTAAGAGCATGGAATCATGAAGGGTGTTTCTGGACTCTCTCTTTTAGTCACTGCATTTCCCTCTATGCCTCTGTGGTAAGTGTCCATCCCTCCCGCCCAGCTGTCTCTGGGAGAGGAGACCCTCCTTCCCTCCACACAACTCCCCTGTATAGTTGGGAAGTCCCTTCTGAAGTCTAACCCCCATCTCTCCTGCTACCTTGGTTAATCCACTTCTTTCCTAGGGCATGGCTGGACGTAGAGTTTGTATTCTAGCATCCCTTCATCCTTCTCCCCAAAGTTCTTGGCCAGCCACCACCTGCTCATCTTTGGAGATGGAGCGCAGACAGAATTTTTCTGAAGCTCTCTTTCCTTCTGCACCCAATCCCTTCCTTAAGCCCCTCCACATTCAGATGACCAGCCTTCTGGGCGTGCAGGGTCCAGCACTGTGGAGGTTAGGGGGCATGGGTGGTGAGGAGAGGCTTGAACCCACTGCTGCCCTCCGGGCCTGTGCAAGTTCAGGGGCGCCTGTGTGCTCTGTGTGAGTCTCAGATCCTGGGTTTCTGTGTGGAATATCTCCTCCCTTTTACCTGCTGGAGGCCTCTCTGAGACCCAAAACACAGCGGAGGAGAGACAATCTTTCCCCCCTAAGCTGTGGTTCCGCCAGCAACCATTAGGGGCCACTGTTGCTTCAGCTTCCAATGACAAGTGGGTCAGGGCAGGGGTGGGGGACAGGCGGTCCTTAGTGCCCACCCTGACCCTGTCAGGGGCGTGGATATGAAATTGTCATAGACTCATGCCCAGTCCACTCAGGTGCCTTAATGAGCTGTGGTTTGTGGGACAGCTGCTGGAGTGAGCAAATCTCTTCAGACTCCAGGTGTGTGGCAGGGAGTGGCAGCGTATGGCAGCGTGTGGCCGCAGGAGCTATAGCCCTGAGAATCTGGATGCAGGAAACGCTGGCACAGGATGCTAAAAAGTCCTGAGCTATGACCAACCCCTTCCGCTGCCCCCCTTCACCAAGGTTTTAAGTCATTCATCTGTGGTTCTTTCCCTTCAAGTGCCCTGATGGCCCTGGCATAAGAGCTGGGAAATGAACTCCCCTGTGCTCCTTCAACCTGCCTCCAGGGCGTCTCTGCTGGGGGAGGGGCGCCAGACACACAGACTCTGCTCTGATTTGTGTCTCCTGCCTCCCTGAGTGGCATTGAGCAGGGACTGGTGATGTCCTCAAGGCGCTCCCCCGCCCCCTGTTCTGCCCACTTCAAACCATGTCTGCCCATGGAGGCAGCAAGGGAAAACTTCACGATGAGGTGTCAGGATGGGTTGGTGAGGCTGGGAGGCCAGACACAGGGTCCCCTGCTGGCTCAGCCACTTCTGCAGCCTGAGCTCAGACAATAGGATGGTCCTGCTTCACTGCCATGGCAACTCTGGCTGCTCGGGTCCTCAGGAGGTGGTGTTTGACAGCAGTGTATTCATCCCCTATCACTGCTTCGGGGTCACCACCTCAGATCTCCACGGAAGGAGGGAGGGAGGAAGCTCATCCAGCGTTAACCCCAGAGAGATGAAGAGACAATGGGCTGCTGGGGACCAGGGTACAAACAGACATTGGCATTTATTGTGGCTTCCCCAGAGAGGGGAGGGGTGGGGGCAGGAGCGAGGGCAGGGAGGAAGCAAACCTCTTAAAGCCTTTATAATCAAAAGGTATGAGGGAGATTGAGGGGATGAGACTGGGAGGGGTGGGGTGATTCACTCCAAGGGATTTTCCAGGGGAAGAGGAAGGAGGAGCACCAAGCTTGGAAATCCCTGCGATGGCAAAGGAGAGGAGGAAGTGAGGGCAGGCCTAAGGGCCAGGCTGAGAACCGTTCCCCCTGGGGTCTGAGGCAGAGGGTAGGCGGTGACACGCAGAGGTGAGAAAGGCAGTTATGTGGACCGTCCTTCCCAGCAGCCCAAACATGGACAGAGAAGGGTCCAGGCCCATTCTGGCCGCTTATCTGGTTTCAAGTGTGTTGATGGTCCCAGATGTCCACAGAGACCTGAGGGCTGAGGGTGGGGTTCTCCCGACAAGACCTCTGGGGTGGACAGGCCCTCGCTTCTTAGTCTGAGAAGGGGCTCGGTGAGGGCCTAGTCTCCGCTCCTCCTGGGACCTTGCTGCCTTCCTCAGGGAGGACTCAGTGAGTCTGCTCTGACCAACCCCCCACCTTGCCTGCCCCTGCTGTCTGCCCCTCCCTTGGCCACCCCATAGTCAGGGGGTATGAAAGCCTGCACATCTCTCAGCCACAAAGGTCAGAGCCCTTCCTCTCTGCCCGTGGGAGGCCAATCAGACAGGGAAGGGAGTGCCCCTCGGTGCCCTGGACCCCCGTTTTGAGGGCTGCAGTCTGAGGAAGCCCCTTTTGGGGACGGTGGGGAGTCGGGCTCCGCATCAGTGGGCAGGAGGGAAGCCCGGGGCCCCCGGCACTCTGGGCTGTAGTAGAAGGAAAGGAGGCGGAAGGAAGGCCGCAGCTCCTCCTGAATGCTGTCCAGGATGTGGGTGAAGGTTGGTCGCAGGCGTGGGTTCTGTTGCCAACAGCGGCTCATCAGCTCCTGCCTGGTGGGGTGGGAGGGCAGCGTCAGAGGGTCTACATCCCCTGCCTCTTGTACTGAGAGGGTCAGTCAGGATGAGTTGGGGGGGTGGTCACAGGGGAGTAAATGGGCATCATAATGGGGGTTTAGAATTGGGCTCAGAGCTGGGCATCGTGGAAGTGAAAGCATCAGAGGAGGTAGACCAGGTCCCAGGGCAGGGGACAGGGGGAGGCAGAGCAGGGATGTGGAAGGGGCAGGCTGGGTGACTCACAGCTGGAGGGGACAGCTCTCTAGCTCCTCCAGGACCCCACCATCCATGACAAACTTGAGCACCTGCTCATTGGACAGACCCTGGTAGGGTTGTTCAGCCAGGGTCACGATCTCCCAGAGCACCACGCCGAAGGACCTGGAGGACACACAGGAGGGCTTGAACCCAGCACCCTTCATGAGGGATTGCACCCAGGCCTCGCCCCAGACCCCACCCCCGCATCCCCCGAGCCCTCTGCTCCAGCCAGGCCCCACCAGACATCCGAGTGGGTGGTAAAGATCCCATCTTTGAGGGACTCGGGCGCCATCCAGCGCACGGGCAGCAGCCCCTTCCCGCCCTTGCGGTAGTAGTCTGTCTCATACACATCTCGAGTCATCCCGAAATCTGGAAAGCAAGGGGGGAGAGGGTGTGGAGCAGCAGAGCCTTAACCAGCAGGAATACCTCTCCAAATCTCTCCACCTCCAGAGTATAAGAATCCTGGAAAGCGAGGGCTCTAAGTATATCAGAGACTCTCCCATCCGACCCTTCTGTACTTGGACAGGGAGACTGAGACTCAGGGTCGGGGGTGGGGGTGGGGGGGACTACCAGGGACAGAGCTGTGGACCAGGCCTGGGTGCTTGGGTACCTAGCTTAGGAGGAGTCTCTCAATTCCTCGGATTGCCCCCACCTGCCTGGCACCCTCCATACCCCCAATCTTGACGGTGAAGTCCTGGGACACCATGCAGTTTCGGGCTGCCAGGTCTCGGTGCACAAACTTTTTGGCAGCAAGGTAGGCCATGCCATCTGCAATCTCACCAGCCATCTGAATCATATCTCCCAGTGCTGGCCGTGGGAGCCCAGGGTTATTCTAGAGCCAGGAGAGGGGACGGGTGACGAAGGAACCTAGAGGCGGACTCCTCACCAAGGATTACCCACCACAACTATGCCCGCGTTTTCTCTGACTGTTTTCTCTGACTCTCCAGCACGTTGGCTCAGAGTCTTCTCCCAGTCCTCACCTCTGCCTCGGGCCGCAAAGATCGAAGATGGCTCTTGAGGTCCCCACGAGTCATTAACTCCATGATGACCAGAGTTGGCTGGCCCTGGGACACCACGCCCAGGAGACGTACCTGAGAGGAACAAAGAGCCTAGTTGCAGGTCCCCTCAGCTCTCCGTGACCCATCTGGCCAAAATCATGGCCTGCTGTGACCACTCTCTGACCCAGACACCAAACCTGATCCTAACCCCAAGCATAAGCATAACTCTAATCCTGGCCTAACAGTGACCATGACCTTGATTGTGTCTGACTATCATCCTAGTCTTTATGATTGGCCCAACTCTGACCTTGATCCCAATCATGATCCCAATAATGATCTTGACATTCAATATTGACCCCAACCATGACTAATCTCAGCCCTAGCCACGATTCGATCATGACCCTACCATGACCCTGGTTTGACTCTAACCCCAACCATGACCTTTACCCCAATTAGGTTCCTAACTACAATCCCAACCCTGACCTTGATGGTACCCTGACCTCATCCCTGACACTATCCTCCTACCTAATTATGACCCTGACAACGCCACTGAGCCTCCCTTACCACATGGTGACACTTGAATGCCTTCATGACAGAGGCTTCCTTGAGGAACTCAATGCGTTCTCGTGGGCTGGCCAGCTCATTCACCGTCTTCAGGGCCACAGGTGTGGTCTCCTCTCCAGCCTCAAGTCCTTGTGCCAGCCCCTCATATACCATCCCGAAGAAGCCCTGGCCCAGTTCCCGAATTATGGAGATCTGCTCCCGAGGCACCTCCCACTCGTCAGGGATGTACACTGAGAGGAGGTGGGGGTCACAAGGCAAGGATACTGCTGTCTGCCACTCCGCCTCTGAAGGGCTCGGGTCCCATGGCTGCCTGCTCCAAAAAGGTCTCCTGCAAGTTTGCCTCTCCACCCCTCCTGTCTCTTGTCCACACCACCTGCCCACTCACCCCCCGACCTACCATCAGAAGCACTGAAGTACTCTGGATTCACAGAGGCATAGAGGGTGCTGTTTCTGCAACAGAAGGTGAGGGGGTCAGGCTGGAAGGTCCCCAGGAAGGAAGGAGCAACATCAGAGGGCAAGGAAGAGGGACAATGCAAGGAGGAGGGAAGTCCTGAACACCCTCGGCCCTGGTCAGGATGACCACTAGGGGAGCTCTAAGCACTCTCTAAGCTGGTCTGGGTCTTCGTCCTTAGACCCAGGGAGTAGGGAGGACAGTGTAGAGGGCTCCTGCCTCCTCAGCAAATCCTTAGACCCCAGCTAACCAAAGCCCTGCCCCCATTTCCCTCTTTTATTCAGCCCCAGGAGGCACCTGACAGAGAGGAAGGGAGAGGGATAAAGAGTTAGAAACATCGATGAGAGAGAAACATCGATCAGCTGCCTCCTACACACTCCCCACTGGGTATGTGCCCGCAACCAAGGTACATGCCCTTGGCTGGAATCGAACCTGGGACCCTTGAGTCCACAGGCCGATGCTCTATCCACTGAGCCAAACCAGTCAGGGCCCCATTTCCCTCTTTTATTCAGCCCCAGGAGGCACCTGACACCAAGCATCTACTCCCTCCTGATTGCACTGACTTTACGCTGAGGGCTCATGGAGAGAAGGCGGCTGGGGGCCAGTAGGACCTGTTCTTACCTCTTCTTGCTGTAGAAGAAACCAAGGGCAGCAAGAATGATGAGCAGCATGAGTCCCACGGGGGTGACAGTGAGAAGGTGCAGCCCCCCGGAGTCCTCCTCCTCTGGTGGCCAGTCAGTGGACAGGAACAGAGGGCAGCAGAGGGTGGGGTCAAAGGTGGAGAAGTCAGGGTAGAGGACACTTCTCTTTCCTCAGTGGGAGGTGAGGAGGGGGCGAGGCTGGGATGGGGGGCCTAGGGACCTGGTGGCGCTGTTTGCGAGTACAGGTCTGGGACAGGGGCTGTGTGTACCTGAGCCAGGGATGTAGAAAGCGACACTTTCGGTCCAGGAGCCGTTGCCAGCCAGTGAGGTTGCCCGCACTCTGGCGGAGTAGTTTCCCGGGGGCAGCAGGGCCAGGTGGACGCCCCCAAACTTGGCATATCGCAGGCGGGACACACACAGCACTGTGGCCTCCTGAGGGCAACACAGAACAGCTGGCTGGGAGAAGGATGGAGGCACAGACTGGGGCTGGGTTAGGGGGCCTTCTGGGGTACCGACCTCTCCCAAGCGGCGGTACTTGATCTCGTACTTGAGGATAAGTCCATTGGGGTCCGATGGCTCCAGCCAGTGCAGGAGGACACTGCTCTTGCTGGCCGCCTCCCAGGCCACCTTCCCTGGGATACCATCAGCCTCTCCTGCGGGAGAGGGCATCAGCTAGCCCAGCCACAAGGACAGTCATGTGCCCCTTAAGGATGTTTCTGTCAATAACGGACCACATATATGGTGGGGGTCCCATAAGGTCATAATAGAGCTGGGAAATTCCTATTGCTCCTGACTGTGTACCTGTCCTAACGTCATAGCACAGAGCATCACTCACCTGTTTGTGGGGATGCTGGTGTAAACCAGCCTACTTTGCTGCCAGTGTATAAACATATAGCACATACAACTGTGCATAGTACATAATAGGTGATGATAACAAACGCTATGTTACTGGTTTTGTATTTATTATAATATACTTTCTGTCATCACATTATTATTATTTTTAATCCTCACATGAGGATATGTTTTTATTGATTTGAGAGAGAGAGAGAGAGAGAGAGAAACATCAATGTGAGAGAGAAACATGGCTAGGTTGCCTCCTGTGATCACCTCAAAGGAGATTGAACCTTCATCCTTGGTATGTGCTCTGATCAGGAATCAAACCTGCAAACTTTTTGGTGTGTGGGAACGATGCTCCAATCAACTGGGCCACCCAGCCGGGCTGTCGTTATTTTAGAGGGCACTCTTTCTACTCATAAAACGTGGTCGCTGGCAAACAGTATGCGGTGTTATGGCTGCTGCATCTTGCGTATTAACTGTGCTTCTTGATTGCATTTTCTCTTGTGCTTGATTTAATTCGTGTTGTTTTGTACAGTAACATGCTGTGCAGGCTTGTAACCTAGGAGCGATCGGCTATACCATACAACCTAGGTGTGTAGTTGGCTATACCATACAGATTAGGTGTGTCGTAGGCTATACCATACAGCCTAGGTGTGTCGTAGGCTATACCATACAGATTAGGTGTGTGGTAGGCTATACCATACAGCCTAAGTGTGTCGTAGGCTATACCATACAGCCTAAGTGTGTCGTAGGCTATACCATACAGCCTAAGTGTGTAGGAGGCTATACCATACAGCCTAGGTGTGTAGTTGGCTATACCATACAGATTAGGTGTGTAGTAGGCTATACCATACAGCCTAGGTGTGTCGTAGGCTATACCATACAGCCTAGGTGTGTACCATATAGGCTGTGTGAGTGCACTCTCTGATGTTCTCACCTTCAAATACAAACTCTAGGGGGCTAACCTGGGAGGTTTGAGGAAACGCTAGGATTACGGGGACTGGGAGGAGGATGAAAGCAAGGCCCTGGGGTTAGCTGGAGCTCAAACTC
>NW_005871259.1:1157334-1158833 GCF_000147115.1 Myotis lucifugus | reverse complement strand
ACTTTGTCCTCCCGGATCTCGAAATCTGAGCTGTTTCCCCCGAGTCGGAGGGCCCCGGAGGCGCGGCGGTGCCTCCCGGAGGAGTCCCTAGGGAGGCGAGAGTCGGAGCCAGGCGCCCCCATCCCGGCCACACCCCTCAGCCTTGGCCCCTCCCCTGCTCACCTTTGAGGGCTCTTATTGATGGACGTCACTTTCCAGGGGGATCTGGGAAGACCAGGGAGGGCCCTGTCACGGTTGCAGACGGTGTGCACCGCTTCTAAACCCACCCACAACCAGGCGCCCCCCACCCTCCAGGCCCCGCCCCTTCGCCCCGCCCCGCCGGCCGGCGCACTTGGGGATGGTGATGGCGTTGTGCAGAAAGTTTTCAAACTTCTTTTGGAACGAGGCCTCTTGCGCCTCCAGTGGCGGCAAGACCTGCCCCGGAGGTGGGTGTTGGCACGGGCAACAGCCGGGCTCCATCTCCGCCTCGAGTTCCCCGTCTTCCTGGTCGAAGCGGGGGTCGTTGTTGCTGGTGGGCAGCCGCAGGCCTGGCGCAGGGGAGGGAGGCCGTTAGACGGGCGGTCCCCAGGCCGGGCGCCCCGTCCCCGCGCGCTCACGCCTCCTCCCTGCGCACCGCGGTGGCAGTAGTCATTGAGGTACAGGTCGCTGTCTTCTGCCAGGCGCTGCCACAACACCAGGTAGTAGGTGATGTTGCCATTCCGTTGGGTCGGTGGCTTCCAGCGCACCAGCAGGTGGGAGGAGGAGTTGGACGTGGAGATGACGTCTTGGGGGACGGTGGGCGCTGGGGTGTGAGGAGGGTACCACTGAGAAGCTTCGGATCCCTTTTCAAATAGTCTGGCCCCTGTCTCTGAGTCCAGCCCTCACTTGTCCCAAGGAATAGGTGACTCTCAACCTCCTCGTCCTACAACTGAGCAATTTTGTTCGTTCTTCCCTCGTCCCCAAAGGCCCTTGATTTGGCCCAGTTACTCCCCCTGCACTCTCCACCCACAGCCTCTGATCTAGGAGAATTCTCCCTTTTATTTTCTTTTTTTTTTTTAAATCCTCACCCGAGGATATTTTTCCCCTTTGATTTTTAGAGAGAGTGGAAGGGAATGAGGGAAAGAGGGCGGGAGGGAGGGAGAGAGAGAGGTTTGTTGTTCCACTTATTTATGCATTTATTACTTGTATGCACCCTGACTGGGGATCAAACTCACAGTACTGGTGTATCTGAGGACACTCTAACCGACAGAACTACCTGGCCAGAGCCTGCCCCCTCTTCCTCCTAGGACTCAAGCATCTGGCCTCCCAGCCTCTATGGGCCAGGTGTTCGGTGACTCAGCATCTCTGTTTCTGGTGCCTGGGCTCCCCCATCCTCACTAGGACCCGGGCATCTAGCTCCCACTCCCTCAAAGGCCTACCTGCAGGCAGGGTTCGGAGGTAGATGATGGGGCTCTGGCTCCTTGGTGGGGGCTGTCCTCAGCAGTGGTCAGCGTGATGGCCGGCACAAACACTGCGTACTG
>NW_005871259.1:1153009-1156516 GCF_000147115.1 Myotis lucifugus | reverse complement strand
CACCCCTGCCCTCCCAGCCTGCCATCCCAAATCCATCTCTCCGGGTAAGGACTTCTGTTTCTGAGTCCTGGCCACGCTTTTGGGGAAGTCCTTCCTGCGGCCTAAGCACTAACCCTCGGGCTTTGGTCAGTGCACTCTCTCCCAAGCGTCCCTGCCCTCTTCCTTCGCCAGGCTTTAATGAAATGCTGGCCACACTGCATAGAAAACTGGCCAAATTAGTGGCCGCTCCCCAGACCGCTGCTGGGGCAGGAGCATGTGGTCAGTACAGAATATTAGCATAGTGAATTGAAGTTTAATTATCCAAGCCTTCCCAGCGGGCGCCTCTCCCTGGCTCTCAGAAGTCCTGACTCCCCGCCCCATTTCCCTGGGTGAGGTGAAAACCACACGCAGAGGGATGAAGGGGAGGGGAGGGGCCAGAGGTGGTGGACCCTACAGGGAGTGCGACTTAGGGTCCTGGCTGCCTGACGCCCCACAGCTTGTTGTTCTGCTTATTTATGCATTTATTACTTGTATGTACCCTGACTGGGGATCAAACTCACAATACGGTGTATCTGAGGACACTCTCACCGACTAAACGCGGAGGGATGAAGGTGAGGGGAGAGGCCAGAGGTGGTGGACCCTACAGGGAGTGCGACTTAGGGTCCAGACTAAGAGGGTAACCCTCTCAGCCTGCCTTCTGCTGCCTTCAGTCAGGAGGATTTTGCTCCCGTCCCGCCCCGCCCCTCTGGTCCCCGCCCTAGCCCCGCCCCATCCCGGTTGGCCCCGCCCCGCCCAGGTTGGCCCCGCCCCCGGTTGGCCCCGCCCCTACCCCGATTGGCCCCGCCCCGGCTGGCCCCGCCCCTGTCCCGGAGGGGACTCACGACTCCTTGTAGTACACGATGAAACTGAGTAGGTCTCGGGCCTCCAGCGGCTCGTAGCGCTCCCAGCGCAGTAAGATGCGGTCGGTCTCGGTCACGTTGGACACGAAGCGCAGGGTGCGAGTCTGGCCTGGGCGGGGCGAGTGGCGAACACCTGCTCTCAACCGCCTGCTTCCAAGCCCCGACCTGGACCCCGCGGCATCCCACCCCCAACGCAGCCTCTGAGGACAAGTTATCGCCCGGTCCGCTCCAAGCGCCCCTTCCCACCCCGCTGCACGGCCGTGTGCTCGCTCCCCCTCGGGGTTGGGGTCGGGGTTGGGGTCGGGGTTGGGGCCTCACAGGCGGCGCGGTCTCCGTTGGTCCGGGGGTTGATCTCCGCCTTGTTTTGCCGCCCCCGCGTGCCGGTCACCTGCTCCAAGTGGTAAATGTGCTCCAAGCAGAGGCGTGGGTTGAAAGCGAAGTAGATCTTGCCCACGGGAATGGTGAGCCCCGCCGCCACCCAGGACCCCAGTTGCTGCAGGTTCTGGTTGTCCAGCACGTACAGAGTGTAGTTCCTGGGGGCCGGAGGGGACCTTGTTCCAAACGGGAGGTGGGGGCGGGGGTGGGAGGAGGTGCCCTATGGGCTCCTCTTGGGAGTGTAGGGAAGGTGGGATAGAGGGGTCTGGTCAGAAGCTTACCCATCCACCATGGCATCTCCCCGGATTAGTTTGAGGTTCTTGAAAAAGCCCAGGGACACGAGGGCGAAGGAGTGCTTGATTTTGAGGAAGCCAGTGATGGTCTCCACCAGCCCCAGGCTGTGCTGCAGCTCCTGCTCCAGGTTGTCTGGGGAGAGGGAGGACAGGGCTGGAGCAGGGGCAGGGACAGTGGTGGGTCCCACAGGGCAGGGGGCTCAGTGGGATGCAGGGAAGGGGGGTCCTCAGCCCGGGACCCAGGGTAATGGGAAGTGGTGCTTTAGCTGGGCCTCTGTAAGGGGCGTGGCAGGGAGGAAGGGCGGGGCCCGGAGAGAGGGATGGCCCAGAGGGAGGTACTGACAGCCCTGGCGAAGATTGAGGATGAGACTCCCCTCCACGTGGGTGCAGCCCACCAGGTCTTGTGCCACCTGGACGGAGTCGATAGTCTTGGTGCCCACCTTGCACTCTTTGGGGCACAGCCCCTCACACTTGTGGCAGAAGATGCTGGCAGGGGCAAGCAGAGGGTGTGGCATGAGCCCTGGACCAGGGTGGACCTTCTTGATACTCCCAGGGTGACCCCCACCCGCCCTCCACTCACCTGCTGCCATTACGGGTGAAGCCCGGAGGGCACTGGGCCAGGCAGCTGCCCTGGTGGATGCCAAAGGTGGAGGGGAGGCTGGGCACAGAGCGCAGGCTGGCACAGAGCTCGGCTGTGACACAGCGCCACGACTCGTGCTGGTAGGTGCCTGGAGGGCAGGCCTGGTGGCAGGCGCCCTGGAAGTAGAAGTGGCGGCAGGCAACGCAGGCACTGGGGTCGTCCGGCTGGCTGCAGCCCCCCAAGCATTCGATGTGGCAGCACTCACCCCCTGCTGTGCAGGCCAGTCCATGGGGACAGGGGCACACTGTGGGCAGAGTGCTGTGTGAGACTGCATCCAGCCTCCTCGGTCCTGGCCCCAACCCCTCCCTCTGGGTAACCCTCTTAGTCTGAACCCAGTCCACTCCCATTCAGATAACACTGGCTGCTGGCTTCCTCAGGCAGGGCTGCTGAGGACAAGGACCGTGGCTCCCCTCTGTGGCTCCCCACCTCCCACAGTGCCTAGTCAGGGGTGTCAGAACTCAGCACAGACCAGTGACCTTGTCCATCAGGGCTGCTGCTCCCCCGCCTGCTGTCCTGTCTAGGCCTGGTGCCCAGATCATCGCTGGGCACGGCGCCAGGGGGAAACAGCCAGCTTCTCCTGAGCAGCTTGGCCCAGGGCAAGGTGGGCCTGGGAGTGTGTGGAAGAAGGGGCCGCCACTGGTCATTTCCCCCAGGCCCCTGTCCAGACCTCCTCCCTCTTCAGCTCTCTGCCCTGGGTGGGAGGCAGCCCCAAGCAAAAGTGGGTGGTTTGGGGGCTGGGGAAGCGGCGGCCTGGGAATCTGCACAGGGGCAGCTGCATGTCTGCGGGAGCGTGCATGTGGCGGGGGTCAGCCAGGGCGTGTTGACACTGTACACGCGAGAGGCCACGAGAGAGGACGCGCAGCAGCTGTGTTTACAGCCAACAGGGAGGCTGCAGGGAGGTGGGGCTGAGAGGATACAGTCGGGATCTGGTTACTCTTCTGCCCTGAGGCTGAGGGTGAGGGAAGCTGATCTCCAGAAACTGTTGGAAAGAGCCCCGGTTTGGGGGACCCCCGCTCTGCTCCCAGACTCTGAAAGGTCTGCCTCCCCTCCCCTAGAACTTTCAACTCCTCCTCCCCCCCACCCCCTCCTTATCCTACTCCCCCCTTTCTCACCTCCCTTCCTTTTGTTTCCTCTCCGTGCACTTTACTTCCTAAAGAAGTTCCCACCTCACGTACTTGTCCTCATCTGTCCTGTCCTTCATCTGCCGCCTCCTCCTTTCTCTACCCAGCTCCCAACCTCCCTCGTACAACACTGTCAGCTCACCTTGGGCACCTGTGCTGTGGTCTCTTTTCTCAGGACCAGAACTGCTACCACAGCCTAG
>NW_005871259.1:1136179-1147630 GCF_000147115.1 Myotis lucifugus | reverse complement strand
TTTCTTCTCCCCATGTCCACGATTCCTTGTTTGGGTGTAGGAAATAAGACACCCCCCCCCCCTCCTGGCTTCTCTCTCCCCACACCCATCTCCCTGTCCACCCTTGTCTCCCTACTTGGGAGAGGGAGTCAGGGCCCAGAACTGGGAGGAATGTCCAGCCTTCTGCAGTAATCGGTTACAAAATACTCAAGTATCCTCGGCTGAGGCTCAGTGGTTGAGCATCAACCTGTGAACCAGGAGGTCACGGTTGGATTCCAGGTCATGGTGGCACACACCTGGGTTGCGGGCTCAACCCTCAGTGTGGGGTGTGCCGGAGGCAGCCGATCCATGATTCTCTCTCATCACTGATGTTTCTATCTCTCTCTCCCTCTCCCTTCCTCTCTAAAATCAATAGAAATATATTTTAAAAAAATACTCAAGTACTTTTTAGCAGCTGGCGAAACCTATGGGAGTGTTCTGTAATAACCGGCTTAGAGATACTCAAGCATCGCATGGTGATGGCTGGAAAATACTTGACTATTCTGTGTGGCTGGTGGGGCCAGCAAGACGAGGGGGAGAGAGGAGGACCTGCTAGAAAAGCCGCCTCCTGTGGGCTTGGGGCTTAGAGGGTGGGCCAGGAGCCTGGGTCTCATGCAGGGACGGACAGGCGAGAAGGTGTCTGAGCCAGGGGCCATCACTGGAAGTTACTTGAGCAGCCTGCGGTAATGGGCACTGAGTTCCTCGGGTATCTTGCCATTAACGGGAAGGTGCTCAGTCTCTCTAAAGGCCCTGGGGAGACCAGGAGGAGAAGAGATGGCCTTGTCTTGGTCTGGGCCTAGGTCTCGGCATAATGGGAGGGGACATGAGATCCAGGCTGCCACCCCCCGTCCTCCCCCGTCCATTCTATTCATCACCCTGGACCTTCAAGCCAGGGCCCAGGCTCTGGAATATTTCCTATCAGAGCTCTCATTTCTCAATTTCCTCCCAAGCCCCAAGTGGGTCCAGCCTGGGAGTGAGGGGCACGGACAGACTGGGGCTGGGTGGGTAGGAGGAGGCCTGCAGGCTGGTGAGCTGAGATCTCTCTCTGGGTGGGGCGGCAGCCTGACCCCCTGCCTCCGCCTGCAGGGTCCCCTCCTCCTCCATCACTGGCAGAGCTAACGAGGAGATAATGGACTTGAATAGACAGATTGATTATGAATCCAAACGAATGAGGCAGCTTTGAGCACGCTGCCTGACAGCTTGCACATGCCCGGCCACTGCATTCTCACCCCCTCCCGGGGCCGTACAGCTCCACACGCTCTGGGCAGGGACCCGCTCTCCCTCAGAGGCACTGGAGTTTATCCCCTGGGCCCTGGGGGACTGTCTGCTGGGACCAGGGTTGGGAAGGGGAGAGGAAGAGAGGGTCACCCAGGCTTCTCCTGGTTCCCACAACTTAGGGGAAGTCAGAGGGGAGAGGGGGAGAGCTCTGAGACAGACAGTGAGTCAGGGGCCCCTGGCGTGTGTGGGGGTGGGGGGTTCACTGACGTGCCCCTGCAGGGCAGCCGAGTTCTCAGGAACTCCCTGGCATGTCAGATCCAGAGGCCGGGCAGTGCCCAGGGCACCAACAACCCCCCACCCCTGCATGCCTGCTCCTCCTTCTTCCTCCTTTCTTTCTCATATCTCTGGCTCTCTGTCCTCTCTCTCTCTCTCTCTCTCTGCCTCTCCTAGTCTCTTCCTATCAGTTTCTCTTTCTCAGTGTCTTTTTTTCTCTTTCTCTGTTTGCTTTTCTGCCACCCCCCACACTGGGCCTCCCGTGGCTCTCACGGTGTAAGTCAGCCCCCCACGCCTCTTCACCACGGACTCTGACCCATCCTCTCACTGCCCCGCTCCTTCCTAGGTCCCTCCTGGGGCGGGCGGGGAGGGGTTCAAGATGTCTCTGGCTGACAGCTTCTGTGCCTCTGCTCGCTGTGCTGAAAGGTGGCGGGAGGGAGTAGGGATTTGTGTTGAGTGTGGCTTCAAGGGGGAGGGTGGTGTGTGTGTATTTGTGTGTGTGGAGGGATGGGTGAGCAGGTGTGTTTGGGCACACATATTTGCATGACCATGAGGCATCCTCTGTGCTAGGTGGGCAGTGGCCGCTAAGAGCCTAGGCCCCTTATGGAAGCAAGTGCTTCAGCAGGGCCCCGTTGTTGGCATGAGCAGGACAGGCCTGTGTAAAAGAGCAGAATGCCAAGCCAAGAACGGACTTGTGTGTGTTTATGAATGTGAGTGTGCACATACAGTCTCACACACGTGTACGTGTGCCTGAGAGAGCTATGTGTATGTGTGTCCATGTGTGAGGGTGTGAGCATACCCAGGCGCACATCTGTGGCTTCAGGCATGCATGTGTGTGACTGTGTGTAAGGAGGTGCATTTCTGTGCATGTATTTATGCCTCTGTGTGTATGTCCTGTATATGAGAAATGAGGGTGTGCATGTGTGAGGGTGTGAGGATGCATGCATACATGTTCATGTGTGACTTG
Organism: Myotis lucifugus; assembly: GCF_000147115.1. Classification (NCBI taxonomy): domain Eukaryota; kingdom Metazoa; phylum Chordata; class Mammalia; order Chiroptera; family Vespertilionidae; genus Myotis; species Myotis lucifugus. The sequence goes on along the minus strand of NW_005871259.1, from coordinate 1,145,154 downwards.
TGTGTGTGCAAATGTGCGTGCCTGTGCCTGTGTGTGTGTAAATGGGTCTGTGCACAGTATGAGTGTTCATGCATGCACACGGGTGTGTGTGATTGTGAGAGAGGCGGGTAGGTGGGTATGGGGACTTGAGGGTGGGTCTGGCCTCCCGTGACTCCCCTCCCCTCTCCCCACAGCTACATCGAGAATGAGCAGCATCTGCAGCGTCTGGAGCCCAATCACCTGAGGGGCCTGGGGGAGCTGAGAAACCTGTGAGGGGCAGGGACTGTGGGTGTAGGGCTCAGTGCAGAGCCCGTTGGACCAGAGGGTGGGTGGGCTCAAAGGTTCCAGGGGCCTGGGAGGGCCTGAGAGGCTGAGGCCTGAGGGCTGGAGGAGGTCGGAAAGCACAGGGGTCCCGGGCAGCTGAGGAAGCTGTGAGGGATGGGGGATGGGGAGGGATCCAGGCTCAGCACGGGGACTGGGGGCTGGCCTGGGCAGAGATGCCAGGACCCGGGTGGCGGAGGCTCTGGAGCTGACCCTGCTGCACCCTTCCCAGCACCATCGTGAAGAGTGGCCTCCGGAGCGTGGCGCCGAATGCCTTCCACTTCACCCCTCGGCTCAGTCGCCTGTGAGTGGCCCGGGCTGGGCAGAGAGGGTGGGAGGCCACCCAGACGTGGGCAGCTGATGGGCTGGGCCCTCCCCAGGGGCCTGGAGTGAGGAAGGCTCCAGCCTGGGGCTCTCCTCCACTTCAGGGAGCAGCGCTCTCAGCTCCCACCCTGCAGCTAGAGGCCCTTCTCGCTGTCCCACTTCCACACTTCATGCTGCAGGAACATTCTCCTAGGTGCCTGTCCCGTTTTTTTCTTCCCAGAGTTTAGATACGCGTGAACTGGGGAGCAAGGGGCAGGAGCAGGACCCTGGGGTCTGGCTGGGATCCATCTCCCCTGGGAGCTGGGGTATCAGACCTGCCCCTCGTCACCCTCCCCATGCCTGGGAGTCCCGGCTCAGGACGGGGCGGGGAAGGGCGGGCAGGAGAGACTGCTGAAGGAGAGGCCCTTGGTGTCCCGGACTGCCCCTCCCTGAGGGCAAGAGTCCAGCAACTTCCCCCATCACAGGCAGATGGAGAGAGGGAAGGGTGGTGGGATCTGTCATTCACATGGCTGTGCTGGGTGCCCTAAACTCTGTTGTGTCCAGTGATTTAACAACAACAACCACAAAGATGAGGTGAGGCCGCATCACTGACTCTGAACTGGGGCTTCCGCTAACAATGTGCACCTCACCCTGCATATGCCAGTGAGTCTGCACTCAGCCTGGAGAGAGAGTCATCCCCACTTTAAAAGCGCGGGTTCTGAGACTCGGCGAGGCTACTTTCTGGGCTGAGGTCACTCAGCTGTGAGTGGCTGGACAGAACCACACTCAGCGCTGTGGTGCTGGAGGGGGTAGGCCTTCCGATCCCTCTGCAGGACAGTTAAGCAAGGTGGGGGCCAGGGCAGGCCCCTCGGAGGCAGAAGGTCCCAGGAGGGGCAGGAACATTCTCATAGGTGCTGGTTGGTGCCGGGAGCTCCTAAGCCAGCTTCCTGTGTGGCCTGGAGCTGGCCCCCCAGCTCACCTCTCCGTCTCTCCAACAAGGGGCTGGGGGCCTGGGGGCCCTTTCAGCTGCTTTCTTAAGTCCCCGAGGAGGAATGGGGAGGGGACCTGAGGAAGCAGTCTGAACCCCTCGTCATCCGGTAGGGGGCAAGAGAGTGTGGGAGCCCCGTCCCCCCACCCCCTCCGTCCCGGGCTCTGTGGGGAGGAGAGCACAGATGGAGCCCCCTCCCCCAGCTGGGGCCTCAGCACTTTGCCAGCTGGGGCCAAGGGTGGGGAGGAAGGAGCAGCTGTTCTCTGGACCCCCTCCCTGGGGTCTGGGGAGGGGGTTAAGTGGGGTGAGCTCTTGTTCCAGGAAGAAGGGCACTTGAAGAGCCTAACCTGTCCCCCCACCCCCAAGGCCTCCCCGCTGGGCTGGGCTCCTGGGCTCCTCCCCTCCCTCAAGCTGGGTCAGAGGGAGGTCGTTGCTCAGGGGGGTCTGTCTCGCTGTCTCTACTCCTGCAGGAACCTCTCCTTCAATGCTCTGGAGTCTCTCTCCTGGAAAACCGTCCAGGGCCTCTCCTTACAGGAACTGTGAGTGTGGGTGCTCCAGGGGCGAGAGCAGCGTGCGTGCGTGTGTGTGTGTGTGTGTGTGTGTGTGTGTGTGTGTTACTGTGTCACTGTGTCCGTGTGGAACTGGCAGGGCGGAGTGGCTCTGGGGACTCCCTGTTTATCTGTGAGCTGAGACGGGGACTCTGCATGCCTGTGAACCTCCCATAAAAACAGAGGCTGCAGGCCTACCCCTTGAGGGGCTTATTGCCTTGGGGGGCGGGTGGGGTGTGGGGTGGGGTGCTGGCCTGGACAACCAATTCTGTGTGTGCTCAGGAGGCTGGGGGCTGCCAGCTGCCTGTGCAGTGGGGTGGGTGGGACACCTAAGGCCTCTGGGCCTCCCCGGGAGGCAATGTCCATCCCTCCTTGTCACCTGGCCCCTTCCCCGGGGGAGCCGGGGTAAGGGAATGCCATGGGCCATAGGCACCTGTCTGACCTTCTGCGTTCTGTTTCTTCCCATGTCTTGTTACTGGTTGGTGAGAGGGACTCCCATGTCCACACTCCTTTTCCTCGAGACATTCCACGCTGCTAACTGCACTCCCTCTTACTGTGGGCTTCATTCAGTGTGGCTCTCAGGCCCACCCCTCCCCTCCCCTCCCCGCCCCTGACTCTCTTGGTATCCCCCCCTACCCCCCAGAGTCCTGTCTGGGAACCCTCTGCTCTGCTCCTGTGCCCTGCACTGGCTGCAGCGCTGGGAGGAGGAGGGACTGGGCGGCGTCCAGAAGCTCCAGTGTCTCGGGCAGCAGTCCTTTGCCCACATGTCCAACACCAGCTGTGGTAGGTGCTGGAGGTGGTCCAGGGGCTGGGAAAGAGAGCTACGTGCTTGGGAAGAGGGCACAGAGCAGAGCTGGTGGTGGTGGTGGTGGGGGGCAGCACTGAAGGAGCCTGGGGAATGGGCATTGGCAAGAGCTGGGGAAACGGAAGGGTGGGGAGCATTGCAGTGGCGGGCTCAGGGTCCCTGAGGAGGTTGGGGAGAGGAGCACGGCTTGGGTGGGTTCTGAGGCCATTGCCTTCTCTAACACCCCTTGGGCATCCTGGGTGACCAGGCGTGCCCATGCTGAAGGTCCAGATGCCCAATGCCTCCGTGGGCGTGGGGGACGACGTGTTGCTGCAGTGCCAGGTGCAGGGGCAGGACGTGAAGGACGCCGGCTGGATCGTCACAGAGGTGGAGGAGTCGGCCACGGTGATGGTGAGCAGCCCTTCACCCTCGCTGCCCCTTCCCCTCTCCCCGGAATCCTGGGCAGAACACGGGGGACAAAGACAGGAAAAGAGACCACGAATAAGAAGCACGTAGAGGGCAACAGAGGGACAGAGCTGGTTTAGATCCTCGGGGCTCAGGCTCGTGCTGCGGGGCAGCCCCGGGTCCCACACGTGGCCTCAGGAAGGGCACTGGCCCCGTGGGGACCCCAGGCTCTGCTGGAGCCCCCTCTCTGGGAACATGGTTCTGGCTGCAAGACAGAGGGTCGCAGAGCCCTCACATTTGGAGCTGAGGGGGACCCTGCAGCCCGTCCCTCCCACCCACCCCCCCTTTCTAGATAAGGAAACAGGACCGTGGAGAGGGCGCAGTGTCTGTGGCCCCGTACCATAGCCAGGCTGGTTCTCCGGGGACTTCCGGTCTCTTTCTGGAGATTCTGGAAGCAGGTTGTCTTGGGTGTGTGATAAGCGTATAGTAAAGGGGGCTTAGGTCTGGTTCCAGCTCGCTCGCTCATTAATTATTAGAGCGAGTTTCGGAAACATCTCTTAATCTGCCTGCACTCCGTTTTCTTATCTGTAAATTGAGGAGGTGGACATGATGGCCTTCTGATGTCCTGCCTGCCTCTGGCCACTCTCTGGCCTTTATCTCTGTCATTCAGATGTGTCTTTGGGCACCTTCCCAGGCTCGCCCTGTGTCCTCAGGCTGGCGACGGGCAGTCAAGAGCAGCCACAGCTGACTCAGGAGGCCTTGTGGACAAGGTCAGGAGGGGCCAACCGTAGGCTGTGCCCACCCAAAAGCTGTCCCCACCTGGGTAGACACATACAGGGTCCAGCCCCTGGGAAGAGATGGGCCAGGGGGACCCAGGCGGGGGTGTTCAGCTTAGAGGCCCTCACTTGGGGAGGGGAGTCGACTCCAGGATCGCTGGAGGCCCCTGGAGCAGGGTTGCAGGAAGAAGCACTGGAGCCCCGAGCAGGGGGGAGCCAGACATGGTGGAGGGGCCACTAGCCACTGGTTCTTCCGCCCAGAGATCAAAGCCACTGGAGTAATGGAAAGCGGACAAGGTGGAGGCAAGAGGTGGGCCATGACTCTCTGGGGAGATCAACGATGCTTTGATGAATTCCAGGGTTTTGTTTTTCTCTTTGGGAGATTTACATGTTTGCTATCAGTTATGTTTTCTAGAAAGTTCCTATAGAAAAGTCACCCCCTAACTGGGTTAAATGGAGGGGAGGGGAGGATGGTCACCTTTAGGGGAGTGAAGGATGCAGAGGGAAGAGTTAGTAGGACACCACACTCCGGGTGATTTGGAGGAGATGGGACAGCAAGGAGGGCCTTAGGGCAGGGCTTCTCACAGAGCCTGGGCCTCGGAGCTCGCACAAGAGGCTGGGCAGCACTTCCAGCTCCTCTGAACTCCCACAGTCCAGCGGAAGCCCAGAGAAACCTCCCCTCCTCTAGCTTTAGTCAAGGGATTCCACATTTAGAAGTTTCCAGATCAGTGAGATTTGTCCACTACTTCACTTATTTTCCTCGTTTTTATGAAAACGGCTTTCTAAGCTGTCAAAAGATCATTTTGTCTACCTCATCGTCTGACAAAAACAAGGAAACCATGGCTCAGCAAGATAAGGTCACATAACTTCCACATGTCCACGGTTTCTTAGGAAGAGAACCGGAACCCGATTCAACCTTTTTATTTATTTATTTAATTTTATTATTATTTTAAAAATATATTTTATTGATTTTTTACAGAGAGGAAGGGAGAGGGATAGAGAGTTAGAAACATCGATCAGCTGCCTCCTGCACACTCCCTGCTGGGGGTGTGCCTGCAACCAAGGTACATGCCCTTGACCGGAATCGAACCTGGGACCCTTGAGTCCGCAGGCCGACGCTCTATCCACTGAGCCAAACCGGTTTGGGCGATTTATTTATTTTTTAAAAATACATTTTAATTGATTTCAGAGAGGAAGGGAGAGGGGGATAGAGATAGAAACATCCATGATGAGAGAATCCTGGGGATCGAGCCTGCGACCGGGGCATGTGCCCTGACCAGAAATCAAACCCTGACCTCCTGGTTCATAGGTCGATGCTCAGCTCCTGAGCCAGGCCGCTGGTTGGGCTGATTCAGCCTTTTGATGATGATGCAGAATGAAGTCACGTTGCCTCTCTAACTTCACTCTGTGTCTTCATCTGCCCAAGGAGGTCATGCTGCTGCTGCTGCTTCTAACTGGTGCCCTGTGCCCAGAGCCATGCCCTGCTTCCGGCCTTCCCTGCGCTGAGACTGTGTGTGTTAGAATTGGCGTGGGGAAGGGGAGTGAGTAGGTGGCGAGGTCCCAGTTTGTTCTCCAGTGAGAGGTGTGTATTTGATGCTTGGGATCCCTGACATCTATTTAGCTGTTCAGAAGGGCGATTTGGGTTCGGGGCATTTTGTGTCTACTTTGAGGTCATTGGTTATGTTCTACATTTTCCAGATCATTTTAAAATAAATAATCCAGGAGAGAGTCTGATCAAGCTCTAACGGAGGAGGCCTGTTCTCTGCAAGATTCCCTCCCATACCTCTCTCCTCCCCCTCCCTACCAGGCCCCTCTCTTTCCCATCTGGAGACAGAGGGGGTCCCTGAAGACATCCGCTCTAGCCCCCAAGCTCTAGCCAGAAGCCAGCGGATGCTCTTCTTGATTTCCCCCTCTTTTTCCTGACACAGCAATCTGGGAATCTGACATCTCTGAGGCTGACCCTGGCCAACGTTACCAGTGACCTCAATAGAAAGAATGTGACATGCTGGGCGGAGAACGAGGTGGGCCGGGCTGAAGTCTCTGTCCAGGTCAACGTCTCCTGTGAGTCCCAGTGACTGCCCTGTGCCCACCCTCATCTCCTTCCCTGAAAAGAAGATGTGAGGGTGGGAGGGGCTGGAGGAAAGGGGTGGGAAGTGTGTCTCCACAGCTGCTCCTTCCCAGCTGTTCCCAGATTCCCATGAAAACCTGATCCTTTGGGGGGAAAGCTGGGGGCTCATCAAGGCCAGAGGGATGGAGATGGATTTCTTCCTGGCCCGCTGCCCAAGTCTTACTACCTGAGGTCATCAGCTGTTCTCCCTGCTCCACTGTAGTTCTTCATGCCTGACCCTCTGTAGGACGCTAACTCTACGAACTAGTTTTAAGAGAAGCAATTGCCCTTCCCAGTTCCTGTCTAGGCTCACTGCCTAATTTCTCTAGGCCTGCCAATAAATTATTTTAAATCTTCTACGTTATGTAACTTTTCTTTTAATATGAAATGTAACAGACATAGATTCCCGCATAAAACCTAGACCCTTTAAGCAATAATTATTCTTACCAGCACCTCGGGGACCCTCCCTTCCTCTCCCCAATCAGAATCCCATCCTTCCCCTCCACCCCATCCTGACTTCTGTGATAATCACTTCCTGGCTTTTGAAAGGAATTTTATGCAAGTATGCGGTCCCTATCAATATGGCGTAGTTTTGTCTGTTCTTGCACGTTCTATAAATGGAATCATACCTCAAGTATTATTTTGTGTCTAGGTCCTTTTGCTCACATTATACTTGTAAGATTTATCCATGTTAATGAGAGTGGTTTTAGTTCATTCAGTTCATTGCTGAATAATATTCCATTGCATGAGTGCTGGCTGGAATTCCAATATAAATTATATATGCATATAGATCTATAGATATAGATATTTTCCTATTATTGAGGTGCTTTTTGCCTGTTTCAGGCTGGGTTATTTCAAAACCATGTCTTCTTTTTAAACTTCTGTTTATTTTTTGCTTGTTTGATGCTTATCTGGGGCTATCTTCTTAACCTTGATGACACTTATCCAAAAGACTCCATGTTTAATTTCCATCAGCTGGTACCCACCCCTCTTCTCCAAGGCTATTGCTGACTTACTCTAGGCCCACCACTTTTCTCGAAGCCTCTGAATTTCATACACTTGCTGCCTGATTTATTTAAGATTTACTGCCAACTCCCTCCCACCCCCACTAGTCCCTGCATGTGTCAGGTCCTGCTGGGTCCCCTCCAGCTGCCCCCCCTGACTTCTCACCGGCACTGTCTCTGGCCCACAGTCCCGGCCAGCGTGCAGCTGCATGCGGCAGTGGCGTTTCATCAATGGTGCATCCCCTTCTCGGTGGATGGGCAGCCGGCACCCTCTCTTCGCTGGCTCTTCAATGGCTCCGTGCTCAACGAGACCAGCTTCATCTTCACCGAGTTCCTGGAGCCGGCAGCCAATGAGACTGTGCGACATGGGTGCCTGCGCCTCAACCAACCCACTCACATCAACAATGGCAACTACACATTGCTGGCCACCAACCCCTCAGGCCAGGCCTCCGCCTCCGTCATGGCCGCCTTCATGGACAACCCTTTCGAGTTCAACCCTGAGGACCCCATCCCTGGTGCGAGGGCCACCCTGAACCCTGCCCCCCACCCCTGGGCTCCACCTGGGTCCATAGCCTGGTGTCCGGGGAGGCCTGGCCCACTTTCTGCTGTGATCCTGACCCTAGAAGTGGGAGAGCCTAGTCCCGGACAGAAAACAGTGGAGTTCTGTTCTCCAGCTTTGTACTGGCCTCCTTGCCCCAGGAATCCTGAATCTCTGAGCCGTTCCATTCCCTTGGGCTGGCCGGAGAGAGCCATACACCAGGGCACCCACGGCCCAGCTGGAAAAGGGCCATGTGCGTCTTCTTGCTTGAGGTCCAGCACCCCACCACCCCATCCCACCCGCAGCCCATGAAGGCCTGGGGTCTGATCCCCTAAGCCACTCCCCAGGTGTCCGTCACATCAAAGCCGGGACCTGAGTCCCAAGGGGGGAGGGGACTCACTGCGCTCCTCCCCCGTCTGACTGCTTTCTCTCCTCCCTCCCGCTGCAGTCTCCTTCTCGCCAGTGGGTGAGTACCCCCGGGTGGAGGCAGGTTCTGTCTGGTTGCTGGAGCCAAGCCTGGGGCAGAGGGAACAGTTAACCTGATCCCCAAGGGGTCAGCCAGGGCCAGGGTGGGAGTTGCTGGAGGAGCCACAGCACGTGCCCAGGCCCACCTTCCTGCTCTGTGTCCCCACAGACGCGAACAGCACGTCGGGAGACCCGGTGGAGAAGAAGGATGAGACACCGTTTGGGGTGAGCATGGGAAGTGGAAGCTTGTCTACGGGATCGGGAGGCTGGGCTAGGGGCTCATCCGCATGTCACTTCTGATCAGAGAACGGGGAGCACTAGAGTCTGGCCTGTACTCAGTCAGCCACCCTCACAGCCACAACCTGGGCCCCAGGGGAGGCGGAGGCGGGGCTGGGAGCCTGGCTCTGGGCTCCTATGCAGGATGGAGAAACCGTTTGCTGTGGGGGAGCTCTTAGAGATGGAGAGCAGCCCCGGATCCTTCCTCCTCACCCCCAGGTCTCAGTGGCTGTGGGCCTGGCGGTCTTTGCCTGCCTCTTCCTTTCTACGCTGTTCCTTGTGCTCAATAAATGTGGACGGAGGAACAAGTTTGGGATCAACCGTGAGTGGAGGGGCTGTGGAAGGGCTGTCCGCCAGCTTGTCCTGCTGGCTTTGTTTCCTACCTGCTCTTCCTGACTCTGTCTTCTGTGGGGCTGGGGGTGGGGGGCAGCGGACACACGGAGTTTTGGGGACTTGTGTTGTTTGGGGGGTGAGGGCCTGG
>NW_005871259.1:1133672-1135314 GCF_000147115.1 Myotis lucifugus | reverse complement strand
TCTATACCATCACCGCCCCTGTCTATACCATCACCGCCCCTGTCTATACCATCACCACCCCTGTCTATACCATCACCACCCCTGTCTACACCATCTCCACCCCTGTCTATACCATCACCGCCCCTGTCTCACCATCACCACCCCTGTCTATACCATCACCGCCCCTGTCTATACCATCACCGCCCCTGTCTATACCACCAACACCCCTGTCTATACCATCACCGCCCCTGTCTATACCACCAACACCCCTGTCTCACCATCACCACCCGTGTGTTTCACCATCACCACCCTTGTCTACACCATCTCCACCCCTGTCTATACCATCACCACCCTTGTCTATACCATCACCACCCCTGTCTACACCATCTCCACCCCTGTCTCACCACGGCATGGGGCTTGGTGAAGGGGTGAGGGCTCCGTTTCAGTCCCCATCTGCCTCTTGGTTGGTGCCCTTGCGCCGTGCACAGCCCTGCTAGACAGTCCTGTCCTGGCCCCGACCCCCTCCTTCCCAAGACGGGGCTCCTGTCTGATCCCGTGAGCCACTCCCCAGGTGTCCGTCACATCAAGCGCTGCGACATCGTACTCAAGTGGGAGCTGGGCGAGGGCGCCTTTGGGAAGGTCTTCCTTGCGGAGTGCCACAGCCTGCTGCCGGAGCAGGACAAGATGCTGGTGGCCGTGAAGGTAAGGCCTGGGCCACTGTCCCAGGACGGGGGGCTCAGGCTGGGGGTGGGCTCTTCCCGGCTCAGTCCGGTCCCTGCCCCCACCCTCAGGTGCTGAAGGAGGTGTCTGAGAGCGCGCGGCAGGACTTCCAGCGCGAGGCCGAGCTGCTCACCATGCTGCAGCACCAGCACATCGTGCGCTTCTTTGGCGTCTGCACCGAGGGCCGCCCACTGCTCATGGTCTTCGAGTACATGCGGCACGGGGACCTCAACCGCTTCCTCCGGTACGAGCACCCGGCCCGGCGCTGGCCCCTGGCTCTGGGCCCTGGTATCCCTCCCCTGCAAGGACAATCTTGCTTGCCTGTTGACCTGAGGGGGGACACTAAGAGGAAGCAGGAAGACATGACTCCCGACCTTAAGGAGGCAGATGTGTGAATATGGGGACGGTCCATGCAAAGGAGAGAGTAGCCAGGGAGGTTGTCCTGGCAGGAGTCATGTGCTCAAACTTCGGGGGGTGAGCTTGGCAGAGAGCGTGCATTTGTGTGTGGCCCACAGCGGCCACGCCTGTAAGAGGTGGCAGCTGAGATAACTGCTACGACAGCAGCAACACTCATCAGGCACCGTGTCCTGTACTTTACAATCCATTCCTAATGATGCTGTATGTGCTTGTACGTATATATCTGTGTAATAATATAAAATATATGTTTATTTTTCATCATCTCCAAGCACATATGGGCCATTTATACTTGAAGAAAGTTATCACAAAATTCATTTCTTTGGCTTTGGCCAGAACAACTCTGGATATGGGTACTAATTTGTGCTGATCATTTGAATAACTTCAAGAATTGTGCCCATGTCACAGATGAGGCTTAGAGAGGTTCAAGGGCACCTCGGTAGAAAATGGCCCAGGAGAGAGATGACCCCAGGCAGAGCCCTGCTTTAACCCCTGACTGTGGTGGTCACCTGTTCTGATGAGATGAGCC
>NW_005871259.1:1128045-1131158 GCF_000147115.1 Myotis lucifugus | reverse complement strand
AAAATATGTAAATGGATTAATGCCTATCCTCCATGCTGAACTGCATTCTGTAAAATGTAATATAAAAATGCTGAAAAGAGGGGGGAAAAGGAGACATGTGTAATACTCTTTGTAATACTTTAAGAAATAAAACAAAATTAAATTTAAAAAATTGCCAAAACCGGTTTGGCTCAGTGGATAGAGCGTCGGCCTGCGGACTGAAAGGTCCCAGGTTCGATTCCGGTCAAGGGCATGTACCTGGGTTGCGGGCACATCCCCAGTGGGAGATGTGCAGGAGGCAGCTGATCGATGTTTCTCTCTCATCGATGTTTCTAACTCTCTATCTCTCTCCTTTCCTCTCTGTAAAAAATCAATAAAATATATTTAAAAAAAAATTAAATTTAAAAAATAAAAAATAAAAAAAAATGCTGAAAAGAGTTAACTCTACATTGGCCTAAGGTGCCGATATTATTAGTATTTGTCCTACCCACCAAAAGATATGTCACAAGAGAGAGATAATCTAAGCCAGGGGTCTCTCAAACTATGGCTCGCGGGCCACATGCAAATACAAATATTGTATTTGTTCCCGTTTTGTTTTTTTACTTCAAAATAAGATATGTGCAATGTGCATAGGGAATTTGTTCATAGTTTTTTTTTAAACTATAGTCCGGCCCTCCAACGGTCTGAGGGACAGTGAACTGGTCTCTCTTGTTTAAAAAGTTTGAGGACCCCTGTTTTTAGATTATGAGTAGCCAAGAGGCCCAGACATGTTGTGGGGGCCTGCCTTGCAGCCTCAGGGAGGCGGGGTAGTACTGGGGCTGGCCTCCCTCTCCGGCCCCAGCCCAGTGTGCCCTCTTCTCTCTCCTTCCGGTGGCCCCAGGCGATTGAGTGCATCACTCAGGGACGGGAGCTGGAGCGGCCACGGGCCTGCCCGCCGGAGGTCTATGCCATCATGCAGGGTTGCTGGCAGCGGGAGCCCCAGCAACGCCACAGCATCAAAGACGTGCACGCCAGGCTGCAAGCCCTGGTCCAGGCGCCTCCCGTCTACCTGGACGTCCTGGGCTAGAGGGCTGGCCAGGGTCTGGGGCTGAGAAGCCAGAATACTGGCACCCGCCCTCAGCAACCCGATTCCCAGCAGCCCCAGGGTGATCTCAACGCATCTAACTCTCCCTCAGCATGCGGGAGGGGCCAGGTGGGGTCTGGGAGGGTGGGATGTGCCCCCTTCTCTAGGTAGACTTCTGTCACAGCAATTATATTTATTATCCCTTGGCTGTGTCTCTTGCCAATTCTTGGGATGACGTCGTTCCGGGAGTGGGGTACGGGACTCAGGTAGGGGGTGACTCTCTGGGATCCTCCCCGCCTTTGGTTCCCCTCAGCACCGACCCCTACTCCAAGGAGCTGTTACTCCACCTGTGGCTGTGGTTTGCCCCCCAGTCCTGGTCACCTTGTGTACCTGGTGGTGAGGAGGCCTCAGGTGAAGCTTGTCAGGCCTTCAGACCCTAATTGCCTGTCTCCGTAGTTCACGTTCAGGGGTCGGGCGCTACAGTGGGAGGGGTGGAAGTTAGCTGTCATGGTGGACAGGATGGAAACATTGGTGGGGTGAGTCTTCCTTGCTCAGGACAGAGCAAGCACACAGTAGAATTAACGGATGAGAGAGAAAGAGAGGAGAGAGAAAGAGAGGATGTGTGTGTGTGTGTGTGTGTGTGTGTGTACACATATGGCAGGGAAAGGGAAGGAGCAGGATGAAGGAATGGTGAGGGAGGCAGAACCCCTTGTCGCTTCCCCTCCTTCACTCTTCTTGGCAATAAAAGCTTTAAGATCAGCATCTGGGCCCTAGCCGGTTGCTCAGTGGTTAGAGCGTTGGCCCCAGGACAGAAGGGTCTCAGGTTCCATTCCGGTCAAGGGCATGTGACTCAGTTGCGGGCTCGATCCAATCCATGTGTCTCTCTCACATTGATGTTTCTCTCTCTGTCTCTCCCCCTCCCTTCCACTCTCTAAAAATCAGTTTTAAAAAAAAGATCAGCATCTGGAGGCCCAGGACTGGACAAAGCCAACTCCTGCCCCCTTCTGCCCAAGGGGGTCTCCTTTCCCCTCTCCCCCTTGGAACACTACTGCCCTTACGGGGTGGCCTGAGGCTCCTGTCAGCATGGAGGGTGCGCAAGGCCCCTCATCCCCAGGCCTGGGCCCTGCCCCCATCTCCCTCACCCCAGAGCCAGGGAGGAGCAATCTCCCCCCACCCCAGCCCCATCACTTTCAATCACCTGCCCAGCTCCTGCAATAACCCACGTTCCCCACAGCTCCTCGGGGCTAATGGCACGGCTGCCTCATGTCCCTGGGTGCACAGCGCTCCCTACACGGTGATTCAATCTGGGTCTTATCACCCCTAGGCCTAGCCCTATGGTGTCTGCCTCTTGTCCAGGCTGGTTAGTGCTAATGGAGGTCTGACCAGGGCTGCAGGCTGATTGATGGGAGGCCTGGCCGCTGAGGGCAAGTTCGCAGGCCTCCTCTCCTGCCCTGGGGTGGGTGGGCTGGTGCTGCACTACCCCAGTGAGGGAGGCTTCAAGCAGATGGAGTCATTGGGAGGAGAAGGGGTGGGAACCTGGAGGGAAAAACAGGGGGGGAATAGATCTGACAGGTGAGCCTAGGGACAGAGAGACAGTGCAGACAGATGGGGACAGACCTACAGGTGTGGAGGCACGTGGAGACTGCAGAGAGAGACAGCAAACAGAGCGGAGACAGACATACACACGTGGGTGGACAGAGGAGGGACAGAGAGACAGGTGAGTGGACAGCGGCGGAATCAGTGTCCTGGAGAACAGCATGGACTCCCCCAGCACTTTCTATCTCACCTGCACGCCCACCCTCCCCGCCTCTTCTGCCCCTTGAGCCTCTCTTCAGGGTTAAGGGTGGGGGGCGGGGGGGGGGGACTCCCAGCCTTGGAGACTCTGTGTTAGGCTCAGGGCTCTGAGTTTCAGCCGACATTGAACAGGACTGAAGCAGAGGGGATGGAGGGCAGGTAGCAGAAGGGACCTGCCAGGGCACGTGTAGCATTTCCAAGGTCCAGAGCCTCAGAGACTTTAACATCACCAGCTGGAGGTCTTGCTGGAAAAGCTGGGCAGGTGAGGTGAAGGGGT
>NW_005871259.1:1108057-1127850 GCF_000147115.1 Myotis lucifugus | reverse complement strand
CGTTGTTTTTTCTTCTCTGGAAAACAAGGGGGCTGAAAGCCGGCACCCTCCCCCCCCCTTCCAGGCCATTCGGGGCCCAGGACCTTTGTCCTGGTGTTGAAAGGGGGTCTAGCACCCCCCATTCCACAGCTTCCCTGAGGGACAATGCCGGAGCATACCCACAGACCCGGGCAAAGCCCACACAGCCAGGCACACACACACAACCCCTCCTCCCTCATTAAGAAGCGGGGGGGGTTGGCACCCCGCCCCCAGCACCCTATTGTGATGCACCCCCCCTCCCTTTAGTTACTTCATGGCTGGCCCAAGTCCATTAGCTGCCCCCCCCCCCCCCCACACACACACCAGGAGCTGAGCACCAGCGGAGATGGATCAATGGAATGGGACCCTGAGGACCCAGGGGGAGCTGGGACAGGGACCTGAGGCTGTGGGAATCAGGCACCTGGGTCCTCCAGACCTGGCATGCTCCCCCCGACCCCACCCCCACCCCCGCATCCAGCTCTTCCTCTCAGAAATGGCTGTCCTGGAGAGAAGGCAGAGGCTCAGAGAGGGTGGTGGGCACTGCCAGGGCACCCAGCATCCAGGACAGAACTCAGAATGCCTCTCTCTAAGGAAGCTCCTGCCAGCTCCCCCATACCGACCCTGAAGAGAAGGACTCAGTGGTGCAGAAGCCGGGGGCTCCCCAGCCCCCCACATAGGGAGTTTCTCTAAAGAAGCCAGGGGCTCCCCAGCCCCCGACATGGGGAGTTTCTCTAAGAAGCCAGGGGCTCCCCAGCCCCCCACATGGGGAGTTTCTCTAAAGAAGCCAGGGGCTCCCCAGCCCCCACATGGGGACAGTTTCCCTAAAGAAGCCAGGGGCTCCCCAGCCCCCACATGGGGACAGTTTCCCTAAAGAAGCCAGGGGCTCCCCAGCCCCCCACATGGGGAGTTTCTCTAAGAAGCCAGGGGCTCCCCATCCTGCCCCAGAGGACGGACAGTCCTTCCTAGGCAGCCTGGCTTCCTTCCTGTCCTGCTCCCTCAGGGCTGGATCCTGACAGGAGGGCAGAGCTTCTGCTCTGGTTTCCAGAAACAGTGTGGGCAAAGCACTGGGCAGCCTGGGTAGAGAAGGTCCTGAGCCCCCTGGGACCCCCAAGGTACAAAGGGCCCTGGGCGCTCTAACTACCAGCTGGAGAGAGCCCCTCTGGCCAAATTCCTAAAGTGAAGTGGCCTTGAACAGGCTGCTGGGGAGGGAGGAAGTGAGTCCGGGAGGAGCCAGGACTCAGGAATCCTGACTTTCAGCGACTGCCAGGAGGACCCACCAGGCAGCCGAGCTCCCCCACGGCCCTTTCCTGGGAATGAGGTGACTCCATTACTTGGAGCATCAGTCCCCTCCCAGACTGTCTCTCTCTCTGTCCCCCACCCCCACCCCAGCTCTGACAGCCTGTCCTGCTAAGATGGAAAAGTTTGAGCAGCGTTGGCTCTGGGGCACTGGGGAGGAGAGAGGTCTGGAGCCAGGAAGGACAGAGACAGACAGGGCCAGAGCTGCAGGCGGAGCCTTCCGAGGGGCCCAGAGCAGCGCAGAGGAACAGACTGTGCATGCAGAGGGCACGGGGCAAAAGGGAGAGAGCGCAGGTGCAGAAGGGCAGAGCCCAGGGCAATACTCTGAGCCCACCTCCCGCTAGTTCCTGGCCTGGCTTCCCTGGAGGTGAAGCCTCTGGACTCTGGAGTCAGAGTGCCTGGTTCTGCGCTTACCAGCTGTGTGATGTCAAGCAAGTTACTCAACCTTTCTGTGCCTTCGTGTCCTCTACAAACTGGGGGTGAGAATAGCACTAACCTCGTTGGGTTATGAGGTTTAAACAAGTCTCCTGTGTAAAGCTTTTCCAACGGGGCCTGGCCTGCACTCCTTCTCACTCCTCCTCCATTTTCCTTCTCTTCTTCTCTGTCCTACTCCCAGTCCAGGCCCCAGCCCTGGTCTTTGGAGAAGAGGCAGGACAGGCTGGCAGGGCTATATTTGGGGGGGATAGGGCTCCCAAATGAGAAGCTCGTGCCCCCTGATTCCAACCACCCCCTCCAGCTGCAGCTGCTCCGGAGAGGACTTGCCTGGTGGGGAGTGTGAGGTGAGGAGGGGCTGCAGGTCCCTGGGCTGCCCCAACAGACCCTGTGGGAGGAAGAACCCCGGTACTGCTGGGAGGGCGGGGCCAGAGCGCCCCCTCTGGTCCCCCCCCCATCAATTCCAGTCCCCTGACTCCCTGATTTTTCCCAGTGGGAACTTGCCTCCCAGCTCACCTCCTCCGGGCAGCCCTCATGGATTAGACGCGGATTTGGTACCCTCATAGGTGCTTCCCAGTCACAAATTCTCAGACTCTCAGGTGTCCGATGCATCCACCCAGGAGTGGGAAACATCTCCCGAGGCTTCTCTCCCTCATCCCCGTGGCCTCCCGTTCCTGAGTGTCAGGAAGTCCTTCCTGCTATCTCCCTCCAGCTTCCTACCTGGATCTGAAGGGGTTAGTCAGCTCCAGCCCCCTCTCCCCGCCCCCCACCACTGCAGGTCCCAGCTGCCTGGGCCTGTGGTCAGAGCTAATGTAGGTGAGAGTTAGCGGACAAGAAGGGATAGAGTTATTAGCGTCTTTATCTTTGAGGAGTATCGATTGTGGGGTCTCCAGGCTCGCTTGGTCTTATAACGGGGCTCACGGGGGTGATGGGAGGGGCTCAGGAGAACCTCCTGGAACCTATGGCCCCTGTAGTGGAGCAGGGCTGCTGGGTCTTCTCAAAGGAGGACACAGGGAGACAGACACATGTGGGAGGCAAGGGCTCCGGGAAGGCAGAGGGACTGAGAGGGGAGCTGGGTTTGTTATCCTGGGCAAGGCGCACACACTGGGGGGGGGGTGGGGGGCAGACAGCTGAGGTGGGCGTGGCTTGGTGTCATTTCACTACACTTTGCTTTAATAGATGCACACTCATGTGCGTGTGCATGAGAGAGAGACAGAGACAGAGAGACAGAGACAGAGAGACAGAGAGACAGAGACAGAGAGACAGAATGCTAGAGAGATTCAAAATGGCAGCACAAGGGGGGAGAAGGCAGGGATCCCTCCTCCCGAGGCTCATGTATATGCAAGTGACCCCCAACCTCCCCTCATAGACACTTGGATGCTCTGTCCTGCCTCGCCCGTGCCTCTCCAGGCAGCCATCTCAGCACGTGGCGGTGGTGGCACCTCACGGGGGAGCATGTCCCCTTCTCACCCCCAGGGTGACTGGCCCCAGAGCGTCTGGTTTTGTTTGCAGGCGACAGTCCTGTGTGAAGGTTTGTGCAGACTTGGCTCTCTGCACGAGTCTGTGCAGATCCCCATTCCCAAGCTGCAGTCAGAAGGGCTGTAGGCAGGGGCGGGCGCAGGGAGCTGGCCCCTTCCCAGCCAGAGGTTCTCCAGCTCCGGGCTGACCGCTTCCCGCTTCCCGGATGGAGCTGAGGATGGAGCTTGGGCTGCAGAAAGTCTCCACGGGGGTGAGCACCTCAGAGAGGGAGGTATGGGGGTGCTAGAAGGACATGACCGCCTCTCCTTCCCTCCCTCCCTCCCTCCCTTCCTCCCTTCCGCTGGATTCCTTTCTTCCTCTCTTTTCCTTCGGAAGTTGGGAGGAGGGGGCAGGAGTGGCTTCTTGGGCAGGGGCTCAGGCCCAGTGCCTTCTGCCCCAGAGGAGCGGACTTTCCCTCTGCGGCTGGAGGAGAGGTAATTAATGACGGGGAGGCCAGGAGGGGAGTGTGTTCAGGGCTAATGTTGGTATTAATGAGGAGCTGGTCCCTAGTGAGGGATAGGATTCAGCTGGGGCACTGTGTGTGCGTGTGTGTGTGTGTGTGTGTGTGTGTGTGTGTGTGTGTGTGTGGCGGGGGCTATGGGGAGCCAGGAGCTCCTGATGTATCCAGTCCCCTCCCTCCCCACAGGCCCCAGCACCCCACCCCTTGCCTTTGTTTTTCTGGAAGTCCCTCCTGCTATCTGCCTTCCAGCCTCCTGCTGAGGGCGGGCCAGGATCCCTCCCCAAGTCCAAGTCCACCCTGGCTGTGGGAGTGGGGCAGCCCCCTCACCCTTCCTCAGTCCTTACTGTGGGCAGGGGAAGGGGGGACGCATTAGGTGATTCCCAAGGCTGTCAGCCCTGCTAATTGCCTCTCAACCTTCCCCTCATCACCAGGGCGCCCCCCACGAACTCCATTAGCCTCCCCTTCCCCTGATAGCCCCTAAATCAGCCCCAATTATTCACAGGAGGGGGGTATGGGCTGAGCTGTGATTACAGCTAGAGTGGAGGGGGTGAGGGATGGGAGCTTGAGTGCCAGGAAGACTGGTGGGCAGGCTGTAGGCGGGGCTGGGAGGGGGAGAGGAGGGGATGGGGGCCTGTGGGCAGATCCGGGCCAGGGACCACTAGGGGCAGGGACTGAGAGCTTGAAATAGGGAGGGGAGGCCAGGCGGAAGGTGGGCAACTGGGGTTATAGCTTGTGTTTTAGCCCCCCCCCCCCCCCCCGGACACAAAATAAGAACCCGGAGAGTTAGGGAGAGGGTCATCCTGAACATTGGCGTCATTGGCCAGCATTTATGCCAAGCCTGGCTGGAGAGGCAGGGGTGGCAGCAGGAACCTCTATCCCAGTGGTTCTCAACCTTCTGGGCCTTTAAATACAGTCCTCATGTTGTGGTGACCCCCCACCATAAAATTATTTTCGTTGCTACTGTTATGAATCGTAATGTAAATATCTGATATGCAGGATGGTCTTAGGCGACCCCTGTGAAAGGGTCGTTCGACCGCCAAAGGGGTCGCGACCCACAGGTTGAGAACCGCTGCTCTATCCTTTCAGGCTTTCCTGACAGGACCTGCTGTGCCTTTCAGCTCTCACCAGGGCAGCCACCCTCCCTCTGCCCATGTCCTGGTGAGCGCATCTAGTGGGACTGCAGCTGAGACCGGTGGGGTGTGAGGTGAATTGTATATTCAGGAGAGAGACCAGCCTCATGCTCAACTTTCAGCCACTCTTTCCAAGTGGGATCAGGGAGCCCGCTCCAGCCCTCTCCAGTTCCTTCAAGGCAGCTGCCTCTAGGACAGTGATGGGGAACCTATGACACGCGTGTCAGAGGTGACACGCGAACTCATTTTTTTGGTTGATTTTTCTTTGTTCAATGGCATTTAAATATATAAAATAAATATCAAAAATATAAGTCTTTGTTTTACGATGGTTGCAAATACCAAAAAATTTCTATATGTGACACGGCACCAGAGTTAAGTTAGGGTTTTTCAAAATGCTGACACGCCGAGCTCAAAAGGTTCGCCATCACTGGCCTAGGACTTGTCAGCAGCCCCCTCCCATGCTAGAGGAAAGAGACACCCACACCTTGCCCCCTAGCTCCCCTCTGTGGGCACCCTACTGTGTTCTGAGCCCACACACTCCTTGGCACCCCTGCTGGCCCAAGCCATCATCACTGCTCACCTG
Source organism: Myotis lucifugus (assembly GCF_000147115.1). Taxonomy (NCBI): domain Eukaryota; kingdom Metazoa; phylum Chordata; class Mammalia; order Chiroptera; family Vespertilionidae; genus Myotis; species Myotis lucifugus. The sequence continues at coordinate 1,122,413 of NW_005871259.1, read as the reverse complement.
GATCCGTGCAGTGGCCTCCTCGCTGGTCTTTCTGCCGCCACCTTGCTCCCTACAACCCATTCTCAACACAGCGGTAATTCTTGTAAAACCTCATTTGTTCAAAATCCTCTAGAGCAGTGGTTCTCAACCTTCTGGCCCTTTAAATACAGCTCCTCATGTTGTGACCCAACCATAACATTATTTTCGTTGCTACTTCATAACTGTCATGTTGCTACTGTGATGAATCATCATGTAAATATCTGACATGCAGGATGGTCTTAGGCGACCCCTGTGAAAGGGTCGTTCTGCCGCCAAAGGGGTCTCGACCCACAGGTTGAGAACCATTGCTGTAGTGGCTTCCCCTCTGAGGCAGCACAGACTCTATAGCTGGTCACAGCTGACAAGGTCCTGCAGTATCTGACCCCCATCACACCTCTGTCCTCAACATCTCTTACCATGTTCTCCTCACTCACGGCTTCCAGTCCCCTAACAGGTCTTTGAACATGGCACATGCTCTGGCCGCAGGGCTTTGTACTTGCTCTTCCCCCCAACACCTGTGTGGCCCCCCCTTTACCTCCTTTAGGTCTTCACCTGGAGGTGACCTTTTCAGCAAGGCTTTCCTTGACCACTTTTCCACACTGCACCCCCAGCACTCCCTATCCTCTTCCTGTGTTTTGTTTTTCTGTATTTTTCATGATCAGACTTACCATCATCCAAGGTGTCACGATCACACTAATTTAGTTTATTTGTCATCTCTCCACCAGCACCACCCCTAGAATGTAAGCTTTATATTTTACTTCCCATATTTGGAAAGAGATTTTTGTCTATTTCACTCATAGCGATAGCCCCAATGCCTGCACATAGTAGGTGCTCAACAAATCTATTCAATGAATGAATAATTGATCCTTTCCCCCACTAGCATGTGAGCTCTTTGAAGAAGGAAACCTTTATTTCTTCCCTAAATAAGTCATTAAATATAGACATCTTAAAAGAGTTAAGTTAGCCTGGCCAGTGTGGCTCAGTGGTTGAGCTTCAATCCATGAACCAAGAGGTCACTGGTTTGATCTCCAGTCAGGGCACATGCCCAGGTTACAGGCTTGATCCCCAGCAGAGGGCGTGCGGGAGGCAGCCGATTGATGTTTCTCTCTCGTTGCTGTTTCTATCTTTCTATCCCTCTCCCTTCCTCTCTCTCTAAAAATCAATAAAAACTTTTTTTTTTAAAGTTAGTAGTTTGCCATTAACATCATCAACTCATTTTCTCTGTATCCTGGACATCAGGTAAATACAAAGTGAATACCTGTTGAACAAAAGGATGAATGAGGACCTTGGGCCCCCTGGTACTTTCCTTGGTCCTTCTAGCTATAGGATGGACCCAGGAGCATGTGGGGGTCCAGACTGCTGGAGGAGCACTGCACAGAGTGGCATCCATACCCTATAATGTCCATGGAGCACTCACTTTGTGCCAGACCCTGGGATTGCAAAGATGACTTCAACCTGGCCCCAGTCTTTGAAGAGCTCAGAGTATAGGGAGAGAGGCAACTGAGACTTTCACATGCCGATGGGGTGGGGAGGGAGAGGCAGAGGCTGGAAGCACTCCCAGAGAAAGGGCAGTTGAGCTGAATGTGAAGAATGAGAACAAGTGAGCCAGGTGAAGGCAGGGAGGAGCTCAGGTTCCTCTTCTCGGATCCTCAGTCTTCCCATTTGCCCCTTGAAGGTGATGGATCACGACTTTCAAGGTCCCTCTGGCTTTTGACATGCTGCAACTCTATGGTCTTTGGCCTCCGGACCCTGGAGCTATGCGCTGGTTTCTGCTGCCCCCTGCTGGAGACAGTTGGTGGCACAACAGCTAACCTCACCTTTTCCTTTCCTTCCTTCCCCAAAGTGGCCAACACCATCCAATCCGCCACCCCGCCTCCAAAAAAAAACCTTCCACCTCTCCAACAAGAAATTAAACAACACTTGCTTATCTCTCATATAGAAAATATTCTCAGTACATATTATTTTTTAAAATCTTTATTGTTGAGAGTATTACAGATCCCCCCCCCCATTGGCCCCCTCCACCCGGTTCCCACCCCACCCCAGGCCTTCACCACCCTATTGTCTATGTCCATGGGTAACGCATATATGCATATAGGATCTTTGGTTAATCTCTTTCTGCCCCCCTCTTCCTCTGAGATTTGTCAGTCTGTTCCATGTTTCCATGCGTCTGGTTCTATTTTATTCATTATTTTATTTTTTTTTCATTAGATTCCTTGTTCATTTATTTTGATTTTTAGATTCAATTATTGATAGATATGTATTTATTCCTTGTTCATTTATTTTGATTTTTAGATTCAATTATTGATAGATATGTATTTATTGCCATTTTATTGTTCATATTTCTCCTTCCTCCTCCTCCTCCTCCTCCTCCTCCTCTTCTTCTTCTTCTTCTTCTTCTTCTTCTTCTTCTTCTTCTTCTTCCTTGCTCTTCTTAAAGAATACCCTTCAACATTTCATGTAATACTGATTTGATGATGATGAACTCCTTTAGCTTTTTCTTGTCTGCAAAGTTCTTTATCTGCCCTTCAATTCTGAATGATAGCTTTGCTGGGTAGAGTAATATTAGTTGTAGGTCCTTGCTATTCGTCACTGAGTATTTCTTGCCTCTCCCTTCTGGCCTGCAAAGTTTCTGTTGAGAAATCAGCTGACAGTCATATGGGTGCTCCCTTGTAGGTAACTAACTGCTTTTCTGTTGATGCTTTTAAGATTCTCTCTTTGTCTTTAACCCTTGGCTTTTTAATTATGATGTGTCTTGGTGTAGGCCTCTTTGAGTTCCTCTTGTTTAGGACTCTCTGGGCTTCCTGGACGTGTAAGTCTATTTCTTTCACCAGGTAGGGGAAGTTTTCTGTCATTATTTCTTCAAATAGATTTTCAATATCTTGCTCTCTCTCTTTTCCTTCTGGCACCCCTCCCCCAGAAGTTGTCCCAGAGGCTCCTTACACTATCTTCATATTTTTGGATTCTTTTTTCTTTTTTGATCTTCTGATTGGGTGTTTTGTTTTGTTTTTGTTTTTGCTTCCTCATATTTCAAGTTGTTTATTGAGTCTCAGAATCCTCTACTCTCAACCTTCTGTTGAATCCCTGTAATATATTCTTTATTAGTGCTATGTAATTCTTCATAGTTACTATGTCTTTTCTCAAGCTGTTGAGCATCTTTGCCATCATTATTCTGAACTCTATGTCTGGTAAATTTCTTATCTCCATTTCATTTAGCTCTTCTTCTGGAGAATTATCTTGTTCTTTCTTTTGGGGATTGTTTTTTTGTCTCCCATTTTGGCTGCCTGTTTGGGTTTAGGTTTATGTATTATATAGATCTGCTATGCTTCCCAATCTCTGGTGCCAGACAGCATCAGACACTGTTTCTGACTGGCCCTGAGTACTCTGTTTGGAGCTGTCAGCAATCCATAGCTTGTGGCTCCCTCTGCTGGGCTGGTGCCTTTGGAAAGGATCAAGATGTACACCAGGATCTGCTTTTCCTAACCCAGGCCCAGAAGAAGACCAGTCCAAGACTCAAAGCCTCCAGAGATCCGCCTCTGCCTGCAGTCTGATTATTATTCTCAGTCTTAACTTGCTTGAGGCTATAGACCACAGGATGGGGCAAGAGGTCTTCCAACAGGGTGGGGCAACTGCCTTCTCCCCAGGCAAAAGCCACCTGGATAGCAAAGGTCCTCAGAGAAAGATGTTCTCCTCAGCATGAGGTAATGGCTCAGCACAGGAAACTGGGATGCCTGCTCTCTGAGCTCCAACCCCAGGGCCCCCAAACCTGGACTCTTCTCACACAGCTTCAGTCCACTCTGCCCTCCCTCTGCTGGAGCCCAAGATGAGTGGCTGCACATAAAATTTTGTGCATGAACCCTTTAAGAGGGTGCCTGCATTTCCAGCCATCTCTCACTGTCAGACAGCAACCCTGCTGCTTTTCACAGCCAGATGTTCTGTGGGCTCCTTGATCAGTTCTGGTTTTCAGGGCTGGGGAGCCCAGCTTGGGGTTTAGACCCCAGAGTTCTCCGTGGGAACCCTCTACTGCTGAGCTATTCCTCCGGACCTTCAGCTGTTGTCTGTAGGAGCCTGGCCAGCCCTTTCACGCCTCCGCACTTCCCACCAGCCTCTATGCGGTCTCCACTTTCCGTCCTTGGTTATCAGGGTTCTCTCCAGCGAGTCTTCAGTGGATTTTTCAGGGTGGCTTTTCTGTCCTTGAGTTGTATTTACAATTTGGTCCTGGGAGAGTGTCCTTGTAGCTTCCATTTACTCTGCCGCCATTTTTAATCTCTCTCTCAATACATATTATTGACAAAGGACTTAAAACCAGACTACATAAAGAATTTATAACCATTATAACCCAGCAATCCCACTCCTAAGTAGCTACTAAGATAAAGAAACACATATGTCCACACAAGCTTTTACACAAATGTTCATGGTAACTTTATTCATAGTATCTTTAAATTGAAAAACAAAACAGTGCCCACCAACTGGTGTAAAGATAAAACAAATTGGGGTAAATTCATACAATGGAATGTCACTCAGCAATAGCAGCAACAAACTATTGAAAAGCCGTACAGTGAGTGAAAGGAGCCAGCTAGGCACAGATGTGCAAATATTGTATGAACCGTTTATGTAAATTCTAGGACAAACAAATCTACAGTAATGAAAAGCAGATCAGAGATTTCATAGGGCTGGTTTGGGGAGGTGAGAATGGAGTTGGGGTGCAGTGTTATCTGCAGAGGGCCAGAAGGAAGTTTTTGGGGGAAGGGAGTGTGGTTTTTAAAAAAATATTTTTTATTGATATCAGAGAGGAAGGGGGAGATAGAAACATCAGTGATGAGAGAGAATCATTGATCAGCTGCCTCCTGCACGCCCTTGGGATCGAACCTGCAACCCGGGCATGTGCCCGGACCGGGAATCAAACCATGACCTCCTGGTTCATAGGTTGATGCTCACCCACTGAGCCATGCTGGCCGGGCTTGTTTTTTTTTTATTTTGATTGGACTGGTGGTTACACAGTTGAACACATTTGCCCAAATTCATCAAACTAAGTGAAATGAGCCAGACACAAAAGGACAAATTTGTATAACTCCACATTTTAGGTACTTCGAGGAGTCAAATTCATAGAGACAGAAAGTAGCATAGAGTACGGGGGCTGTGGGAGGAGGAACGGGGAGTTACTATTTAATAGGGACAGAGTTTCCATTTGGGATGGTGAAAAAGCTCTGGAGACGGATGGTGATGATGGTTGTTGCACGCTATGAATGCACTTAATGTCGCTGAACTGTACACTTAAAATGTTCAAAATGGTAAATTTTATGTTTTGCATATTTTACCACAATAAGAAAAAATCTAAAACACCCTTACCGAAGTGTACACTTTAAGCGGGTACTTTTCCATCATATATCTATTACACCTCAACAATACAAAGTTGATCTTTAAGAGCCGCCCAGGAGGAACGTGCCTGCCTTGCTCTTCCTGAACGATTGCAGACTTTTCTGTCGCAGGCAGCGGTCTGCCCTGTAATCAGACTGACCACAGACCTCGCTTCACATTCTGCGTCGGCCACTTACTGGTGTTCTAACCACTCGGGACGCGGGTCTCATCGTGTAAATGCAGCCGTCTCGCTTTTAGGATGAAATGAAGCGGTGCACTTACAGGGCTGATGATGAGGGCAAATGTTACAAAGTTGTCTGTGTCCCCTCAGATGGCGACCGAGGAGGGAAAGGTGCGCTAGGCCGGGTGGGGGCAGGTTGCCGACCTCCGGAGCGAGCACATTCGCCCGCCCAGGTCCGTCGGGCGCGCTGTGCAGGTGGCCGCCGGCCGCCAGGTAGCGCCCCGCCGAGGCCGCGGACGGGGAGCTTTGCAGCATCGCACCTGCCCAGGCGGTGTCTGGGGGCGACCGGAGAGGAGAGCCCCCCCGCCGCCTTCCCTGCTGGTCCGGACCGAGTCACGGTGCGATCTCACTGTCTCTCCTCCTCCGCAAGCCCATTCTGCAGACCGGGACGCTGAGGTCCGAGATGTGCAGCCGGGAGCCCTGGCCGCCCAGCTGGCGGGGGCTGCTCTCCGGTTCTCATCCCGGTCTGCTGCTCCGGTCCGGTCCGGTCCGGTCCGCCTGCCGGGGCCTCTCAGTCCCACCCCAACACCGCTTTCCCCTCCCGGGCTCTCTGGGCTCCCGGCTTCCTTGTGAAAACTTCCTGCCGCGGCGCGGCCCGAGTCCCACCTCCTTCCTGCCCCCCGCCCCTCCGCCTCTCCCCGCCCTGCCGGCCACAGCCTTCGGCGCCCGCCGCCCCGCAGTTGGGCTGGGGCTCCACGCGGGGACCCTCGTCCCGTCCTCCTCCCTGGTGGTCCCCACCCCAGGCTGACAGGTCGGACCGCAGGCAGGTGAGTGACCGCGCCCCGCCCCGGGGAAGGGCGAGCGCAGGCTGAGGTCCCGTCTGGACTGGAGTCAGCCCTCTGGGCGGGGAGTGGGGACGCGGGAGAAAGATGCGAATGGGGGGTTGCAGTAGAGGCCCAAGGGGACGGGTACCTGACAGCAAACAGGCTGCTTCCAGAGCCTCCACCTGCCCCCTCCCCGGGCTGCAGGGACAAGTACCGGGGCCTCTACTTGGCTGAAGGGAGCGTTAAGAGCACCGCAGTGGAGTCAAGGCTGCTAAGTTGGAATCTCCACTCTGCCCCTGACCAGCTGTCGGACCTTGGTCAGGAGGCTTAAACTCCGTGCCTCAGTTTCTCATTTCTAGATACACAGCCTTCCTCGTGGGGTAGTTGTTGGCTGGGAAGAGCAAAAGCATGTCCCCCGGCCAGTGTTTATTATGATCAGTGTGTGAGGAGGCTGTAGGGGAGGGACCGAGGCTGCAGGTTTCTGGCGCTCCGGGCTTGGCCTGTTTGGAGGACTTAGGAACGACCGGAGGTCACAGGCACCTGGGTCCTCAGAGGACCCCGTGGGCTGGGGATGATCTGAGGTGGTGCCAACAGCAAGACTGGTGTGTGCGGCAGGTCCGGCTCCAGGAGACACAGCAGGGCCAGCCCTCACCCCCACCTCCAGCCTCCAGTAGTAGACTCTCTGCTCTCCTGGCCTTTTATGAGTGGCCTCTCCGGGGCTGGCCTGGGCTCCCAGTCCCCGGGGATGGGAACAGCTTGTGCTGGCCTGAGGTTCCCAGGACCAGCCAGACCTCAGCTCCAGGCAAGATTGGGCAAGGGGTCAGCTCTGGACCCTGGCCTAAGCTGGGCCTGGAGGCGCAGGGAGCTGTTCTCTGAACCCCCTCCCACCCTAGTCCAGGATACAGGACCTGTGTGTGTGCATGCGCGCACATGAGCCAGGGTGTGGGCTCAGCTCTCCTGCCTCCTGCCATCTGTCCCCTGCTGCTGCCCCTCCCACTTTTGAGGTCTCCCCAAGTCTCCCCATCATACTTGCTGCTGCAGTTGGGGCTACCTTCTCTGCCACCTGGCAGCTGGCTTGGGGGCCAGGCTCACCTCTCTGTCTTCCTCTTTGCACTGGGAATGAAGCCGGTGGTTGGCATCAGTTTCTCCACTGCTCCCACCCCCGCCATTCCCTATCAGACTTTCCCAGAAGAGGAAGCTCCAGGCAGCCCCATCCACCAATCGGAAACCTGGATAGAGATAGAGGTCACTGGGCTTCTGTCTGCTCCCCCCCCCCACACACACACATCAACACGTGCTGCTGGGGAGGGGGCCGGGCCTGCACTGAGGTGCTCCCCAGCCGCTCCTTCCAGAAGCCTTGGAAGCCTTGAGAAAGAGGACTCCTGGGAGACTGAGGGGTTCCGGGGCCCATTCTAACGCGGAGGAGGGTGTTGGCTCCATTCTTGGCACATGAGCTTTGGGAAGAAGCCAGCAGGAGAAGGAAGAGGAGGCAGGGACAGAGAAAGAGATAGAGAGACATAAATATGGAAATAGAGAAAGAGCCTTAGAGACTCCCGGAAACAACAAGGCTCAGAGGGGGTGGGGGGGTGGGGGGTGGAGGGGAGGCCAACTTGGAAAAACAGAGCAGAGACCAAGAGGAAGAACAAGGAGGGGGAGACAGAGGAGAGACAGAGAGTCCGAAGACCAAAAAGAAGCCACAGGGAGAGGAGGGCCTCAAAGGGGCTGCACAGGCCGGTCCAAGCCCAGTGACTCCGCGTTCTCACCTGGAGCAAACGCCTAACCTCCCTGGAATATTTCTTCACCTACGAAATGGAAGGCATAATAGCGCCTGCATTCTAGGCTTGCTGAGAGAAGGAAAAGCAAGGATCTAGCCCACAGTATACATTTAACAAGGGATAGTGATTGGTATTGCCGCACCCACATGTGGCAAGATAGAGGTTTCCAGAGAGGAACCGCGTGTGGGGGGGCCTTAAGGCCTCCTGGGTCCCCTCTCCTGCCTCTGTCCCCCCCACCCTCAAAGCCGTGGCCTCTGGAGCCTCTTCCCTCTGTTTCGGAGGAGGTGTGGATGGACCGTGAGGGGACATTGCCCCTGGGCCAGGGGTGACACTTCCTCCTCCCCAGGTGACTCAGTGCTACACTGAGGAGCACTCATCCCATAGGAACTTGGAGGCCAGCCCTGAGGAATTCCTGCTAGAGGTCAAGGGGTCAGGTCTGGAGCTGCCTTTCACTTTGCAACAGAGGAAGTTCTTTCTGAAAGTCCACCTTCCGTCGTCCTGCCAATGCTGTGTCTTGAGGGCCCTGAAAGGAGGGCCCAGCTCCGCTGTCTGGTGAGCCAGGGAGAAGCCACAGCCTCCCAACCCCTCTCCCTCGCTCCCATTCCCCACCGAGGAAGACCAAGTCTTACGGGAGAAGGAAGGATTTCGGGGCTAACCAGTGAGATGTGTGGTGACGGCTGGCCGGTGCCCGCACCCTGGGTGCATGCATGTAGGTGCTGGTGGTGCTGGGGATGCAGTGGAGAGGACGGTGGAGAAGGACCCTGACGCCTCACAGCTCCTGTGGGGAAGACTTTCTGTAGCAAAAGCATAATGACTATGCGCTGGGAGTGAACATCCAGGGGGCAGTCGTCGACGCACTGATGGAGCCTAGGAGAGGAATTAGATAGGAGGGGGGTCCCAGACTCACAAACCAGCAATCGCAAGGGGGGTCTCATCACCTGACCGGTCCATCAGACTTGAGGTGTTCCAGGGGCTGTGAACTTCTGGATGGGCCTGGGATAGGCCCACCTGCCCTCAGAGGAGGGACACTGGTACCAAGCCTTTGGCTGGGCTCTCGGGAAGTATTGACCCATGTTTGGAGCCGGCCTTAGGCAAGAATTGGGGGAGCAGAACAGCCAGGTCTCCTTTGGGCAGGAGGACTGGTAGCGGGGGGGGGGCTATGGTGATGAGGGCAGGCAGGAATGGCCGAGGTCTGGAGCCATTGAAGGGGCTCCCTGGGGGAGGCCGGCCTGAAGGATGGGCAGGACCTGTGGCATTTCAGGGGTGGCCTGGGCAGAGGCGGCGGTGTGGTGAGAGGCAGGTGGGGCAGCAGCTGTGCAGGGTGGTGGGAGCCCAGGGGCAGAGGCCCCGAGGCTGGACATCTGGTGGGGCTCCCCCCGTGGAGCCCTTTGCTGTGGTAGGGGCCGCCACAGGGGGCGTTAAGAGGGGCGCTGGCCAGAGCAGAGCGGCGCTCTCTGAGGGTATCTGGGGGTGGCGGTGAGCACCCATTGGCGGTGGGCCAGAGGGGAGTTTTCCACTGGAAAGAGTGGCTCCCTGGCCTGTGTCGCCCCAGGGGTTACTCTCCACCCACTGCTTTGGTTTTCCAAGGGGATGTTGGTCCTGCAGTCGCCTCCGACAACCAGTCAGTCCTTGGGCAAGCCATCCTACCCGAGACCCCACGTCTCACCGTGAAGTGGGGGTGACAGTCACTAGCACCTACGGGTGGTGGCGAGGGTGCGGACTGGCGCTGGCGCCAGCCTCCAGTAGGCGGGGAGGCGTTTGGTGAATCAGATCCCTGCAGTTTCCCTATTTCCTGATGAGTAAACAGGTCGGGCTGAGGACCCTCTAGCTTCTGTTTCCTGAGCCACAGAGAGCAGAAGGCCAGCCCCTCACCCCTGCCCCCTTCCCGCCCCGCCTCTGGCACGAACATGAGCGTGCAGGCTTCCTGTCCCTCCATCCGGCAGACATGCCTGGTGTGCCGGCGGCCTGGCTTGGCTGGACATAGGAGGGGCCCTGAGCTTGCATGTGCAAGCGTGGGTATGTGTGCACTGAGTGGCGTGTAGAGCTGGGTCGGAGCGCATTCCTGTGTGGGAGGAAGGGGGAGTCTTCAGCCTGGGATCTCACTGAGTGGAGCGGCCTGAGGGTTCCTATCTCCATGGCAAAGATAAGTTAGGAAAAGGCACAGAGAAACAGACACAGAGGCTGGGAGAGAGACAGGAAGACAGGAGATTCAAGGCAGGGCAGCCTGGGCCCCAAGCTAAGGCACATGGCTCAGTGAGCGGGTCCTGGCTGGAGTTCAGCTTCCGCCTCACACTTGAAGGCAGATTCCCTAGTGCAGTGACCATACTGCACAACTGTACACGGCAGCCTTGGTGTAGGAGAGGAAGGAGAGACCAAGAAACTGATGGAGGAAGGAAACCCTCACTGGGCCCTGGGACATGGGAGGGTTATTCTCCCACTTTACAGACAAGGAAGTGGAGGCTCACAGGGCTCAACTGCAGCCTGAGGTCACATCGCCTGTGACAGCTTGTGAGTACTGGAACCTTTAAACTCCAAGATGGGGAGGGGGAGAGAGAGAGGGGACACACACATACAGAGAGAGAGAGAGAGAGAGAGAGAGAGAGAGAGAGAGGAAGAAGGGGCCAGCAGAACCACGCAAGGAGTTGGAGGTGGTTTTCAGGCTGAGGGCTGGGGAAGCAGAATCTAGGCAACCTGCTCATCAGCGCCTTTGGCCTGAGGAGGTATCTGGTGGTCAGCCCATGGTTCTGGGGGTTAGGTCTGGGGATCAGGGCAGGCCCCCCCCGCCAGTTCCTCTCTCCCTGTCAGCATCTAGGGCCCTATTCCTATTCCTGATCATGCTGGGGGTTCTTCAGAAAAACACACAGCTTTTCCCGGAATTAACACTCGAAGGGGATGACAGTGCCAGGGGACGCGCTGGGTGCAGGGCTGAGACAGCTGATGCTAACGGAGCTCATTATATATGGGCTCTCAGCGCATTATCTGCACTAACTCAGACTTCAGGCTGCCCAGCAACCCTACCAAGGGAAGAACTCTTCTCCTCCCCATGTTATAGACGGGGTTCATACCCGGGCTTGAGCCCGGTGAGAGGGGATGCAGAACTCAGAGGGCATCCTTTGCTGCACCACTTTCCAGAGAAGAGAAGCGGGGAGGGACAGTGCGGAAGGTCCTCTTGCTGGCCTACTCCATCAGCCCCGCCGTTTGCTCTCTATAGAAATGGGTCCTCTGTCTGCTAGGAACTCTCCCAGAGGCCTCGCCTCACCCCCCTCCTCCTAGCAGGGGCTGTGGCACAATGAGGGCAGCGGGCTCCCCACTGGAGAAAATCAGGCTGAGCTTGGAGAAGAGCAGGGGAGGGTGAGCTGGGCTGGCCTCGGTGTGGGTTTGGGGGTAGAGAGGGCAGAAGGCCGGGGCTGCGCAGACGGGACTGGGGCCTGGGGGCCTGGCCGGGAGCCCAGCTGCTTTGCATCTCGAGGTGGAGGAGAGACGTGTCAGCTCATTCTTGACTGTAAACACATCCCGGTTCCCACGCCTCTGGCTTGTCCTTGCTGCAGCCCCGTCCCCTTCGCCCGCCAGGCTTCCCCGCTCTCCACCACGGAGGCTTTTAACAAAGAGATACAAAGCCCCTGGGATTCCTGCCGGGGCTCCGAAAAGACTGGAACCACAGCTCTGCTGCTACTGGCTGTGTGGCTTTGGGCAAGTGACTCGCCCTCCTGTGCCTGTGGTTCCTTGTCTGTAAAGTGAGTAATAATACCCACCGCGATGGGCTGATATATAAGCTTTAAATAAGATGAGCCCCGTTAATCGCTCAGCACCCTGCCTTGCTCAACACTGTGGCCCCCGTGTGGGCTCACATTATCATTCTTGTGAGGGAAGGGGTCTGGGTCCCTCAAACCAGAGACACAGTGGAGGAAGGGGATTACGCGGGGGAGGAGCCTTCGGCATGGGAAGGAGCAGTGGGGGGTCCTGGGGGGCACATCTCAGTGAATGAATTGAGGGCCCCTGGGCTGGGATGGGGTGCCAGTAGTTGTCGGATTTGACCCCCTTGAGGGGCTCATGTAATCACATGGGCCCAATGCTGCTGGGACTGGAGGGGCCGGAGAGAATGGACCAGGGCCTCAGGCGCCCTTGCCCCTCGGGAACAAGCCTGGGAGGCCAGGCTGGGGCTCTGGGCTCCTGGTCAGGCCTGGGCACCCTCCTCAGGGGCTGAGGCAGGTTCGGCCAAACCCTTCTCCTCCCTTCCAGGCTCCCCATCCCATCTCCCCGCTCCCTGCTGACTACCCACTGGTCTCCCAGACCGCACTCTGGCTTCCAGCCCCACTACCAAGTAGCTGATACACTCCTGTCCTACCCTGAGGCCCTTTGGCAAACACAGCCTCTGGCCATGTGAGCCCAGCTATCCTCACGCTCCCTGCCCACCTCCAGGCCTCTCAGAGCCCCTGGAGAACCCTCTCCTCTAGGGGTTGGTGGGAGGAGGGCATGGTGGGAGGAGGGCATGGTGGGCGGGGCTGATGTGAATGGAAGAAGGACTTTCTGTGAGCCAGGAGCCCAATCTGCAAGGCCCCTCCTCCTGCCACTATCCTTCCTGCTGCAGGTTTCCCCACCTCACTGGGGCCTCTAACTGAAGATAGGTACCAGCCAGGGGGAGCCTGGGGTCCTGGTGTGGCTGGAGATGAGGCTTACCCAGGGAAGGTCCTGGATCCAGACAGATGAGTTCCAGCCTGAGGACAGGGGCCCCATGCCAGGGCCACTGTGAGGGCTCAGCAAGAGTGGAATGTGGACAGGGTGATGTGTGGAGGGCTCAGGAGCACTGGAGGGAGAAGTGGGAGGTCAGCTGGGAGCAGACAGGGCGAGCCCTGGAGGTGGGCACTGGGCCGGGGAAGGTGGCTAGAGCAGGGCAGGGGCAGAGGGAGAAGCTTGGGGACGTTGGGGGAAGGAGCCAGCTCTGTTTGGGGCGGGGGTGGTGCACTGGGACAGGCTGTGGGATCTGAAGGACCCTACTGGTCCCGGAGGACAGGCCGAGTCCCCTCACCCACTCAGAGTGAAGCCACTGGAAAGAGGGATCCCCCACATCCCACCTGAGTGGAGGGCAGTGGGAAGATGGAGCCACCCCACTCCCTGCTGCCCTCCCCCAAATGCACATTCTGTCTAGTCTCCACTTCCTGTTTCCAGGCTCCATATCCTGAGCACCAGGGTCCCCCAGGACACTCTCTGGCCTTGAGGCCGCGGTGCCCGACCACACAAGACAACACATTTCGGGGCTCACCGGAGTTCCGGGTGCTGTAGGGGCCTGGTGAGTTACTTGTAGTGAGTTAGTGGGCCCTGAGGGCGGGGGGAGGAAGCACAAAAACCCGAGGGGGAGATGTGCCCCCAGGGAGCTGTGATGGGACAGAAGCCAGGGTGGGGGGTGGACTGCTGCTCTGCGGGACCAGAGGGCGAGGGTAAAGATTGTCAGTGGGCCCTAACCGGTTTGGCTCAGTGGATAGAGCGTCGGCCTGTGGACTGAAAGGTCCCAGGTTCGATTCCGGTCAAGGGCATGTACCTTGGTTGTGGGCACATCCCCAGTGGGGGGTGTGCAGGAGGCAGCTGATCGATGTTTCTAACTCTCTACCCCTCTCCCTTCCTCTCTGTAAAAAAATCAATAAAATATATATTTTTTAAAAAGATTGTCAGTGGGAGGGAGGCCACCGGGAGGAGAGGTGCTATCCTTGTGTGGGGTCTGTCCTTCCGGTGAGACGGAGGGAAGGAGGGCCGCCCTGACTGGAGCTGGGAGCAGCTCTGGGGCCCCTGGGAGTGTGTGGGTGGGGGGCATGGGGTGGGGCCAGGCATCGAACATTCCAGAGATACTCAGGGGTACAAGGGGCCAGCAGCCGACCTTTCTGCTCCAAAATCAGAAGCAGATGTGGGCGCCTCTGGGAGGTGTAGAGCAGGAACCAGGGCAAGTTTTAGGAACATTAAACATGGAATCTGAAACCAGCAGCGGGGGCGGCCACTCAGGAGCTCAGCCTCCCAGAACAGACTTCATCTGAGTCCTGACCCGCTTCCCACCCACTGGGCGAGGCTAGGGGTGGAGGAGATGGAGAGGAGTCCGTTTCCAGATGGCTGATGGGGGCTTTCGTTAAACCCGAGGCCAGGTTGGGGGTCCCCTCGGGTGACAGCTCTTGGAGTTGGGTGCAGTGATGCGCTGGCAAGAGTTTAACAACTGACTT
>NW_005871259.1:1097410-1103451 GCF_000147115.1 Myotis lucifugus | reverse complement strand
TTGGCAAAGTGGGCTGTCACCCTACATAGAGGTTTGGATTGAACCGAGGCCCCGGCTCAGAGCGCAGCGCCTGCCTCGCCCGCAGCTGCCACCCGATGAGCGGGGAGTGCTCGTGCCAGCCGGGCTGGGCCGGCCTTCACTGCAACGAGAGCTGCCCCCTGGACACGCACGGGCCCGGCTGCCGGGAGCACTGCCTCTGCCTGCACGGCGGCCTCTGCCTGCCCGACAGCGGCCTCTGCCGGTGCGCGCCCGGCTACACGGTGAGGCGCGCCCCGCGGACGGGACGCGGGTGAGGCGGGGCGGGAGGAGCGGAGCAGCCGCCGCTCACTAGTCCGCCCGCTGCCTGCAGGGCCGGCACTGCGCTAGCCTCTGTCCGCCCGACACTTACGGACTCAACTGCTCCTCTCGCTGCTCCTGCGAGAATGCCATCGCCTGCTCCCCTATCGACGGCGCCTGCATCTGCAAGGAAGGTAACGGGGTGCGTCCGGGAGGGGAGGTTTGGGGGCGGGGCCCCGGAGAGAAGGGAGGCGGCAGGGTCAGGGCGGAGCTGATGGGCAGCAGCTGGACCGTGGGAAAGCAGCCAGGCTACTTCCTTCCTGGAATCTCCGCTTTGTTTTTTCTCCAGCTGCAGGAATCCCACTCCTCCTAAAAGGCCCAGTCCAGGAGGCCCCTCTTTGGTGAACCGTGTTCACCCTCAGCGATACATAACCAGGGCCTCCCAGATCTCCCAGGGGTGCAGGGTGGCCGTCTGCAGGCTGGGTTCTGACACAGGCGTGTTTTGTTTGGCTAGCTCTCTATTACTAGTATGTTCAACAAACCTCCAGTCTCCAGTTCCCACTCTTCCCTATTGTCTTGCACCTGGTCGGGATAATTCGTTTAGTTACCTGTTGGGGCCTCTGTAAGCATTGGGTTTGCTGCCAGCCCCCTTCATTTTGCAGAAGAGGCATCCAAGACCCAGAATGGGGTGGTGGTGGCTGGCGGTCATTTAGCCTTTTGTTCCACATCTAACAGTTTATCTGCTTGTCTCTTGTAAGGGACCATGAGCACCCCCACTTCACCCCCAACTCATAGCACAGAGCCTGGCACAGTCAGTGCTTAGTGTGTGCTCACCCGGGAGGGGAGATGGGTCCCCCTGCCTACCTGCCCACCTCCCTTCTAGGTTGGCAGCGTGGTAACTGCTCTGTGCCCTGCCCACCTGGAACTTGGGGATTTGGTTGCAATGCCAGCTGCCAGTGTGCCCACGAGGCAGCCTGCAGCCCCCAGACTGGAGCCTGTACCTGCACCCCTGGGTGGCAAGGGGTCCACTGCCAGCTCCCCTGTCCAGTAAGTGCCCAACAGCCTGCCTGCCTGCCTGGGGGGGAGGGAGGGCAAGGCTTCCCTCAGCTGACTCGTCTGCCCTCCCCTCCACTCCCTCTCCAAGAAGGGGAAGTTTGGTGAAGGCTGTGCCCATCGCTGTGACTGTGACCACTCTGATGGCTGTGACCCTGTTCATGGACACTGCCAGTGCCAGGCTGGCTGGACAGGTGAGCATTCTGGGGTACCAGGCCCCAGGCCCCCTGTGGAGTTGGGGGTATATACCCCAGGAAATGTGTCCAGAAGATCCCTTATGGGAGGGGTAGGGCAGGCCAGGCTCACCCTATTCCTCTCTCCCACAGGTACCCGCTGCCACCTGCCCTGCCCTGAGGGCTTCTGGGGAGCCAACTGTAGCAACACCTGCACCTGCAAGAATGGGGGCACCTGTCTCCCCGAGAATGGCAATTGTGTGTGTGCACCTGGATTCCGGGGTCCCTCCTGCCAGAGACGTGAGGCTCCCTCCCTTCCTCCCACCTGTCAGCAGTGTGGCGCAGTGTAGTGTCAGAACCTTCTACTCTGCCCATCTTGTTTTCTTCCACTGATTCCAATCTTTGGGCCAGTGGGCAGGAGGGAGGGAGATAGTGGCATCAAGGGCTGTTTGCCCCCAGTCACCAGGAGCCCTTTTCCCCCAGCCTGCCAGCCTGGCCGCTATGGCAAACGCTGTGTGCCCTGCAAGTGTGCTAACCACTCCTCCTGCCACCCCTCCAATGGAACCTGCTACTGCCTGGCTGGCTGGGACCGGCTCAGACTGTTCTCAACGTACGTGGTGGCTTGTGTGTCTGAGAGCATGTGTGTGCCAGAGGGTGGGCTGAGAACCAGCGGCTTCTGTTCTCCTGCTCCTGGGTATAAAAGCCTCTGGACCTGCCTTGATTCAGTTTAGTGATATAAACAATGTACACAAAAACTTACTGAGCACCACCTCCCTTCTGGGTGCTGCGGATGCAGCAATGAAAGTCAGGAGAAACAACTCCCTGTCCTTCTCCACGGGAGACCCAGGAAGGGCAGTACAGGGAAGCGGGTGAGGGAAGCCATAAGCTCGTTTTGTTTTTTGTTTGTTTGTTTTAATGTTTTTATTGATCTTTTAGAGAGAGAGAAAGGGAGAGGGATAGAGAGATAGAAACATCAATGAGAAACATCATCGATCAGCTGCCTCCTGCACACCCCCCACCGGGGATCGAGCCTGCAACCCGGGCATGTGCCCTGACCAGGATCGAACCGAACAGCCTCTTGATTCCTGGGTCAATGCTCAACCGTTGAGCTACACCGGCCGGGCCACAAGCTCAGTTTCTTATCAATTAATTGATTTACTTATGGCTTCTTTCTCACATAAATATATGAAGAACATCATGGAAAAGATTCATGCAAAACAACCAAGTGAAATAGATTTTGAGAATGGAAATGAGAAGCTATTACTATGAAACGGGCTGGATGGAAGCTCATTGTCAGGCCGGGGAGAGAAAAGTCATCCTGGTGAGGAGTTTTGCCATAGAATTCAGGAGTGACTACTATCAGATTATTTGCTAGTAGCAGATACACAAAAATTATACCTTAAATAGCATGAACATTTACTTCTGTCACGTTTTAAAAAACAGTTTTTTAAGTGTAGAGCTACACAGTGCAGGGTGGTTTGGACGGCTCTGGCCGCCTGGCCCTGCCACGCTGTTCTGAGTGGCCATTAGACAGCCAAGTGCAGGCGTTAAGTAGGCAGCTGGGCACATGGGTCTGCCGGTCCGCGTGTGTGAGTCATCCGAGTGTAGATACTGTCCAAAGCCGTGGTGTCCCTGGGGAGAGAGACCAGCGCTGCGGGGAAGATTTCAGTGTTGTTGGGGGCCCAGAATTCATCTGGTGAGGGCGGAGGAGGCCTGGGCTGGAACACCAGGCAGGCGCACCTTGTCTCCGCAGCATGCCCTCCAGGACGCTGGGGAGACAACTGCGCCCAGCCCTGCCAGTGTCACCATGGCGGGACCTGCCACCCCCAGGATGGAAGCTGTTTATGCCCCCCAGGCTGGACCGGACTCCTCTGCTTGGAAGGTACCAACAGAAGCCGAGCTCCCTGCCCCTGCGCCCAAGTCAGCCCGAGCCCTGTGTCCTGGCAACCTCTGATCCCCGCCTACCTCCTTGGCTCTCTCCCAGGCTGTTCTCCAGGGATGTTTGGTGCCAATTGCTCCCAACCATGCCAATGCGGTTTTGGAGAGAGGTGCCACCCAGAGACGGGGGCCTGTGTGTGTCCTCCAGGGCACAGTGGTGCCCCCTGCAGGATTGGTGAGTTCTCCTCTAGGCCTTTCATACCCCCAGGGAACGAGGACATGGGCACCGGCCCGGGTCTCTGCCACGATCTTGGCCCCTCACCTAGGAGTCTCTCCCATGCATGTCCCCCAAGCTCACCAGCAGAGCCAAGACGCTGTTCTGAATGACTGCCCTACCCACTAGGAAGCCAGGAGCCCTTCACCATGATGCCTACCTTTCCAGTGCCCTATAACTCACTGGGGGCCGTGATTGGCATCGCAGTGCTGGGGTCCCTGGTGGTGGCCCTGGTGGCATTGTTCATCGGCTACCGCCGTTGGCAGAAAGGCAAGCAGCACCAACACCTGGCAGTGGCCTACAGCAGCGGGCGACTGGATGGCTCTGAGTATGTCATGCCAGGTGAGCGTGCCGGGGGCAGGGGACACATCCAAGTAGCTGGCTCATAGGCACAGGGCTCCTGGGTCTCTCCCTGGACCTGGAAGATGGGACGTGAGGAGTGGGAGGGAGGAAGGGAAGTCAGAGGGGCTGATGACTGATCTCCGGGGTCAGAATAGCATTCCTGGGCCCAGGCCTGTCTCTGCCTGGGGGTCACCTGCGCCTGCGTCTGTCCTTGCAGATATCCCCCTGAGCTACAGTCACTACTACTCGAACCCCAGCTACCACACCCTATCCCAGTGCTCACCTAACCCTCCACCCCCTAACAAGGTCAGTGCTGGGGAGGGCGCGCTGGGGAGAGATGGTAAACACCCGCTTCTCTGGAAAGCTCCATCCTTGCTCCTCCCCCGTCAGGTTCCCGGCAATCAGCTCTTTGCCAGCCTCCAGGCCCCTGAGCGGCCAGGTGGGGCCCATGGGTCTGACAACCACACCACACTGCCTGCGGACTGGAAGCACCTGGACAGGGGTAGGAGCCTAGAGGCCAGGCCTCCGGTGAGGGCGGGTGTGTGCAGCCCAGCGTCCTGCTCCGTCTGCAGAAGGGGCTTCTGGGCACCAGGGTTAGAGGAGACTGAGCCCAGGAGTTTGATGGCGGGTGGCCTCCTCCTCCTCCTCAGGTAGCAGCCGCTTGGACCGAAGCTACAGCTGTAGCTACGGCAACAGTAATGGCCCGGGCCCATTCTACGGCAAAGGTATGAGCACAGGGGGGGGCGGGGGGGGGTGCGCGAGGGAGCTGCACTGGGGCTTGTTTAGGAGCCAGTGCCTCCCCTGAGCCTGAACGCTTTCCCCCATCCTCAGGACCCATCTCTGAAGACGGGCTGGGGGCCAGCATGGCTTCCCTGAGCAGTGAGAACCCCTACGCCACCATCCGGGACCTGCCCAGCCTGCTAGGGGGCCCCCGGGAGAGCAGCTATGTGGAAATGAAAGGCCCCCCCTCAGGATCTCCCCACAGGCAGCCTCCTCAGCTCCCGGCCAGCCAGAGGCCGCGATACCCCCAGCCACAGCCGCAGCGAGACAGTGGTACCTACGAGCAGCCTAGTGTTCTGCCCCATGGTGAGCCTCCTTCTCCGCTGGGGCAGGGGCTGGAGAGGTGGGAGGGAGAAGGGACAAGGGAGGGAGAAAGGGACAGAGAAAGAGAATGTGGAGGTGCATGCTGTGGCAGCAAGAGCAAGGCCTTGGGGGTCTGACTGGGGCCCAGGCCAGGCATGCTGTTGGGAATCACGGTGCCGCTTACAGCCTGAGCGGTGGAACCCACCTCACAGGGCTGAGGGTGGAAATGAGGTTGTGGAGCACCTGGCTTGTGGAGTTGGTCCCCAGACAAGTGGGGAACCAGGCAGGGGGTGAGCAAGGGGGCTGCATGGGCAGGTGTCCAAGTGTCCTCAGAGCCTGTGAGGTGGGCAGGTCAAGGTGGCCTCCCCGGCTGGCAGCTGGGAAGCTGCACAAAGTGCCTTACAGCCAGGCACCAGCTCTGTTTGGGCAAAAGTGTCTGGAGAGGGGAGAGGAGGAAGAAGGGGAGGAGCCACCTCCTCCTCATTCTGTCCCTTCTCTGTCTCCAGACCCAGACTCCGTGGGCTCCCAGCACCCCCAGCCTCTGGGCCCGACCCCCGGCCACTATGACTCGCCCAAGAACAGCCACATCCCTGGACACTATGACTTGCCTCCTGTACGGCACCCCCCATCCCCCCCACTTTAGCGCCGGGACCACTGAGGGGCCAAGATGGTGTGCAGAGGCCAGCACACCTGTTCTTGCTGCCCAAGGTTGGGGACAGAGCCGGCTGAACCCTGCCAGGAGCAGGGAGAGGTCTGGCAGGCCGTGAACATGAACGTGTTTATGAACAAGTTTAATAGAGGAGGTGAATGGAGAGATGGGAGCCTGGTTGGCAGGAAGCCTGCATTCCCTTTCCCCAACCCACTGCCCCCCAAGGCTGCCAGGGCCTGTGTACATAAACTGGTGGGTTGGGCATTGCTGGATAACTCTGATTTCATATTGATGTAAAAAATGTATATTGAGC
>NW_005871259.1:1011965-1089240 GCF_000147115.1 Myotis lucifugus | reverse complement strand
TCACAAACGTTTGGGCTGTCCATGGGCAGAATGTATTGGTTAAAAGAAAGGAGAAGCCCTGGCCAGTGTGGCTCAGTTGGTTGGAGCATCTTCCCCTACACCTAAAGGTCATGGGCTCGATTCCCGGTCATGGTGGGTGCAGTAGGGAGCTGATGGATGCTTCTCTCACATCGATGTTTCTCTCGCTCCCCTCCTCTCTCTCAAATCAATAAAAACATATCCTCGGGTGAGGATTTTTTTTTTAATTAAAAAAAGAAAGAGAAAGGAGTAGATTTAGACTGCTCGAACTTGAAATCCCGTGTGACCTTGGCATGTTACTCACAGGATTGTTGAGAGGATTAAATGTGTGTGAAACACAGGGAACAATATGAGAGTCTGAGCCCCTGCCCCCACCCCCACCCCAGGGTCCCTCTGCCATTTCTCCCCAACAGCACCACCATCCCCAGAGGTCCCAGCACTATTTTAGCATCTAGGCAGGCAGCTGGGGTGGGGAGGGGGCCGCCACCCAGGCACAAGGCTTCCCCCTCCCCCTGCTGGGGAAGGCGCACTGGCTTCTGCCTCCATTCCCTCCTGTTTGTGGGCACAGCCTTCCTCTTCTCGACATGGGGAATCCAAAGCGGGACATGGGGAATCCAAAGCAGAACGGGAGAGGAATCAGCTGGTGGGAGTCAGCAGTGTCGCGCTGATAGACAAGACGGACAAGACGCAGACAGCAAAGACCCTGAAGGGCCTGATCAAGAAAAAGGAGAAGGCAGGGGTAGGTGTGCTGCGGGCAGGAGGGCCTTGGGCAATCTTGAGAGCAGCAGTGAGGACACCTCACGGTACACAGGGGGAGCGGGAGGCAAGAAGGCTTCAGGCCCAGGGTTCCAACACAGGCCCAGGGTTCCAACACTGGCCTCCTCCCAGCCGGTTCCCCACCCCCTCAGGAGGGAGGACTTAAATTGGTCTTCTTACATCCTTCACAGGAAGTGGTGAAGAAAGAGGAGAAGTCGGGGTCTGGGCAGTCACCCATACAAGGAAACCTAAAGAAGGAAGACGCCACAAAGACAAGCAAGGGGAGTAAGTGCTGGTACCCCTCTGGGTGTGGTACCCCTTCTTGGTGTGGAGGAAGGAGCAGTGGGCAGGGTGCAGGAGGCACGCGCTGGTCTTCTGGGCACATCCCTTCCTAGTCCGTTTCCTTCCAGGAGATGGTGTGGAAAGCCCTACCCAGTCCCTTATCCTGACCACTGCAGCTCGCTTCCCTGGGCCTGACCCCAGGGAAGAGGGCCTTGCCCTGAGAAGAGGACCCTCTCCAGCTGGGGTCCCCTCAAACTCCGCTTCTGTTGCACCCAAACCCAGTTTGAGGAGTCGCCTTCCTGGCCCAGCCCTTCTCTCTGGGGACTCTGGGTGGTAACAGGTCTGCACTGTGCGTTCTGACCCTCTTCCTGCCCCAGAGGTGACCATCCCCGAGCAGAAGCCAAGCAGGGGGAAAGGGCAGAAGACCGGGAGCAAGGAGAAGCGCAGCATCCTCCTGGAGTCAGAGGTGGGCTCCGGGCGGGGGTGTGGTCGGGATGGGGGCGGCACGTCCTGTACTGTGGCAGCGGCCACTTCCACATGACACCCCCGTCCCAGCCTGGGCTTTCGGGGGGACAACAGGATGCCCCTCCCTTCAGGTTTGAGGAGCCCCCTCCCCCGCTTTTTCCTTGCTCATTAGGAGCTCACACTTCTGATCCTGTCTCACCTCAGTTTGCTTCCCAAAAGGCCACTGACTGACCATCACCACCTCCACGTCTGCTGGGACAGCTGCCCTGGGCACAGGGCGTCTATAGTCATGCTGTTGCCCCACTGTGTGAGGCTCCTCAGACCCTCCTTGCCCTGGAGTCTCCCTTTCCCTCCCACTAGGACCAATTTGTTCCTTGCTTCCCGGACGGTCACCCATAGCTCCCTCCTGCCAGCCGTCCTCTCCGAGAGGTTGTCTCTGGCCATCAGGAGACCTTCCCTCTTAGGAGTCCTCTCTGGCGTCTGAGACAAGACCTTGCAAAAGAGGACGGTCAGGCAGAGAAGGGGGTGAGGCGCCTCGCACTCCGTTGTCCCCTCTTGTCCAGGCTGCTGTTTCTCCCCAGGACTATGGCGCTTTCTTCTCCTCCTCTCTTCACCAGTCCCTCCCATCACTGCCCTCGGCGCCCGCGCTAGCCCTTAGGAAACGGGAAAACCCGTGTGCCATGTACTGTTTCAGGCCTTTGACCACCTGCTTTCTTTGCCTGGAACACCTTTCCTCTCATCTTCACCTGGTATCTACTGGGTACCATTCAGACTGCAGCTCACAGGCCACCTCTGCTGGGGGACCGGGCTAGTGCCCCTCCTCTGTGCTCCTGCAGTGCCCTGAGCAGACCTCTGCCACTTGTCACGCACACAGACCATACTATCATTTCACTTTCTGCCTCCCACACCCCGTTGCTTCTTGAGGATATGGGCATATTTATTTCTGTATCCCCAGCACCTAGGACAGAGCCTGCACTATAGCCAGCCCTCAAAACATGTGTGTTGAATGAATGAATGAATGAATGACCAGCCTCTCCTTTGCTGCAATTGCTATTCTACTTTAGCAGCTGATTGTTGAAGCTACGGAGATGGTCAACCCTCTCTTGGAGCCCGTGGAACACCGAGATGGGAAAGTTTTCTTGCTTGGGAACAAGGTCCTTTTGCACCTCAACCTCCTCCGTAAGTGTGCCAACCAGCCCTGCCCTCCTGTGCCAAGGCTACTCGAGGCCCATACTGCCCTAAGGGTGCGCGCCCCCCCCCCCCCCCCCCACCTGGTTCTCCCCCGGTTGGAGAGACACCATCATGATGTCGGAGGCCCTTTTGAGTGAGAGGAAGTCAGCTCATGGGTCGGGCAATTGAAGGGAGTGAGAGAGAGAAGTAGGGGTGGGAAAAAGAAAAAGGCTGAGGGAAGGCAGAGGAGTCAGAGCTGGCGAGCTGGGAGCTGGCGGTGGAGTGAGGCTGTGAAGGGTGTCCCCTGAGGGTGGTGGTGTAAGAGGCACTGTTGGCTCCTTCCACCAGGAAACCGCATCACCGAGGTGGGGCTGGAGGGTTTCCTCAATGTGGTGCGGTACCAGGCGCAGTTCTCCAAGTCCTCCAAGAGTGCGGCCAAGGGCCCCGTGGGGCTGCTCTGGCTGTCTCTGGCGGTGAGTCCCCTTCGCTGCCCTGCGCCGCTTCTGTAGTTCCTAGTTCTTTTTATCACCACGTGCCCTCCGTCTGTCTTGCTGTGAGATTAGCACATACTCACTCTGCCTTTTGTCCATGTCCCGCAGCCCCTCACCCATCCTGACCCAGAAGACTTTTCTCCCAGAAAACTCATTTCCATCCCTTTTGTCAGCTGTCGGCCTTCCTTTTCCTCCTTCAGAAAAACAACTTCTCCCCGCAAAGCCCCATGTACATCATGATGCAGGAACTGATGCTGCCAAGGGACCCCATCAGTAAGGCCAAGCACAGAGAGGAGGAGGCCATGGCTTCCGCCACCTAGGCCCCCCCCCCCCGCCCCCCACCTCCCGCTCACAGGCTCTGGCCACAGAAGCATCTCCTGCCCAGGTGTGGGCTGACCTCCCTAGGTGAGATCTCAGGTCAGTAACAAAGGCCACTGCTGTACTTTCCCCTTGAAGTTGTCTAAAAACTTTGTTCTGGAAATACTTGGAACATTTGGACTCTTGAGTCTGTTCATGTAACGGCCAGGAATGGCTGAATCGCTGCAGTTTGCCGGGTCTTGCTCTCCTGCCTCCTGAGGGCCTAGTTCTTGCTTGCTCCGGCCACAGCCACTCTCTCCTGTGCTCCTGGAGCACCTGCACCTACAGACGTCCGCAATCCTAAACCAGGACACCCAAATGGTGCGGGGCCAGAGGAGTCAGGAGCTGGGGGCCCATCAGTGTGGCTCCCTCGGGACCTACTGACAAGGCGGAGAGTGCATAGGGCTGGCTCCTGGGAGCCAAGAGCCACTTTACAGGGAGCTCCCAGGGAAGTGTCCCTCCTTCCCTGCTGGGCAGTTAACCTGGTCCACATCCCCTCACTCTGTTGCCTCGACAGAGATGTGCTCTCCCTGCCGAGAACGCTCTTGGTGAAGCTCAGTGGCTCTCCAGGCTTCTCGGCCTCTGACCACCTGCTCAGCCCTGGGCAGCTGGCTGAGCTGCTGCAGGAAACCTGGCCAGCGTTAGATTCCAACATGAGAACACGAGCAATTACAGGTGGCTGGCGAGGACTAGTCCCCTCAGCTTCTCCAGTTGTTCCTACCTGAATCCTTCTAAGGCAGTAACCTTCCTCATGCCGCGACCCTTTAATACAGTTCCTCATGTTGTGGTGACCCCCAACCATAAAATTATTTTCGTTGCTACTTCATAACTGTAATTTTGCTATTGTTATGAATCGTAATGTAAATATCTGATATGCTATATGTGTTTTCCAATGGTCGCGACCCACAGGTTGAGAACCGCTGCTCTAAGGTAAAGCTTCTGTGAACCTTTCCGGCCCATTCTTATTCGCACTTAAGCACCAATGACTGTGCACTAATTCTCATGCCCAATTAGACCATAAGCTCACGAGGTCAGCACCTGGAATCGTGATAAGTTAGGAGGGAGGATATTAGGGCTGAAAGAGAATTTGTCTCTAAGGCCAACAGTGAAGGCAAAGAGATAGTGAAGATTTGGATGGTTAGTCAGAGGATGTGGCTGTGTCGGTCGTGGCTGGCTTGGGGGTGCAGAGCCTGCAGGGGGTGCAGGCTGAGATGCCCCTCCCCTGCATGCTTGCCTTTAAAGCCCTGACGCTCACTGAGGGCAGCTCAGGAGGTCTCGTGACTTAGGATCCACCGCTCCTGTATGTGTGTGTGTGTGTGTGTGCGTGCGTGTGTGTGTATGTATGTGTATGTGTGTGTGTGTATGTGTGTGTGTATGTGTGTGTGTGTGTGTGTGTGTGTGTGTAAGTGGGTGAAGTGTCTTTTTGTGTTTTGGCCGTGGGGCTGTGTAACTTAGTTTGCCCAACTGAACTTCAGTGAGCACACATTTGGAGCTTGGGAGAGAATGTGGCAAGAGCTGGGTCTGGGACTGGATGTCGGGTGAGGGGGGACGTCCTTCTGTCCCTCTATCCAGCCGCAGGGGGAACAACCACAATAGCTTTTATCATAGCAGTTCCAAGAATCACACACACACCACGACAGGTGAAGAATATTTAACTTTTCTTAAAAAAAAAATCTTAATCATGAAAGGAAGAAAATAAGAGTATACATTATTTTAACAGCAGAACAGTCATTTCCATATCTGTATTTTATATATTATATATATATTTATATATGTATATATACACCTAGCACAGTGTGTATATTCTGAGTCAGTGGGGAGTGCCATGGACATGGTAACAGGGGCCAATGTTGCAGTGGCTCCTGGGTGAACTTAGGGACTCCAGCATTTGAACCCCCTACTCTGGGGCCCACCCAGTTTTTAGCTCCGTACCTGATACACCGGTTTTCTGTAGGGAAAGGGTGGACACAGGTGGGGTGGGAAGTCCAGTGGGGAGGGTGTAGCTTGGCCCTGAGCCGCGGAGACCGGACTCCTGCGCTAGGTGGGCCCACAAGGGACTGGCTCAACCTTCAGGCCCTGATCCAGGAGCTGGGCGAGAACTAGGAGCTGCACCTCCGCTCCCCTTGGCAGTGGCTCTGTGGCTGCCTCCAGCACACCAGGAACAGAAAGGTCCAAGTTATTTACAACAGCAAAGATGCACGTACAATACATACATATTTATAGGAATCCAAGTGACGGAGAGGGGAGGTGGAGGCACCCCCCTGAGCCTTGGGACCCTGGGGGGAAGGAAGGGGAAGAAAGTGCATTTACACAGAAGCCTTCCCCATTCCCTCGCATGCCTGAGGTACCCACGCGCACCAGTGGACACGCATATGTGGGACAAGGGGGCCTTAAAGATGCAGCCAGCATGCACAGGACCGGTGGCCTGAGGGAGGGAAAAAGACCCTGAAACTGGCCCTGGCCGGTGTTGCTCAGTGGTTAGTGTTTGATCCCCAGCCTCTGGTCAGGGTGCCAGCGAGAGGCAACCACTCGATGTCTCTCTCCCCCTCTTTTCTACTTTCTCTTAAAAAAAAAAAAATCAATGGAAAATATCCTCGGGTGAGGATGAGCAAGACACTGAAACTGGACTCCCAAGCAACATGTGGGTCTGCCCCAGTAGATCCGTCTCCTGAACTGCCTCTATCTACCACGGGAGGAGGCTGGGTATCCCCACCCTGCGCCCTGCCCTAGGCCATCCCGAGCGAGGAGTGGGGTGCAGAGGACCGGTGGTGTGCACAGCTACAGTCCTGGGGGTGTGGCTGCGTCTGCCACGCTGTCTTCCCGGGGGCTTCTGGTGCCTGTGGAGGATGCAGTGATGACTGAGGAACTGGCCTGAGATGGCCCCTCTCTCATGTTTTGCCCGGAAAGTCCTCAAGCTCATAAGAACTGGGGGAATTACCTGTACTCAGGGAGCAATGAGACCCCCCCCCCCAGAACCCCCTTTCGCCTCACACTGCGTGGCGGCGTGTCCTCACTAGCGGACGTTTCCTCCCCTGGGGCTGGTACGAAGAGGAAATCAGCTTCACTCACTGTCCTCGGGGCAGGGCCCCAGTTCGTGGCTGTCCCAGGAGGCAGA
Organism: Myotis lucifugus; assembly: GCF_000147115.1. Classification (NCBI taxonomy): domain Eukaryota; kingdom Metazoa; phylum Chordata; class Mammalia; order Chiroptera; family Vespertilionidae; genus Myotis; species Myotis lucifugus. The sequence goes on along the minus strand of NW_005871259.1, from coordinate 1,082,586 downwards.
GGGCGGGGGATCCTTCACTGGAGGGGACAGGGAGCAATCTGCCCACTTCGCCGCTTCTGTGTGGAAACTGCCCACAGGCGTGGTGCCGCCAGAGGACTCGCCCCCGAGGGACCTGAGCAGCTCCCTGTAGGCCAGTTCCATGTCCTGGAAGAGTGCGGAGGGTCCGGTTCAGAAGGTCCCTGGGTGCACCGAGGGGAGCCCTGGGCAGGCCAAGAGCTAGGGCTCCCATGGACACACTACCAGTCCAAGCTTCCCCCCACCCGCCCGACTGAAAACAGGCTGCTCCTACTGCCTTGAGGGCCTGAGCCCCAGTCCCCTCACCTTGAGCCTGTTGAGCTTGAGGGTGAGTTGCTCAATGGTTTGGAAGATTATGCCCATGTCCTTGACGGCCAGGCTGGGGGGCGAGCAGCTGGGGCGCCTCGGCTCTCCATTGCCTCCCCGCGGCTGCGGCTCGGTCCGCCAGGCAGGGAGGCCGTTGGGCTGAGAGAGGTCGGTGCTGGAGTCGGGGGGTCCTGCTGGCATGCTGACATAGAAACAGTTCCCTGTCCCCATGGCGAGAGCGAGAGATTAGGAGGCAAGTGCAGAGCAAGTGGAAGCCACCTTCTCTCCCTTGGCGCTCGCCCTGCTGCCTGACTGGGCCAAGGAGACCGTCCTACGATGAGCTCAGAGCACTCTGCCTCCTGCTGCCTACTGCGCGCCTGGAGCGCTCCTCCTCCAGAGCCTTCTGGATGGCAATTCTGCTTAGTGTGTCCCATCCCCGGGGAAGACACTCAGTGTGACAGTTAAGGCAGAGTGGCAGGGTTGTGTTTCATTTGGGAAATGGGGAAGGGCTCCCATTCCTAGAAGGAAGGGTAAGGAGGTGGTGGCTGGTTCAGGAACTTGTGAAAAGCCACGGGCAGTAGCCTCCTTGACCCTGCCCATCGGCCATTTGCTTCACAATCCTGGAGATACCTCCACTCATCATTGGGGGCCAGGCAGGCGGAGGAAGGACGCAGAGGGTCCCTGCCCGGGCAGTAGGCATAGGTGGACGCCAAGGAACTGTGGAGGGCACGGAAGCCTATGTCCACCTTGACACTGGAGCAGTGGCTGGTGTGGGCAAGAAGTGGCTCGCCATCAGGCTCTCGGGTGAGGACACTGGGCACCGGGCCAGGCTTCCCACCCACATGACAGCACAGCGGCTCACCCTCCTGCTCTGCAAGACGCCTGGGCAGCTCTCGACAAGGGGGTGGCACAAGGCCTGTCCCTGTCTGTGGCCCAGGGCCCGGCTCTGCCCTCTGGGCCCCACACTCAGCGTGGCCGTCTCTGGCTCCCAGGAGGGGTTCATTACCCGTAGCCTTGGCTCCGCCTTCCACTTCAGGTGGCTCAGCCTCTGACTGGCCACCCTCTGGTAGAGCAGGGACAGCCTTACTGCCTGCCACCTCAGCTGCACCGCCACCGCCACCACCACCACCAGGGAGAGCAGAAACCAGAAGAGAAGGGAAGGGAAGGAGAGGAGGAAGAAGTGGGGGTGGAGAGAAAGAAAAAGGGAAGAACACAGTGAACACAAGCTCACACGTGACTCTACCCCAGGGAGCTGCGGAGAACTTTCCCACCAATTCACCAAAGGAGAGAGAAGGAAGGTCAGTTCCCAGAAACCCAGGAGAGAGGGCAGACCTTGAGCAGATGAGTAATAAATGCTCCTGGAAAGGGAGGCAGAGCTGAGCACGAGGGGAGGATCGGGAACTCCTGGCACTGACGGGAATCCCATCCCACTCCTCAGGGGTGCCCTGGCCTGCTGCTCTCCTCCACCGGGCTTCCCTCTCCCGCCGACCCCTCCCCTGCCAGGGCTCACTGCTCTGGCCAAACCCGTCCTGAGCACCATCCTGGCAGGCTCAGCTTTGCTTGTCTTAAAGCGTCCACCATATCCACAGCTGGGTGCCCTCCCTGCCACCTCCTGCACCCCCACACCCCTTCCTCTCCGAGCATCTTCCCCGACTTGTCGGAAGGCCCCTCTCTCAGCTCAACCTCCAGTTCAGCGCTTCTCCACCCCCACAATGCCAGTGCCTCCATCTCTGCCATCTGAAGGGACTGGCCGCAAGCAGGAGTCCTTGTCTCTGCAGGCCTGAGGCTCTGAGAAGAGCCTCACCTTTTCCTTAGGCCTGGCAGACGAGTGGGACACTAGCAGAGACTCTTACTGACGGCTGATCAGTGCCAGGTACGAGGCACTAGCCTCATGTTACAGAGGAAGTTCAGGGATGGTTCCGAGTGTGCTCTAACGTCACACAGACATGAAGTGATGGAGCTGGGGCTTTGGCTCTTGGCTGTCTGACCGCAAAGCCTTTGCCCTCTGCATGCTGTCAGCACGTCTCCTTCCCCGAGGACCCAGGGTGAGCCCTGCACACGTGTGGCTTCCAGAATAAGGTGGGGAAGGAAGCAGCCTTTGGAAGACTCGCCTCTACCCTAGCAAAATTGGGGGTTTGTCTCCCCAGTGGGCCCCAATTTATCTTACCTTTTCTCACAACTTTGTAACTTCCTGCTGCCTCTGTGCTTGAAGCCTCTTCCTCTGGACTCCTGTCTAGCTCAGGAGGCTCCCAGATCCCAGAATTTCTTGTTCTTGGAGGCAGGTGTTCCAGAGAACAGAGAGCCACATCCTCCTGCTCTGGCTGGCCCCCCTCTGGCCCTGGGAGCTGGGTGTTCTCCCCTTCACCCTCAGTGGGAGCTCGTCCGGGGGAGCCTGGGTCCCAGGGGTGAGAGGTGATGCTGACGACAGAAGGTGTAGGTGTCAGGTCGTCCTCGGGCTCCCCAGCAGCCTGTGGTTCCCTGGGGTGACTTGGCAGCTGGCCCCGCAGGATCAGGTGCCGCAGGATCTCCACTGGAGGGAAACAGGGAAGTGGCTTCCCTGGCACAGGACTCAGCCAGCAGCAGGAAGAGCGCAGGGGTGGCAGGAGGGTGGCTAACTCCCCTCCCACCGCCAACTCGGTGAACCTGCCTCCTCAGGCACCCGGTGGAGCTGGAGGGCTCTGGCCAGCTGGCGGGGCTGGGGAACGGGAGTGACAACTGTGTCTCGGCATCATCCTGCCTCACAGCAGGGAGAATCTTCAGGCAGGCGGAGGGTGCAGACAGCTGCCAGTTCACACTGCTCATGCTACTGGGGAACGGGGGCCGATGGCAGGGCCCACGAGGCACTCACCATCTTCTAGGGCGGCATCGGCAAGTCCTTCCATGAACAGAGGGCCTGGGAGGGGCAGGACGATGGGGTCTCTGGTCCTGCCCCCCCTGTTCTCTCCATCCAGGGATGCGGAAGGGTGAGGCAGGGCACCCAGCTCCGTGGCCTCCATGCTGCCCTCATGCTTGAGGTCCTCCAGCAGGACCGAGTGCTTCCCTGTGACCCCCGGTTGGGGCCCAGTACCTGTGGTGGTGGGAGGTCAGTGTAAGGCAGGGAGAGAGGGAAGGCTGTGGGGGTTGACCCCATGCCTAGCTTTGGATTTAAGGGGCTGGGAACATTGGGTGATTCATTCTACAATGTGTACTGAGCACCCACTATGGCTGGGCACTGTCCCGGCTCTTGGCATACATCAGTAAATAAAGATCTCTGTCTAATTCAAGTGCAGGGACACAGAGGAATAATAAAATAAGCAAATCACTGAAATAAATCAGAAGGTGAGAAGTACTATAGGAAAGAAGGAAAACAAGAGCAGGTTACAGAGGATCAGGAGTGCTGGCCACAGTACTAAACAGAGGGTCAAAGAAGGCGTATTGGTGCAAAGGTAAGACTTGAAGGAGGTGTGGACATTAGGAGGAAAAGCATTTAAGCAGAAAGAACAGGAAAGGGACACAGCCAGGTTGCCTACCCAGGGAGATTTCTCTCTAAACTCAAGACCCTAAACTAATTCACATACAAACTATCAATGAGAATTGTTTGGGGCCCTCTTGCCTCTGCCCATTTCATTCCAGTAATTGTCTTCAGCCCTTTGAGCTCCCACTCCTCCTGACGACCCCTCACAATGCACTCCCTGACACACAGCTTCTGCCTGCATCTCGTTCTCCACTAGTAACCCCTGGTGGGGGAAGCAGGGGGTCCTGGACCCCCAAATATCCCTCTCTTCCTCCACTGCTCAGTGCCTATCACCGTGAGCCAGGGCCACAATCTCTGTTCAGGTGAGCTAGTCTACACTCCCTTAAGTCTGTTTTCCTTCCTCGTCCAGGCTCTTTCTTCCTCCCTCTATTCCCCTGATGGATCCCTCCCATCACCCCACCCCACCCCTGACCACCTTCCTACCTGTGCCTGCAAAAAATGGACTGGGGTTGTCTCCCACAAAGACCATCCAGGGGACTTACCTCCAGGGAGCACCTCTGGTTCTGGTTCCCTCTGAAACACTTCTGAGTCATCCAGACCTACCCTGAAGGGAGAAACGGGCAGGCAAGCGATCACCTGCCGGAATGCTGGCTCTCCGCCAGCCAGGAGTCCAGAGGTCATGAAATTCCACCCTGGCCTCCAGAGTGAGAATGGGCAATGAGGGCGCAGGGATCAAGGAGGAAGGTGCTCGGTTTCAGCACCTGCTGTCTGACTGGCAGCCCGGAGAGGAGGGTGGGTGCCGGCCAAGCCTCTCCCGGTCCCGATTCTACCCCCCGCCCCGCTTTAGGTGCAGTCTCCATTACAGCCATGCGGGGCTGTTGGGGACAGCACACCGGGAGGGAGGGCAGAGTGTGGGACCGTCCCTCTGTCTGCTACCACCTGTCTGCTGAGGCTGCCCATCCCCAGGGTGAAGGCTGAAGAACAGCAGAAAACAAGGGGTGTGGGGTGGGTAAGCAAGGGGCCTGGAGGGCTAAGTACCTGCTGGACCTGGGGCTCTGGTGGGCTGACTCCTGAGGGCCTGGGGGTGGAGGAAGGACAGGTGTCGGGGCAGCTCCTGGGTGCCTGGTGGCATTCCGCACAGCCTCTTCTAGGAGTTCCATCCACCTGTAGCTCGATAGGAGTAGAGAGGACCGGTGAAGGGAACCAGATCCAGGCACACAGTATCTCACCTGAAACCCTGCCCAGAGCCTTGAAGCCTTTTCCACACCCTCCCCGGGACCCTGGGCCCGCAGGTCCCACCGCCCCACACAGTCCTCTGTTACTTGCAGCTCCAATGACTGAACACCAACCCTCTGTTATACTCTGTGCTGAGCATCCTGTATCTGTTCTCTCTCAAGAAAACCCTCAATAATACATTTACAGATGAAAACCTGAAGCTGAGAAACTGCCTGACTCAACCTGTCTCCTCCTACTGTGCGCGCCACCTCCAGCTGCCTAGTCAGGGGGTGGGGATGAGGGCCCTGAAGGCAAATATCGAAGAAGAACCTGTGGCTTTAAAACACTCCGTTGGGAAGGGAAGCCAACCCCCGCAGAAAGGGGATGGAGCCAGAGAAAGGAAAGAAGAGCCAAGTGGCTGGGAGACTGCTGGGAACTCCCTCGCCCTCCCACTGCTCACAGGGCAGGGAGGGTCCTACCAGCGTCTCGATGTCTGTCTATCTCCACCTTCCCTGCCCAATGCCTGCCCCCCGACTGCTCTGGGCCCCTCCCTGGCCTCACTGTCCTCACACACACCATCCTGGTCCCTAAGGGACAGCAGTGATAAGGGACCCTTGAATCAATTCTCACGTGTTCTTGTCTGAGGACGTCAATGCCACCAGCTCATAGATCTGGGGTGGGCCCAACTCGGAGGTGCAGATGATGAAGAAGGCCCGCTTATCTGTGAGGAAACGAGGAGAAGGCATGGTGTTGGGGGTAGCAGAGGCCCGACTCCAGCCTGGGCCAGGGAGCCAGAGTGCGACTCAAAGCCCCGACCCTCAACATGGATGAAGGATGCAGCGTAAGACAGACCTGGGTCATCAGAACCACTTGGGACCTACTTACAAGGGACAGAGGCGACTCTGGAACCCCTAATGGCACCTTCCATGGCCACCCATTACACTCCTGCTTTCCTAACAACACAGGCTGACGTGTGTGGTGTTTGGGTTTATAAAACTTTTCATGCCCACCAGGCCTTTGATCCCCCACGTCAGGGATGAGGAAAGCGAGCCTGAGCGTGTGGCTGCCAGAGCCCTTCCCTGTGCACATGCCGCTTCTCACGGAAACGTCTGTCCACTGGACTCGACTCTACTGTGGGGCTTCGGTTCTTCCTGCCCCTCTTGCAGCAGGAAGGCTTGTCCTACTCTCTGCCCAATCCTATTCTTCCCAATCCTGCCTACACATCCTTAGCCCGTCCTGGGTGCTCACAGCCCCTCCTGGTCCCCCATCCAACCCATCATCCGACCCCATTTGGGATCACATCCTCCTTAGCTGGGTCAAGACAGGAGGAAAGGAACGCAGGTGGACCCATAACTCCCGTAGGCCCCGGACTGGCCCTGCATCACCCAGTGCTCACTGCACGTCAGTAACCGTGATCGTGGCCCTGGGGCCCAGGCCGGCGGGGACGTCTGCTCACAGCACCTGTGGCCACGGAGCGGACGAGAACGGCGTTGAGCTTCAGCACGGGGCTGAAGGTCTGCTTGCTGTCGGAGGAGCCCATGGCCGTCTTGCTGTGGCACTTAAGCAGCAGCTTCTCATCCTGTTTCAGCAGCAGCACGAGGAGGTCCTCCAGCAGCAGCACGTGGAGGTCTGGGAGGGGGTGGTGCTCGTGAGGCATTTCCAGTTCCCGCCCCACCATCCACACACAGGGCGCCAGGGGCTCTGGGACGCCTGGCCCTTTCTTCTTGGTACCCCCCAGGCTGTGCATAAGGAGTCTGAACTCTCCTAGTTGAGCTGCATCCCGGCTCCCTTTAGAGCACAGGCTCCAGGAGTCATGCTCCAGGGAGGGAGGTGCTGGGGCAGCCCAGCCCCCCACAGCCTTCCCCTGGCCCCAGCACCCCCCATACCCAGGGTCTTATCCTTGCTGATCCTCCACGTCAGGGGCCCCTCATGGATCATCTTCCTGGTTGTAAGATCCAGGCTCTGTTAAGGAGAAACCATTTGTTCATTCACTCATCCATTCAGCAAGTATTTGAGAACCTACTGTGTGCCAGACACCATGCTAGGTGCTCGGGATCAGTGGTGACAAGAAATAGTCCTTGCCCTTACCCTCTTGCGAGGGACACAGACAAGTGAAGAGGCCGCCACGAAGTCACGGGCCTTGTGCTGGACTGGGGGATATGCCGACAGCTCTGGTTAGGTCTCTCGTCCACCCCATTCCACATGCCATCCACCTTCCTAAGAAGATCACTGCTTCACTTACCCATCCCTTCAGCTTTACTCCCTCCCAAAGGATCTTTACCTCACCTCACGTTGGAACTCCCACCCCCTGCTCTTCCCGGCCGAGTCTAACATCTAGTCTTTATTGGTGGAGCTGTCTGCCCATGTCTGTCTAGGGATGGACAGTGTGTGTTCCAGGGCCCCACCACACCATCCTACCAGACAGGCCCAAGTCTCCTGCCTCCCACTCTCCAGGCACTGACCAGAGTTCTCTCCAGGGTGCCCCAGAAATGTGTGCGTGCGCGCGCGCACGTGCACGGGGGTGACCATGCTGCCCCCTGCCTCCTACCTTAAATCTGCTGCCAAGGGGTTGCTGGCCCTCTCCAGGGAGGTGGTGTCCCAGCCGTTTCTTGATAGCCCTCTAAACGGTGCCGGTTCTCTGTCTGCTTCACCGCTTCATTCACGTACTTAAGAATTTCCCGGCACTGATCCCGGGCCCGGCAGAGCTTCTCATGCTCAGAGGTGCCACCTACCAATCAGCACAGAGGAGACAGTTGGGAGCTCGCTCCTGCCCGAGAAGCCTGGAGTCCGACACCACCTGGCTACTCACACCCCACCGACACGCAGGTACGGGTATAGATTCGCCACCCTTGCCTCATCTGAGGACCTCAAGTGTAACGTTATCTTTACTGAGGGCCATCGGATTTCAGATCATTGCTCTGAAGACACTGATAGCTCTTGGGAATTCTTGCCTCGCCCACAACCAGCTCTGCAGATGTGGGGGCAGGAACAGAGAATGGGTGAGTGCGATGACTGGGCCTCTAGGTTACCTGTTAAGTTGCACTGAGGTTCCTCACACTGTATACCCTGACTCCAATATCCCAAATTTGAGAGGTGAAAGATGCTCAGGATCCCAGGAACAGTGAAAAACGGGTTAGACCCCCTTATTCAGCATGGTCCCTACTCCGCTAGTTACCACACACGGTTGTGTCTTTTGTGCATTGCAGAGGCATCCAGTGTGTGTGTGTGTGTGAGTGTGTGTGTGTGTGTGTGTGTATGGTGGTGGTGGTGGTGGTGGTGGTGGTGGTAATGGGGACTAAAATCTAGCCAGGCACCTGGCGTGGAACCATGACCATCAGTGGAGCCAAGGTGCCCTCCACGGACAGCCTGTGTCCACTCAGATGCTGTCCTCTGAGCTGTACAAAGGCCCCACACGGACTAGAGGTAGCCCTCACCCCTGCCACTGCTGTGCACCTTACTTTCCCAAAGTACAGTGACAATCGTTATCTTCTTTGAGAATGCTCATGACAAGGCGAGGATGAAGACCAGAGAGGTCCAGTGACTTTCTTTTCTAAGGTCACCAAGTCAGTGCCAGGACTGGGGTCTGAAATGAGGGTTGCTGCCCCCACGCTAGCCCCTCGCCCGGCCCTACCCTCCGTGTGCTTGATGATGCTCTCCAGCAGCAGCGGGTACTTGGTCAGCCGCTGCATCTCAGAGATGATGAGGTCCCGCAGCTGTAGCCGCCGGCACTGAGGGTGGCTCTCAGCCTCCTAGACGAAAGGAGGCACAGACAGGAAGATGTCAACCCAGGGTTAGGAGCTGGTTTATGGGCTCAGGACCTGGGTGGGTGTGAAAATGCCAAATAGGTGCCAACTCCAGAGGGTAACTCAGAACAGCGATGGCAGCTTTTTTCTTGAATATTTAAGGAAAGGCATGTGGGGGCAGGGAGACAGAAGCCTATGGGAGGGATACGGTCGAAGGAGCCATGCAGAGCATGTGTTACTCCCCCTTTATAGACAGTAAACGAGTGAGCCGGACCTAATGACTGCTTATCCAGTGTTCCGTCCAGCAAACAGCAGCCTCTGTCTTGAGAGGAGATGTATGTCAGTGTTTGGGGAGGTGGCCTGAGGGAGGGTGCAGATGGGTGCAGGGAGTTCGCATTATCCTCCCCGGTAGAGAGAAGCGCCAGGGGTGCTTGGAGCTGGGGCCCAGGAGCAAGTTCAAGAGATCTGGCCCTGCCCGTCTTTACTGAGATACGACTGACCTGGCTAACTTTTAGTGGCGATGAGAGAAGGCGGGAGGAGGGCCAAGAACGCACCTGCATGAAGAGCTGGAATCGGCTCTCCTTCCGCTGCTTGGTCTTGATCAGCTCCAGGGCGATGGACTGGTACGAGCAGAACTGGGCGGCCACTTGCTGGAGTTCCTCTCGGGCAGGACCATCAAACTGAGAGGCAGAGTGGACACGGGCAGGCATCATCACATCCCTACCTGGGACTGGTCCCTCCCCAGCTCCTCCTCTGCCACAGCCTCCAGCCTTGGTAATGACCCCCCTCTCCTCCAAGCAGGAGAAGTTTGCAGCTATACCCGAGCCAGCATGAGGTCACTGATTTCTTTGATGATGGGGCCCTCCTCCCGGAGCTTCTTCATGGCTTCACACCAGGAATCTGGGCAAGGGGAGAAGAAACAGCGAGGCCTGGGTGGCTGCAGAGGGTGTGACAGCAGTGCTGTGGGGAAAGGTCTGGAAACCGTGATGCTCTGGGGGGAACTGGAATGCTGGCTTCAGGTTGTACAAGAGGATTGCCAGGACTTGCTACCCAGAGAGGTCCCAGCATGTGGGTAAAGTGGAACAGAAGCCTGAAGGCTAGCGAGAGGGGTGTGGAGGGAGGAGGCGGGGGGACAGCTCCTCACTGTGGATCTCTATGAGTTCAGGGAGGTTGGGGAAGAGCCGGGCCAGCTCCTCCCGGGGCATCAGGTTCTCCTTCTTCATTCGCTGGTAGAAGATCAGGTCCAGGACCCGGAGTGTGCGTAGATGGGAAGCCTCCGTCACAAACAACTCTGAGCGGCGGTTGTGACAGGAGGAGTAGAAAGACGGGGAGAAAACGTGTCAGCACGTATCTAGTCACTACCGTCCAAACCACTTTATTTTGGGGGGAGTGAGTACTGTTTTCAAATTGTATATGGACTTTCTCTCACCCAAGGGTCAGAACTGAGTTGTTCCTTAGGATCAACAAGGACCTGGACCTGTCCCCAGGGCCCCACCCTCTTGACTCCCCACCACCGACTCCCACATGAGTGAGAGTGGAAACGGGATGAGTAGGGACGGGGTGAGAGGAGCACGTTCTCACCGTTGATGACCTCCTGCCGGTCAATCTCCCTCTGGGTTAGCCCCGCCACCACATCCTTGCCCACTGTGTGCTGCCAGTTTTGGGTGTCTGGCTCTAGCTCCAGGTCGGACAGCTGGCCCAGGTCATCCTCTAGGAGGTGGGGGAGGAGGACATCTGTGCAGAACCCCAGGCTGGGGGACTCAATGCTCCTGGGAGAAAATGAGCAGCTTAGCTTTACTTGGAGGAAAAACTCACACTTGGGTTGGTCCCTCCCCCTCCTGCCCAATCGGCTTGCCCGGTGCCCACTGGAAAGCAGCAGGCCATGGAGGAGATGCACACCTAACCAGCCACTCGGGGGAGAGGACAACGAAACATGCTGGAACTCAGACACCTAAGAGAAGTGCTACTGCGCCCCTCACTCACCTGCGACCCATTTTGGGGGTGAAGGGAGGAGTAGGGTTCTCAAGAGACCTGTGGAGAGAATGTTAACACTCAGAACCCGCGGCTCCTGCCCGTGCTAGCAGTGGGCTGAGCCACGGAGCCCTGCCCACCTGGTGGAGAGGCTGGAGGCAGATGACGAGGCTGACTGGTGGAGGCGAGCAGCCTCCGCAGCGGCATCCATGTCAACGTCGCTGCGAGAGCGGGGCACGTTCTCCGTCTTGCGAGAGCGCTTCAGCTCCTCCCGGCCCTTCAGGCTCTCAGAGCGGCCCAAGCGAATCTCTGAGCGCGAGCTGGGGAGAAGGGCAAGAGACCTTGGGATCCGATGTCCTGGCCAGCTTCATCTGCTGCCCCATCTCAAGGACGCCTCAGGGTGCAGGTTCTCCACCCCACCCCACAAAAGGCCCAAACACCACGATGCACCCGAACAGTAACATTCCTAGATGAAAGACGCTTTCCCACGATAAATGTTCCTGCTGCTCCTCAAAGTTCTCCCCTCCCGGCCGGGGAAGGACAGAGCCTCTCGTCTTGCTCAGGACGGATCAGAAAGCTATCCTAACAGGAAAGTGAAATCTGGAACTAACAACATCAGACTTGCAGTGTGTCCTCATGCCAAGGAAACCAGGCCCCGTCAGGAAAGCCGTGGACACCAATTAAACTACCAGGCCCCACCCTGGCCACCCTCTGCTGCCCCATGGCCAGTGCCACCCCCCTGCTGTCCTGTGGCCGGGCATCTTCCCTCTGCTATGGAACAGTCAGCTCCCACTGTGGACTCTGCTTGAGCCGGACCCTTCCTTTCACAAGATCGTCTATGAGGAAATGTCTTCACACACTCATTCTAGCATGTTCTACACTGCCTGCCTGCCAGACATTCTATCTGCTGATAGAGCACTGCCCTCCATTCAATGCAGATTTCTTCCAGTCTTCACTTCAGAGGGTCTTTCCCAAGCTTCCGTTTCCTTTCTTGGAAGCAGAACAGCTGGGAAGCTCACTTACGGGAGCTGCTTACTGACCGTCAGGAACCTGCTTCCCGGCCTGCCAGGCTTGGCCACTGAGCGTCTCTGGGGCTGGATGAGACGCTGACAAGTGGGTGTTGCCCTTTGGGGTCCTGTAGCACATCTGCCGGAGGCAGCCAGCATCCCTGGACCCTTGCTTCCCAGGATGTCGCCTCCCCCCACTACCCTGCTGGGCTGCTTCTTTGTTGACATTACTAATCCCACATCCTGCCATGCATCCAGGACCACAGGGGGCCTGTAGAGTCTGGAGAGCTCTGAAGAGCACCGCACGCTGCTACACAGAGGGAGCCTAATGGCTTCGTCTCCATTCATCAAGTGTCTCCACTCTGCCAGAGGATCTACATGGGGCCCCCACCCTCGGCATCTTGAGGGTTTGGGCATCTTGAGGATTTGTCCGCAGGGTTAGAAACCACACTGCTCACTGGTCCCTACTGAACTCACCCCTGAAATCTATTAGAACAATTCCAACCCAGACTAACTCAAAACACTTTCACAGTGCCCCCAATGGGTCACTTTAGCATGACAAACTTCAGTGAGGTTACTGGGGCTGCAGAGCTAAGCAACTTCCTTCAGTGCCCATAAGTGAATAGCACTCCCACCAAGAAGTGAGGCACATAACCCACCTCTGGTACTGCCTTCTAGAATCGGGGGCTCCTCCGACCGTCTAAGTATCGATGACAACCTCTGACCCACTGTGCTGACACTATTTCTCAGGTTGCCAGTGAGCTTAGTCACCAAATGCAAAGGCTTCTGTAAATTTAGGATCCTAGTGAACATCTTAGGGCAAATATACCCAGCAACTTCAAGAACACAAATTTGCAATTGGCCTCAAATATTCTATCAAAATATTGATATATCTTACAATTGTGTATTTGATCATCTATATGACTATGCCTACCCCAGCAATTACATAATTTGTATATTTAATTTACTCAGTAATATGAGAACTCAACCTCATCCCAGTACAAATCTAACTTTTATCTTCCCTAAATCTTTGTTAATTCTCATTTGGCAAAATCATTCAACATGTATTAAACTTAACAAAAAGGAGTAACTTTGCACACAAGAAGGAATGTCTCACATACGGTTTGATCATTATGTATTTCAGAGGTAAATGGTTCGTCTATGAAGGTTGCTACTTTTTGGGTTGCCTTTGTGCCTGCTTTATTTAGTCCAGTCCAGTGGCTCAGACTTGAGTGCACACAGCATTATTCATTATTCTCGTATACATAAGACCACACTACTATACCTCAAGGGTGACTTAAGAAATTTGCAAGGACATTTCCAACTACAGGCAAATTTCATTTAGGCACTGACTGTAGAGCCATGCCGCAGTCAAGAACAAGTCCCTCCTTCCCCTCCAGTTCCCTCTAGCCTTGTCATTTAGGGTTTCCTGATTAGCGGTGTCATAATATAATCTAGCTCATTCTTGGGATGAAGGCTGCTGAGAAGTCAGGGTTGAATCCAAAGGAAATTTTAAAGGCCTGTGGTTCCTGGGCTGGAAGGTTGGGACCCTGCTCTCTCTTCTGCTGGCCTGAGTGCCAACACCTATGACGTCTTCCTCTGAGGATACACAGATGGGAAGGTTGAGGGAGGGAGAGTCTCACAGTCTAGTGCAGGGGCTAAAGCAGCTGGAATTAAGCTACCTCCGAACCCTGCCCATGTGCCCATCCTTGGCAGCTCCCATCCAGCCTCTGCTACCTGTCGCTCTCCAGCAGGTCCTCGGGAAAGCTTCCTGTCGAGAGTCGCTGCATCCCAGGCTCTGGGGCATCATACTGCTGGTTGTTCTCAAAGTGCTGAATGATGTTCCTCACGTTGCCTGGTTTAACTAGAAGCAGAAAGATAATGGAGGGCACTCTGCTTTCTGTATAAGGATGATGTTCCAGGACTCTCACTCCCCTCTAACCCAGAAGACAGAGCAATGAGCAAGCATGGATGAGGACAGTGTGGGGCTGAGAGCAGGAGGCACAGTCTAGTCCTGGCTCTTCTGCGGACACGAGGGGGCCTGGGCAGTCCCCTACCTTTCTGGGTTTGCTCTTTCTTATCTGCAAAATGAGAGGGTTTAGAAGTACATATTCTATGGATATTTCTTTTGACTCTCACATTCTTTATCACAATGATTCTTCTGCTTGAAAACAGAAGACTAGGTTTTTCTCAAGATCCACAAATAGGGTTAAAAAATACCCAGGAGGACCAAAAAACATATCTACATGTCATCTGGCCATGGTACCAAATTATATCAAGCACTTTTCAAATTTATATTACTTTTAGAGTTCATGATTTCTGTTCTTCTTTGGCTTTTCCTTTCTGTTCTTTCTGCTCTCCACGCCCCCCATCCCTGGTCTCCGTCATTATAGAATCAAACCCTTTATTACCAGTGAGGGGGGGTCTTAGGAGGAACAAAGGAGAGATGTCATTTCTGGCATTCACATTCCAGCCCCTTTTCAAAGCTAAGACAAAAGACAGCTATTCTTGTTCAAGAAGCAGACAGGGCACATAAGAGTAAAAAGGCGCGTATGGTACCATGCAGAGACCCGGAGAAGACATTTCTGGCCCAGGGCTCAGTGGCTCTCATCTTTAAAGTCAACCAGCTCAGCTCCAAGTTCAGTGATATCAGAACTGGAGTTGGGCCAGAAATGCTGCTCTGCCTGAGACCAAAGGAAGGATAAGTGGGACTGGGGGGGCGGGGGGGGGGCGGCAGATGCCCCAGGGGCCAGGCCCTGATCCTAACCAACTGACTGGTGTCCTGCCCAAGCTTCAGATTCTGATATCTACATGTACAAACTTACAAATCTCCCATGTATCGAAATTCCAGTTTCATAAGAAAATTTCCAAGCCACAGGAAACAGATAAAAAACATTTAGTTGATCTCCTCAAAGCGCACAACTTCATATCCTTTAGGCAGGTAACTAGGGTAATATTTTTCTAAAACTGTCCGATAGGTGGCTGTGTGTATGACAGGAGTAGGGGTATTACCATCAGTCCCATTTCTGAGCTTAGGGCCAGACCTGCCTGTCCCAGACTGAATGTGCATCTGGGCCTGGGGCCACGGCAGGAGCCGGGTTGGCTGTGCAGCCGCAGCCCGAGCTGCCCTGGCTGGGTGAGGATGGAACCCGGCTGAGCCCACTGTTCCCTCTCCCATGGGCCACTTGGAAAATGCCTTCTGTCCTTGGGATATAGTTATGTCCCAGCTGTGACAAGAAATAGGTGTGGCCCTGAGATCGTGTATAACTGAAAAACCCAGAGTACAGGGGAAAGCTGGTGGGAAGTAGCACATTTTTAAAAAGAGCAAAGTTTGCCCAGCTGGCTGTGGCTCATTTGTTGAGCATCAACCTATGAACCAGGAGGCCACAGTTCTATTCCTGGTCAGACCACATGCCTGAGTTGTGGTCTTGATCCCATGTGGGGCGTGCAGGAGGCAGTTGATCAATGATTCTCTCTCATCATTGATGTTTTATCTCTCTATCCCTCTCCCTTCCTCTCAGAAATCAATAAAAATATAAATAAAAAACCAAGGTTTCACTAGTAGCCTTTGTTCTTCTCCATTATCTGAATGACAATAAAACTAAATAAAGTATACTGTGTTACTAACAATCAGATATTCTCACTAATAAGCAGGCAAGAGTTGATCATTCTAAATGGCAAAACTCAATATTGAGATTTTTCTAGCTTTGGTGGGTATGTGGTCTTTAGATATGAATATAGATATGTCTGGTGTCCTGAGAATTTGAGAACACAAACCAAATCATAATATCATAATGGAAAGATCTGACTCAAAGAGATGGCGAACACCCAGCATCCTGATCCTGCCCCAGATCAGCAACTCCACCCTGGGCGTTCCCGTCCCCTCTCAGGTGGACACAAAGCACGCGGCTTGGGCAAGGCTGCTCAGTCTCTATCAGCCTGAGGCTTGCCTCACGCTTCCTTGGGCAGGGCAGATGGGATGAAGTATGTGTTAAACCTAAGGGCCTGGGTTTCAAGGCCATTCTTTTGTTTTTTTTATATTGTTTTATAATCTCTTTCTCAATAATTATTTTTGTTGTTTAAAACAGCATAATGAATCTAGGCATTCAATTTAAAAAATTTTATAGTTTGTAGATCATTATTTTTAATTGCCACTTTTACATAGAATGAATTCTAGCAACAGAATTTCTTGATTGCATCCCACTGCTATCTTCCTCCATACATTTATTATAGAACCTATAAATATTAATCACTTAAATATTCCCTCACTGATGGGAAATAAACTTGTCTAATTCTAAGTTCTAGCTTCTTTGGGTTAATGTGTATTATGTATATATGTTTTAATACACATGTTTTAGAAGATGGATAATAGGTACTCTACATATTAGGGTAGATATTAGGGTCATTTTTTTCTTTTTAAGATATACATTTTTTATTGATTTCAGAGAGAAAGAGGGAGAGAGAGATAGAAACAGCAATGATGAAAGAGAATCACCGAACGGCTGCCTCCTGCACGCCCCCTACTGGGAATCGAGACCGCAACCCAGGCATGTGCCCTTGTCCGGAATCGAACCTGGGACCCTTCAGTCCGCAGGCTGACACTCTATCCACTGAGCCAAACCAGCTATGGCAGGGTCATTCTTTTTTAACTGTTGTAGTTATACAGTGCTGACAAAATTAAGAGTAAAAAAAAAAATCTGAGTGTGCAGGACATTTCAAGGTGCAAGGGTTTCCCTCATTTCTGTAAAATCCTGGATGGTTGGCACCTCATCCATGGAAAGGTGACAGAGTGAAAGAGGAAGGCCTCAGACTGTGGGGCAGTTGTGAGGAGGAGTGTCCTGGCCCCTTTCAACCCTGCAACAGGCAGGCGTGAGGTGGGAGCCCCCTGGGCAATGTCTTGTGTCACAGAGCAGCTTTAGCAACAAGGAGGAACGTAGAAGAGATGTGGAGTAAGGAAAGGGCGGGAAGAGGGGCAGGACAGGAGGAGAGGATGAAGAAAGAAAAGGGAAGGGAAAGAGGGGATTTGGGAAATGGAAACTCAATGCTAATGCAAAGAAAAATGCAAAGAAAATGGTCCTTTTACCTTCCACAGGGGACAAGGGAATATGAAATGCTAAAAAACAAACAAACAAAAACAAAAGTAAACCATGAAAAGTCAAATTAAAATAAAAATTACATCAAGCTGGAAAATGGAAGTTGTGGCAAAAATCAGGGCTGATCTAGGAGTCCCCTCCCCCTCCCCCAGCAGCAATTTCAGCAAAGGTAGCAGTCCCACCCCATGGCCCTTCACAGATTTCCAGGACTAGCATTGGTGGTCTTAGGAAATACTGCGAGGGCCAGCAGCAATTTCCAGACAAATCAACGACAGGACCAATTGAGTCGGGTTACTGATGGCATTAGGGGAACCTCTGGACCCCAAACTTGCCCTCTTTCGAACTAGTTCTGCTTAATAGTAACTCAATTCCCCATCAAGGGCCCATAATTGCTCCCAACACACAGGCCCTCAGGAGTACAGATGAAGGTGAAGGCGGCACTCGGTATGAACAGAGCAACACTGCCAGGGGGACTATTCCCCCGTAGGGCTGTCCAGCAGCTACGAGTGGCTCTGGCACAGTTACCTGCTCCTCAGAGAGCCTGCAGTGTGTGGCCAGGTGAGAACGCAGTAGCACCAAGAGGAAGCTGCATCTCAGAGTTTGGCCTGTGGCTCTCAGAAACCCTGGAAGACCTGCCATCATACTGGTCTATGAAGGGGCTGAGGTCCCCCTCAAGGCTGCTGCTCCCCAAATACTCACTACTCTGGGACGAGCTTTTGGGCTTCCCGATGTATTTGAGGATGGGGTTTCGCTTCTTGTCTTCCAACGCATCCTTTTCTTTCTTGGGATTGCTGCTCTGCTGAGAAAAGAGACATGGGGGTTTGGAGAAGATCCCAATACCCAGATTTGGCCACTAATCAATCTGCCGCTGCTCCAAAGACTGGCCCTAAATAAGAAACTGGAGAGCAGGGTCATGCTTGTTCCCTAACAAGGTTTGGAGGAAGGGAGAGAGCTGCTCTAGTGTGAGGATTTTCACCACGGCCACAGGTGGTGGGATGAGCTAGATCAGTGGTCGGCAAACTGCGGCTCGCGAGCCACATGCGGCTCTTTGGCCTCTTGAGTGTGGCTCTTCCACAAAATACCACGTGCGGGCGCGCATGTACAATGTGATTGAAACTTCGTGGCCCATGCGCAGAAGTCGGTATTTTGTGGAAGAGCCACACTCAAGGGGCCAAAGAGCCGCATGTCGCTCGCAAGCCGCAGTTTGCCAACCACTGAGCTAGATCCTCCAAAAGGGCTTTCCAATCTGCCTCAGTGCAGAGAACTGTGTCAAGAGAAGACACTTTCTAGGGGAGCGCTGTTACCTTCTTGGTCTTCGGGAAGAAGGGTAGCCACTTGTCCTTGTCAGGAGCAGACAACGGGGCCTTCTCAGCCGTGCTGGAAGACCGTGCCTCTCGAAGCCGGATCCCAGCATGGCTCATGTAGGTGTTGAGGGCGAAGTCCATGGGGGCGCTGGAAGACAGGAGCGGGGTGCTGTCTCAGAGAGCTCAGTCATGTCTCTGCCAGCACAGGGAAGGGTAAGAATGCTGCTTTGGTTCCTCACCACCACCCAGTAGAGTGGTAAAGCGGTAGGTAGGGGCCAGGGCAGTCAGAGGAAGGCCTGGAATATTCAAACAGGGCAGCAGGCAGAAGCTGGCTAGAAGTCTTAGCTGCCATGACTCCCAGGAGAAATTGTACTTTTCTTGAGCAGAATTCTTCCTAACACAGGGATAGTGGTCAGTGGAAGGACATGCCGGTTCCCTACAATGGAAGCAAACCAGCTGTGGGAAGGCCTGGGGGGCCAGGGGAGGCCCCAGTTCATGTCCTCAGGCACTTACTTGGGGGAGGAGTGGCACAGGAGGGGGAGAAACGCCAACCGGCCTCTTCTAAGGCAGACTGTCCTCACCACCCTCCCTCAGCCAAGTACAAAGAGAAAAGACGGAAAGGAGCTGTCAAGTAGCTTTCAGTTGCCACAGATAAAACTGTCCAGAGCTCTGTGTTTAAAAATGGATTTGGCTCTCAATTTGGTAGATTATCCACTTTGTGGGTTCAGTGCAGCAAATGCTACTGCCCTGGTCTTCCTTCCTCTTAAACAGACTTCTAACCCCATCCCTTCTCCCTTATGAAGTGTGCATGCTCAGAGCATGCAGGCTCATTTTAACACTGGCTGCTGAGAAACAAGGATCTGTATCCAGACTGCAAAAAATAATCATAGTATGTGCCAAGAGAGAAAGCATCCTGTAGCTCCGCTCCCTTCTGTAGGTGCTGCTTTCACAGGCCGTCCTATCACCCTTACTTCTCCAGGTAGGTTAGGAGAAAAAAGTGGGAGGGAGGCCAGGGCTAATTTGGGTGAAGGGATGCAAGGTATGGGAATACTGTGCGCGATGGCAGCTCAGCGTCTTCACACTGAGAAGCAGACCCCACCCCAGGCAGCGACCTTGAGTATTAGGGGCCTGGACTCATGAGCTGGCTGCGTGGTGGTGACAGACTCCTGGGACAGGCGGTGACCCCACAATACTGGGGACTCTCCTGTGATTGGCAGAGACGGAAAAGCACAGCAGCTCAACCCCATGCCTCCCCACCTTGAAACTACACCAGACTCACTCACCTCCTGTCTTCCTCGTATTTGAACCTGGAACAAAAGAAAGAACAGATGACTCAGACAGCAAGGGCAGTGGCTCCTCCGCCGGTGCAGACTGGGAGGAAGGGAGTGTGGGGAGGAGGGAGGAGGATGGTGAAAAGGTCGGGTGTGACTCTGGGTCTCAGCTCTGAGCCAGTGTGGGCTCCGGAGAGGAGGGTCCTCATTCTCCTGAGGGACTCCATCCACAGTTTTAACAACGATGTCCTAGCTAACGGGGGGGGGAATGTGCAAATCCAGCCTCCTGCCTGGTACCCGTTTCACCTCTGAAGTTATTATGGAGGAAGAGGCGCTTCCGATTGTGTCCACCTAGAACTAAAGGAGGGGTTGGGCTGACAAAGAGGTCAGAGGAAAGACAGCGAGAGAGCAAGATAATACCTTAGGACTTGACTCAAAGAAACCTATTTAAAAGAGGTGAATAAATAGTAACCGAAACTTCCATTTGAGTGTTAACTATGGGCCCAGCACTATCCTAACCTATTGACAAGTATTAACTCATCTAATTCTCAAAATAACCCATGAGTAGGTCTATGTGATGAGACTGAAGCTCCATTGCTTTAAATGGAAACCATTAGAAGTGGGGTACTTATGCTGTCTGTAATAATCCCAAATAATTTCGTGGTGCTCCAATCTCAGAATGGGCTCAGTCAGGTTTTGCCTCCACCCCTGGACTGGTTGGGTGATTACTGCCATCTGATTGTGAGGGAAGCTAAGGCCAGGAGGATTCAGGGCCTGGCTGAAGGTCAGAGGGCTGTTTTTGAGAATATGCCTTCCCTGTCTGATCTCATCTAGTCTCAACTCCATCCAGCCCAGACCTCTTATCAAACACCAGCTTCATATGTGCAGCTGCTACTCAAATCTCCAGTTTGATGCCTAAAAAACATCTCCTGTCCATCTGCGCCCCCAACAGTCTATGTCATAGACCAGCCATGGGCAAACTTTTTGACTCGAGGGCCACAATGGGTTCTTAAACTGGACCGGAGGGCCGGACCAAAAGCATGGATGGAGTGTTTGTGTGAACTAATATAAATTCAAAGTAAACATCATTACATAAAAGGGTACGGTCTTTTTTTTTTTAGTTTTATTCATTTCAAACGGGCCGGATCTGGCCCACGGGCCGTAGTTTGCCCACGGCTGTCATAGACTCTATGACAAAACTGCTCCACACAGTCATCCCTATCCCGAGCGATGGCTCCTTCCTTCGGCCTTTTAGTAGCTTAGGTTAGAAAACCATGGAGTCTTCCTTGACTTTTTAAAAGAAATCCTGTTTGCTCCACTGTCAGAACAGACTGAGAATGACGTCTTTCCACAACTTCCATGGCCGCCACCATGGGCCACGCCCCCACTGCATGGCTTTGGGAACTGACTTCCCTGTCTGGACCCTTCCTTGCTCTCCCACCTCCCTCCACCCACTCGAGTCTCTCACAGCTCCAATGGCTTCCCAGTCACAGGTGCGAGGTGGCTGACCCCCGTGACCTCTCGGACTTTAGCACCATCTGAATCTGCTCTGGCCACACTGGTCTGCCGTTCTTCAAATATGTCAAGCACATTCCTACTTTGCCCTGGCTGCTGTCTCTGCCTGTGACGCTCTTTCCCAATTGTCTTCAAGGATAACTCCCCACTTTCTTTCTTTTTTTTTTAAGTGAACATACCATGATTTTACTGTCATATAATCAAACAAAATATGAAGCTTAGAACTGGATCACTTGACCCTTTCTCTTCTTATCCCCTCCCAATTCAAAATGCTTGCATCTCTTAATAGCCAGCATCCTCTTAGACCTACAGTTAGGCTCAACGCATTCAAGCCTCAGCAGAATCTTCTTTGTAGTTTTAGCCTTTTCTCGGAAAATCGGCTTAGTCTGCCCACCATAGCCACTTTGCTTCCTGTCATAACGCCGCTTTCCCTGTGCATACAGAGAAGCCTTGCCCTTCTTGTACTGTGTTACTTTGTGGGGTTGATGCTTGCCACACTTCTTACAGAAAGTTCGGCGGGTTTTAGGAACGTTCACCATGTCTGTGAGAGCTATCAGCAGGGAAAGGGACTCCCCACTTTCTTAAAGACGCGCCCCCAGCTCTGGAGCTCCTGCCCCCCGGAGCCTGCTCTATGTCCTGCCACCTCCCAGCACCTACTATTTTCCAAACTACTATATAATTCACTTACTTTTTATATGTGCTCTATCTTCCCACTATCACAGCGCCACAAGAAGCGTAGTTGGTTTACTAATGTATCCCAGGAGCATAGAACAGTGCTAGGCACACAGTAAAGACTCCAGAAATAGTTGCTGAACTGAAAAATCAGTGTTAGTAGAGACCATGGAGATTGTCTAGTCCGACTTTTGCCATTTTATAAGTGAGACTAAAGGAGATGAAATGGCTTGAACAAGGTCACTACTGAGTTAAGAAGCAGCACTGGGGTGAAATCTACCTCTAAGCCTGAAGTGTCCCCACAAAGCCGCCACAGGAGCCTGCACACTTTAGAGAAGGGGACTGGAAAGGAGCAAGCACAGCAGCTCTGCCAGAGGCTCTTTAATACGTTCAGTTAGGCTAGTCTGCTGTAAGCCCGTTCTATCCATCTCCTCAAGTAACTTGATCCATTGGAGACTCAGTGTGCCTCTCAGGCTCAGTCAGATATGATCTTAGGGACAGGAAGGGAGACCAGTCAGGCAGAGGGCTGGGAAGGGGAAGCAGAAAGCTCACTGCCCAGCTGGTGTGGCTCGGCTGGGTGTGTCTAGTGCACCAAAAGGTTGCTGGTTCGATTCCCAGTCAGGGCACATGCGTAGGTTGCGGGCTCAATCCCCAGTAGGGGCGTGCAGGAGACAATCAATAGATATGTTTCTCTCTCCCACCCTCTCACTTCTTCTATCTCTAAAATCAATTAAAAAAAGAAAGAGGGAAAGAAAGCAAGCTCACGGCACTCCTAGAGCCCGTGGTTTGTCAGAACCACCTCATGACTGTCAGAGCCCTGGATTCTGCAACTCCCTTGAAAGACCATCAGCCCTCAACGTGTGAAGTGCAGCCCCGTCTTTCAGCGGAAGGAGAATCAGACAAGAAGTGAAAGAGGAGAGGTTGGTAAACAGACCCACAAAATGTCAACCTAGCCCTACCTGGTTTGGCTCAGTGGATAGAGCGTCCGCCTGCAGACTGAAGGGCCCCAGGTTCGATTCCAGGTCAGGGCACATGCCCAGTGTGGGGGCTTGATCCCCAGTAGGGGGCATGCAGGAGGCAGCCGATCAATGATTCTCTATCATCATTGATGTTTCTCTCTCTCCCTCTGCCTTCCTCTCTGAAATCAATAAAATTATATATAAAAAAAGTCAACCTATTCAGGGGGTAGTAGTGGAACTGGAGACTCACAGAATATCTCCCAGGGCAGCCAGCTGCTTCTCAGCCACTTGGCGCTCTCGGAGAGGGTTCCCATCCAGGTCCAGCAGGTCATTTTCACCGTACAGGCTGCCCAGTCCCAGAGTGCGCTTCGATCTGAGCCAGAGAGACACAAATGTACACAAACGCTTGACAGACAGATACCAAGAAATGTGAGACAGACAGACAGACACACACACACAGATACACACATCACAGGGGAAAGAACAGGGGTGAGGAGCAGAGGGAGGAGAGGGTCAGGCCACCTGTAGTCCTGGATCTGCTCCTGGATCTCCGGCATGGCTGCCTCCTGAGCCTCACAGAGAACGCAGCGCAAGTCCTCGCCACTCCGCAAGCGCAAGTCTGTGGTGGGAGCCAGAGACAGAAATGGGGGAGGACGTTGGGGAGGAGGAGATTACATTAGTGGAGCCTGTCAAAGGGAGGGAGGCACAGGCGGGAGGCTAGCTTTCTGCCCTCCTGTTAGCCAAAGGAAGCGGGGCCTGGACCTAGCAGGAATTCCCGAGTTCAGGACTAAAATCCCGATGTGCAAGTCCCAAGGCAAGGATGAGACCATTTTCTGGGTGTTCTGCGCTCTATTAAGTGGAGAAATAGTAAAGCCCTGCTCTTCGGCTGCGTCTAGACACCAGGGGCATGCGTTTGAGAGGCTCGCACTCCTCCTAGGCCCCAGTGCCAGCTCACAGCACTTCATATGAAACCCATTCCCCCCAGACACTGCACACGGTCTCTCCTGCCCTGGCATCTAGCTTCACGCAGCCATGGCCAAGTTCCTGGCAGTGGTGGCTCCCTCTCTGCTTGTAAGCAATCTCTGCTCACCCTCTCGCCTGTGCCCATGAGCTTTCCTTCCTGTCACCCTCTCTCCAAAGGCAGCTTCGAATTCTATCTTCTGGAAAACTGGCTGGGATCCACCCCTCAGGCTGGTGACTGGAGACAGGAAGGGAGCCAAGTGCTCACCTAGTTCGCTCCAGGCCAGCTGCGGTCAGCACTAGTTGAGGAACGTACAAAACACCCTGAGATCCCAGCTCTGTGGGTGGGGTGGAGTGAGGCCCTGGTTCTGTGCTTTTAAAAAGAGTTCCCCAAGCGATTCTGATGACCGAGCAGGCTTAGGAATCCCTCACTGCATCCAGTTCTCTCTCTGTACAGCTGACCCAACTGAGGCTCAGAAAGGTCACGTGGAAGGTTGGCAGAAATTCCCCCTATCCGAGGGCAGCTGCTCGGGGCAGGGACTGGGCCCCTCTGCTCTGCAGCCTCCCGAGCACCCAGGATAAGACAGGCAACTACTGACCAATGAGCCAACTTACCGATTTCAGCCTGTAACGCCTCTGGGACCTTCACTCTCAGCGGCTAAAAAACAGAAGAGGGGGGAACAAGTGGTGAGGTCACCCCCCCAGGGGACATGGGAGAAAGCAATGCCTTCTCTCCCTTTCCCTACATCTATCCGGTACTCCTCTCACCACCCCCCAACCTGTACACCTGAATTCCAGGCTAGGGCTTTTGGAGAAATGGAATCTGAGAATACAGAGTAAGCCGGTTCTATACTGAGGGTGGGACATGCAGTTTCTTCACTCTTATTTCAAGGACATCAGAGTGCATGGGATGGAGGTTCCAAAAAAGTGACTGGTGTTAACACAGCAGCAAGGGAGACCCTTTATTAGGCTGTTGGATGGACTGCCCTCCCTGCGCTCCCAGGGAAATCGGTCTTATGTTACCCAGTCGTCCTCTGAGCATGTTCTGGCTTTTGCTCTGAGTACCTGACAGCTGGGGTGGTTCCACAACAACCAACAGGGACCAACCTGCAGCTCTAATCTCCTTATTCAAGATCCATCTAAAGGGCAAAAATAAAAATCTTGAGGAAAAATAGTTCATTTCTCACTCATTAGTCCTAGCAGCCAGATGAAGAAAGTCATGTTAGAATTGGCTTAATCAGATCTCAGAAGGTCTAAGATGGGAGCTGCCGCCAGCCGGGTCCCTGCAGCATCCTTGGGAACGAAGCCCAGATGCGGTGCTCACCTGTCCCCCGTGCTCTGGGCTGTCCTCCCTCTGGACTCTGCCTGAGGGCAGTCAGAGCAAGTCAGGCTGGCTCATCTGATGTCTCTGGGCCTATTTCTTAATAGAGGGATGAGTGAAGCAGGAAGGGCTGGGGGCACTATTCCAGGAGCGAATGTGTATTCCACTGTGGTGCATGCGGAACTAAAGAGGTTTCCAGAGCAGAGCAGCCCTGAGAGGGCAGAGCGAGAACAGAATCCAGGAGTCTCAACCTCTCAGCCCACACTTCTCTTTAAGAACCTGTTTGCATTTGGCCTGAATGTTTTGCTGTTTTTCCTCTGTCTCTGAGCGGTCCAAAGAGTGTAATAAAATTGTAATCCAACCCATGACTGTCATACCGCATTTTTCTCTAGGAAAATATTCCAGATGTCTTTTCCCAAGCTTCGGGAATCCTTGGAGTTTGTCTGCTGATAAACTTCTGCACACAAGTAAAAAAGCTAGAGGAGAGAAAAAGATGGGTTAGAGAAAGAAAGAAAGAAAGAAAAAGATGGGTTAGTCCTCAACCAGGAGGGACTGCTCCCAGGAGGCCATTAGCAATGCCTGGGCGAGAGGTGCTACTGCTGTCTTGTTGGTAGATTCCAGTGAAGTGGCTAAATATCCTGTAATTCACACGATAGCCCCCACAGCCGACAATTCTACAGCTCAGAACGTCAGGCAGTGAGGAGGTTGAGGAACCCCAGCTTAGGGCGTTTCAGGAGCCTAAGGTAACCCCCTCTGCCTTTGCATGCACCATAGTCAACACAACTGCCTCGACTCTGCACCCTGCCTACACCGGATGCTTCGTTCTTGCACTTGCTGACAGACGGTTTCCTAAGGGCCCTGCTTTCTCGCTGTGACGGATGTGCTCCATCTTCATTCAGGAATGCTGTTGAGACACCACCCTGGGGACTTACACACAGGCACTCAATGACATCTGTTGAGCAACTGGCTATTGACTCTGGCTTCTGAGAGTGGTGGCCGCAGGAAGGAAAACCACTGCCCTTGCCGTGGGCAGGAAGGTCATTCTGCAGAGCAGACACCACGCTCTCTCCTTCATCCCGCTTCCTTCTTAAGCAGCTGAGCAGAATGAGAGCAGCTGGCAAGGCTGCTGGCTCTGAGCACTATCCCAGGGCACTCTGGCCTGTCACCTCCTAGTCCTTCTTGTCACCTTCAGATCCAGGGCCCTCTATTGCCTTGTCCCTCTGCCAGGCTATCTTGTAGTAACACCGTATGTTTCCAAGGGCCACTCTCAACTCCCCTGTCAGTCTGTATCCACTTTCGCTCAAAAACCTCTAGAAGACCATCCCTTCCAAGCTGACCAAGAACGAGTCGTCCTGGCCTGCTCTTGCTGCTCCTCCCTATGCTGTTGATGTGCTCAGCAGTGAAGCCTCCCTTCCACTTAAGTTTCACCTCCTTTCTTATTTTATCCACGTCCTGAGATGCCTAACGGTGCCATGGAGCAGGGCCAGAGGTCACCTTCATTCAGGAATGTTGTTGAGACACCAGCACTAATGGTGAAGCACAAGCAGGCACCCAGTCAAGACGGACCCTCCTGACTTACCAGTGGGCTGGGGTCTGCCTGAGAGAAGATGTAACGTAGAAAAACCCCCAGGTGAGCTGGCCGTGACTTAAGTTTCTCAAGATCCTGGAATATGATGTCGCTCTGGAAGGCAGAAGGAGACTGGCTGGGGGCACAGTGGCAGGGTGCAGCAGCAGGGCCTGTGCCAGCTCAGTGCCCATGTTCTCGGCCTCCCAGGGTTTCTAAGTGGTGGCTCCCTCCTCCACATTCCCTCCCAGATGGTGTAATCAAACTGCCCCCAGTCGAGAGCAGCCGGTATGACAAAGAATGATGAAAGGAGAAAACCAGGAAACCGTTACCTCGTTGTTGAAATAACCCGGGTCATAATCTTCTTCTGGGCCAATAATTAAAGGCTTTGGGCTTTGATCTGCACCCTGGGGGAGAGAGCCGAGTTGTAGAGATGAGAGGTTAGAGGACAGGGGATCCAATCCCTTGATGGAGCCTGTTTAGTGAGAGCACAGGGCTGACAGGGAAAGCCACATGTGTCTGGCAAACGCTTCCATCTCACTACCTTCCCCAAATCTCAGAAAATAGAAAACATGATTTCCACTTGCAGGAAGTCAAGTGCATCTGGGGAGGGAGGGGCGGGGCAGAGCCGACTCAGAGGAGCCTGGTCACAGGACAGATGAAGATGGAAGTGAGAGAAAGTGCTCTCTTCCTGTTTGCGAAAGAACTGGAGAGGGAGCGTCCGCCAACAAAATAAGAACCTAGCTCCTGTTGGGTGCGGGCTTTGATGTTCTCCTAAACAGCCACCCCCACACTGAACACCCCCTGCAAGTCCAGCAGCTGCCACACTGCTACTTGACAGTTACTGTGTCTACTGGGGAGTTACTGACAGCGCCTGCAGCTTGACCTGTCAGGAGGGCCTAGCAATCCATGCCTACCTCCTTGAGCAAAAGGGGATGGAGCCCAGTTTCTCCAACACCATTTCCTTTGCCTGTTCAAGATTTATGGCAGACGTCCATTACCTGTCTAGAATCCCAAATTCTTCGATTGGTTTTTCTTTCTCTCCCTCTTATGCCAATTTTAATCACCTCTCTAACTGGTATGCCATCAATATTAGGTATGACGAGATTTCAAATTGCATACACTGTTCAGATGCTGCAATGAACAAGGCTTTCTCCTACAGGTTCCTTGCACGTTCAAAGCTTTTCTAGCAATTACATTTTTCTCTCAATTTAATCTATCTCATTTCTAGCAACTCCCCAACAAGGGCTCAGCTTCTGGAGCCCACCTAGATTCCTCAGGCCCACCTCTTTCCAGGCCTCAGATGCTTCCTAATCACTCTCTAGGGGGGCTTTCCTGACAGTCCCTCCCTGTTACTCTTCATTCATCTTTGTTCTCCTGGGTATGTATAGACTCTAAGCCCAGAATCACTGAGTCACGAATGTGAGAGACCTGGAAGACACCTCAGAGCTCAGAGTCTAGCAACTCATTTATAAATGAGAAAGTGAGGCCCAGAGAGACTGAATGGAAGTGCAAAGCTGCAGAGTCAAGCCTGATGTGCTATATTTGTATATCTCAAAGGATCGGGGAGCGGGGGTTGGGGGGAAGGTGGGGAGAGGTGCTAGATGCCTCTACTTGGCTCTCAGAACCTGAAAGCACCAGGTTTTTGCTTGTTTGGGGGAGGATTTTTTTCTTTACATCTTTACAAATATATAGTTTTTCTGATTACAGAAGCAGAATATGCTTATTATAAAATAACCAAACATTTCAGGATTATGTAACAGAAAGGTCCCTTTGATCCCATGACCTGCTGACAGTTTCATGGGTAGTACAGGTTTCTCCAGACTCTTACTAACATAGATTATTAAGAAATTGAAACTATACTATATTTGCTCTTATTACTCAAAAATAGCAATTTAAATAGTTTTCAGAAGATGAACAGGTTCAGAGGAAGAAAAAATGGACTCCAAGACTGATTACTGCTCCTATTAGCCACCGACCAGAAACCCTCCCTAAGAACAGCATGTGAACCCGACCTCCCTCGGACCCTAACTTGGTCCTGCAGTGCTACCAAGGGAGTGGGGAGGGGCACTCAGAGAGGGGCCAGGAGAGGAGCAGCCTGGGCTGGGGCTCAGGAGAACTAAGTTCTTGCCATTACCAAGCTGAGTCCTTGAACAGTCCCTTAGCCTTTATTTGCCTCACCAAGCTGAGTCCTTGAACAGTCCCTTAGCCTTTATTTGCCTCACGTGTCTCACTTACAAATGGAGATACTGATGCCTATTTCCTTTCCTGATGGGGAAAATTAAATGAGGTATTTTTTCCTAAAGGATCTAGCACAGCAGCTGGTGTACTAGGCATTTTAATACAAGGCAGGCCCATTTTCCCACCATTCTCCCTCCATGAGCTAGAAGTAACCAAACTCTATCCTACGGGTATAACTAAGGCATTAAATAGTGTGTGATACTGGTTTTAATGTAAGGGAATGACAGAACTGCTTTAAAATAAACTGAAGTGTAAACAAGTGAGTTAGCTTAAGGAAAAATATTATGCAACATTATACAATTGGCTTGAGACTATGGAAAAAATTATGGTGGTAGCAGATGAATTTTAAGAGACACTGTTTTACAAAACTCGGAGTTCTCTTTCCAGCGTCTCTAACAGGCAGTGACCTACCTTCTGCCTGAACAAGCAGCAATTCCCTGGCTCTGAAGTCCGCCCATCCCATTGTCAGACAGCCGATTCCTGGAAAGCCTTTTGCACTGAGCAGAAACCTGTCTTCCTGAAATCTCCCTGGAACCCAGCTCTCCCCTTCAAAGCCGTGGCTTTAGGTCAGGCTTTGCAGGAGCTCAGGCTCCAGAGAAGTGCCCCTGACGGTGAGGAGAGGTTAATCGGGAAAGGTCCCAGGGTATCTGAGCTTTTATTTGTTCTCCATATTAGGGTGGCAAATAATAAGATCATGTTTACAAAAAGGACTTTGCTAAAGAAAGAGAAATGTGCTATTACTATTCTGGAGAAACACTAAACAAACCTATTTCCTGTTTTATACAGACATTGACAGATCACCTGTCCTCTCCTTAGACATCACTTCACTTCAGATGTATTCACTGACTCTTCACACAGAACTGAGATAGTCTTACCTTCCTGCACTCACTGATACCATGTTCTTTCTTTACTATTTATTCTCTAGGTAAATGTCTATCTCAAAACAGAGGTTTAGTTTGATTATTTAAGACTATGTACTGGTGACCCAGTTTTGGGAAAAGGGAAAGGAAGATTGCAGGGTGGCTGTGAATCACTCACCTGGTCGCTGGTGGGGGCGGCTGGTGCATCCGAGCCCTGCCACCTATGGTGCTGGGCCACCCTGGCCATGATCACAGGGGAGGTTCGAGGACTGTCTAATCCAGGGTCTGACAGCACTGAGTTCCGATTTATCAATGACTAAAGGAACAGAGAATTCTGTGAGAAGGAAACTCATCCAAAAGCTCTCAGACCTCAGCTCACCTGGTGGTAACACTCATCAGCTAATATGAATTCAGTACTGATTCTGTGCCTGGCACTGTTAACCTTGATTATATAGTACCTGACTTAATTCTCACAACAGTCCTCTGAGGGAGACACTATTATTCCTCCTACTTTTCACACAAGAACACTAACACTTGGAGCAGATATAAGACTTGCTGAAGGTCAGATAGCTACTCATGTGGTATTTCCACCTGGACAGTCTCACCCCACAGAAGGGTCACTGCATTAATCAGGGCCTCGGCACTAAGCTATGATGCCTCCCAGATGTCGAACCCTCAAGACCATGTAGATCATTTAGGACCCTCTGGCCCCTCTTCATGTCTTTCCTGTATGCTGGTCCTTTCACATACTTGCATCATCTTCCCCCAAATGGACAGGAGCAGTAAGGAAAGAAAATTCCAACTCTTATTTAAAATGAGGTTTTAAACATGTTTTAAATGATCGGTTCACATAATTAACCTGGTTAAGTATATACTTTGCGAACATCATTATTACATCTTTCATTCACTTGTATTTTTATATGCAAGTTTATATTTGCAGTTTACATATGCAAACTGAGAACACCTGGAAGAGGAACCTTGGAGGCCAAAGGGTGAACTCCTCTGACCACTCCAGGAAAGAAGTACAGAAAGATCTGAGACAGAGAGAGAGACAACACTGCTTCTGCTAGGCAGGGTCACTGCATTAACTGAGGACGAGTTACTGGTATTTGCAGCCGGGCAGAAATGTGTTTTGGGCCAAGTCACCCGTTTTAGATTTCTGTCTCTGCTCTCTTACACTCAAAGGCTTGCTACAGATAATGACACGCCTCTCTCTCCACCCTACTTTTTTTTTTTTTTGTTAATCCTCACCTGAGGATATTTTTCCATTGATATCTATTTTTTAAAATATATTTTTATTGATTTCAGAGAGGAAGGGAGAGGGAGATAGAGATAGAAACCTCCACGATGAGAGAATCATTGATTGTCTGCCTCCTGCAAGACCCCTACAGGGGATCAAGCCCACACCCCTGGCATGTGCCCTTGACCGGAATTGAACCCGGGACCCTTCAGTCCATAGACCAACACTCTATCCACTGAGCCAAACCAGCTAGGGATTTCCACTGATAGAGAGAGTGAAGGGGGAGAGACAGAGAGAAACATCGATGTGACACATCGATTGGTTGCCTCCTGCACAGGGATCAAGCCTGCAACCGAGGTACATGCCCTTGACTGGAACTGAACCCAGGACCCTTCTGTCTGCGGGTTCACGCTCTATCCACTGAGCCAAATCGGCTAGGCTCCACTGTACTCTTTATAACACAGAGCTATGATGAAGTACAAGCCAGATTTGATGATCTTTCATGTGGGATGCATTTGAAGTCCCTTTTTTGAAACCCAGAGCAGAGTGACTGAAGTCCTCAGAACTGGAACTATCCAAGAGGCCCACAGACGACAGGACAGAGGCCTTGGCAACCGGAGAAGGAACACTAAACCTACAGTTTTCAACGGGCTCACCCCCACTGGCACTCACCTCACTGAGGGAAGGGAAGCGCTCTGTCCCAGAGTCCAAGCCACTGTCCCCATCCTGTGAATCCAGAGAAAGTCGGCCTGACAAGGAAACATAAGGGGAGCTGTGGTTTGGGGAAAGGAAGAACCTTAACCGGGAACCTGTGCACAGGGCAGACGAGTGAACCTGCCACCTTCCTTTCTCTCCGTTCCCCTTTGTCTCTCTTATCTCATGATCCCTCCTGTCAGACGCTTTACAACTAGCTTTCACCTACCTCTACACCTGCCCAGGCCATGTCACCTCCTGAAATAACAACCCATAGCTCTTTCTCACAGTCACCTCATCCGCAACTCTCTCTGGTTCCTGTTCATTTCCTCCTTGTCAGTCCTCACCGGAGGATATTTTTTACATTGATTTTTAAAGAGAGTGGAAGGGAGGGAGGAAGAGTAGAAGGGAGACAGAGAGAAACATTGATGTGAGAGAGACACATCGATTGGTTACCTCCCACACATGGGATCAAACCTGCAACCCAGGTATGTGCCCTTGACTGGGAATCGAACCTGTGAACCTTTGGTGCACGGGCTGATGCTCTAACCACCGAGTCACACCGTCCTGGGTGCAACAGTATTTCTTAAGCTCTGAAGTGCCAGGTGCTGGTAGGCAAGGTGGCATCTGGGCCATCATCATTACAGTCTCTTCCTGGCACTTATCTACCCAGTGCTACTGGCTATGCGTTCATTTCTACTGAATGAATTGTATCCAATTTCCCTGTGCTCTGGTACTGCTTTTTCTCACGATGCTATTTCCCAGAGGCAGATGCTATATGTTTTCTTTCCCTGAATCTGCCTCATGGAGAGGGTACAACGGATAAGAAACCTGGACTAGCGACATGCCAGAGGAAAAAGGGTGGTGGGGGGACTTACCTTCTGATGATCTCTGGCTGATGTCACTGTATAGTGGAAGTATGTCCTAAAAAAGAAAGATCCAGAGGGTGGGCAAATTCTATTAACCTCTCTCCCTACTATTTCCTTCCTCCAATCAACCCTTCCCGTAGTCTCAGCAGATATGATCTGCTTACAATTAGTGGCCTCTTTTGCTTTATTGCCTTACAAATGCCCAGCTACAAGAGCTATTGCTTTATTTGTACAGTTTCAGGAGGATGGTGACCCCTAATGGCAGAAAGAGAACTTTACCATCAGAAACATTCTAAAAATTTGCTTGATTTGTAACCATGACCTCAAGACATCTACTGCCTTAGCTGGGCTACACACAGAAAGAACTTCCATCAAGTGGTATGAAATGCTCAAGCAGATGACTGAGGCACAAGTGAAAGGCCCCTCTCTAAAGATCTTTGAGGTGCCTGAGGCTGCCTCTTTTCTCTCTCTCACGTCGTCTTTCAACAATTCTGACGTTGACCTCATGTTATAAATGAGGAAACAGAAGCCCAGTGATCAGGTAACTTGCCCAAGCCACTCAGCAGTGAGCTATAAAGCCAGGGCTGCATTCAGATTCCACAGGGAGCATTTCCGCCTCGCCCCTCACAGAGCACACGAGTACACAGGCAGCGGCAGCAGCAACAGGCACAGGCCCTGTGCAGAGGACACGCTTTAACTCCAACAACAACCCCGTCAGGCAGATCCTGTCTGATCTCCACCAAGGCTCCCAGGGATTAAGTAACTTGTCCAAGAGTCTCAAAACTGGTGAGCACTGAAACTGGGGTGTGAATCCAGATGGTACTAAATCCAGAACCTGAGCCCCTATCAACCATGTGACACTGAGAAGTCCTTCAGAAAATAAAACAGCTTAAATTTGATTAGCCTGTTTCCCAGACTTGTTTGATCTGATGTTCTAAAGGAGAAAGTGGATAATCCTCAAATAATTTCTATTGGCCTTGGCAAATATTACTCTTGGCAATCCTCATGTTTCTGGAAAGTTACTTCCTATGTATTCAAATAATTAAGGCCTGTAAGAGATAAGACACCACTAATAGCAAACTCCCTATTAGAACAGATAAGGACCTGGAGTCTCCTCTCTGGGATTTTCCACAAAGCAGGGTTAGCTGCTGCTATAAAAACCTCTCAACTGACTGGGAATCCTTTCTTAGGCTGACTTTTCAAAGTACTTGTATTTCTTTGAGAAGACCTGAGAAATGAGTGTTGGAAAAGTGACCCAATGAATGCTGAGTGAAGGCGGTGTAGGAATATATATGTCACTATGAGGAAATTACCCACAAGGAGATGGATAATTAGGAGACTAAAGCCATTTCTTTCCATTGCAACTATAAGCTCTTGGAAGGCTTTTTCTTTTCTGTCTCCAGCGTCAAGACAGTGCTCAGCCTCTTTGGCTCTAAATAAAAAAAGGCGGACCTTTGTTTCCTGGTTGTATACTAAACACTTCCTAGCTCAGCCTTGGGTCCTGACTCAGGAAGCTTCTGCCTAGCTTTCTCCCTAATTCCACCCAGGCCGCCTGCAGGGTGCCCATCCTAGAGCTCTGCCTACTATCACTCACCACTAAGCCACCAGTCTCCTGCTGGATCTTCAGCTGCAACTGAGTGACTCGCCGCCGGGCAGCTTCGATCTGCTCCTCCAGCAGGCTGGTGGGGTTCCGGCTATACATCTCACAGATATGCTGGGGGGGGGGGGGGGTGAGGAGGGCAGGGAGGAGGGGAAAAGGCAGATGGGGTGGTTAGTAGAGAATGGACAACTCATCAGTGAGAGGAACAGGCAGTTATTCCCAAACAAAGAGAGAGATCTTTGTGTTCTAGTAGACACATGCTATCTCACGATCAATTAGGAGCAGAAAAAGTACAAATGGTGGGAAACAGAACACAAGGCAACTGGAGAAAGAAGACACAACACAAAGGCCCATCCTAATCTGACCCATTCTTCAAAGGTTGGCTTAAGTCCCACACCCTAAATGAGGTGTTCTTGGACCACTGTACTACTCGTGTGAGATATAAGTGACTGCCCAGATCAGCACACGAAAGGTGCCAAAGAGGAAATACACACAGTGAAAAGCACCTGTGATGAGAGAAAGAAGCATGGACGAGGGAGCCACCATCTGCAGCTGGGAAGCAGTCTGACACTTATCTAGCACTCCTCACAGCACACAGGGAGTGCAGCACACACGTGTACAGCTGGGGCTGTGCAGTCAGGGAGTCCTGGCTTTGAATTCTGGTACCTCCACTTACTAGCTGTGTAGGCCTGGGCAAGCTTTCATCTGTCCTCATCGATAAAAGTACCTGCAAATGACAGTACCTGCCTCTTGGGAGAGCTGAGCTATAAGGTCTGAATAAGATTATGCATGTAAAGTGCTTAGCAGAAGTTCTGGTGCTTAATGACATTACTGAATATGACTAGCTATTATTATTATTATTATTATTATTATATGCCTAAGTGACCATTACGACTGAATGACTGGCTGACCAGTCACTATGACGTGCTCGGACCACCAGGGGGTAGATTCTCAACACAGGAGCTGCCCTCTGGTGATTAGTGCGCTCCCACAGCCAACCTCCCTCGGCCAGCCAACCTCCTGCAGTCCCTCCCCTCATCAGGCCCTGGCCAGCAACTGGCAGGCCCCCAGGCCCTGGCTGGCCCGGCCCCAATCAGGACTGGGTGAGACGGCCCCAATAGGACCTGATCTCCGGCCAGGCCTAGGGACCCCTCCCATGCACAAATTTCGTGCACCGGGCCTCTAGTTTCATTATAAAATAAAATCCTCAGTAAAGCTGGTTAAATAATTAAATAAAGACTGCATGCACATATTCTCTAAGCTCATCTGGGCCTCGCTGTTATCTGCCAACCCTTTTTACAAATTCCTCACACTTGTTTTTCCCATCTTCTCCAGGCCTAGCAAGCCTCCAACTCTTCTCCTAGTCTCAGCAGACAGTATCATCTGGTAAGAACTTTTTTAACTATTTCACTTCAAAACATTTGGAGCCATTCCTCCTTCCCCCAGAAGAGAAACTATGTCTAATCTTTTACAAAGTTAACGCCTCCAACTGTCAGGCTCTTCTTAGACACTAGTCACATATCTGCAAAGTTTTCTTTCCAATGGCTCCTTCTCAAGTTTCCAGTCTTAAACCACTACAACAAAACCCTTTCCATCAACTCAAATTATTATTATTTTTAATATATTTTTATTGACTTTTAGAGAGAAAGGAAAGGAGAGAGAGAGAAAGAGAAGCATCGATGTGAGAGAGAAATATTTATCGGTTGCTTTCTGTACGCACTCCAACTGGGGATCAAACTGCAACCTGGGTATGTGCCCTAACCAGTAATCAAACTGACGACCTTTCGGTGCATGGAACAACGCTCAACTAACTGAGCTACACGGGCCAGGGCTCAACTCTGATTAATCTTCAAGCCACGGCCTCAGGTTTTTCTCCCTCCTTTCATAGCCACATATTTCAAAACAGGAGTTTACACTTACCCCCAGACTGCTTTGCTTTCCAGTCACTCCTCAACCTAGTTCCTCGCTATTATCTCAAACAGCTATAGAACAGAATGACCTAATTGCCAAATCCAATGGTCTCTTCTAGGTCCTTCTCAAAATGCTGCCCTCTTTACTTCCTAACTCTACACTATCTTGGGTCTCCTCACACTCCTCTCCCCAACTGTATCTTTATCCCTGCCTCATCTCTGAAATCTAGGTGAGCCTTCAGTCCCACAAACATTTTCAGAGACGCGATATATGCCAGGTCCTGTGCCAGCTGTGCAAGAGATGTACTCAAATGTAGAAATAGAGGCAAGGTCCTTGTCTTTAAGAACTTAGTCCAAGGCCTAGCTAGTGTTTCTAAGTGGTTAGAGCACCTGCCCACGCACCAAAGGATCTTGGGTTCAATTCCCGATCAAGGGCACATACCTGGGTTGCAGTTTTGATCCTTGGCGCTGGTCGGGCATGTGGGGGGAGCAACCAATTGATGTGTCTCTCTCACATCAATGCCTCTCTCTCTCTGTCTCTGTCTCTCTCCCCCTTCTCCCTCCCTTCCATTCTCTCTGAAAAGCAAAGGGGAAAAGAATATCCTGGGGTGAGGATTAACAAGAAAGAAATATAACACCACTGGTGTGATGTCAGAGGTGGGTGCACTGTGCTACAGAGCACATAAGTTCCAAAATTCCATCCTCAGCTTCCTTCTCTCTCTCTGCATTGGGGCCCTGGGTGATATCATCTAATTTCCAATTTCAGCTACCACTTCGTGCTGAGGATCCCCAAATGTCTATTTCAACCCAGGCCCAGCCCTGTTACCTCTGTATGTTCTGTGATAGTCTTTTTATCGGTGTCCCAGGGGCACCTTAAACTCAGCACACCCAGAGCTGACCTTCGTTTCCTTCCCCTAAACCCTGCTTACCTACCTCCCTGTCTCACTCTCTCAATGGAAAACCATCTACCCAGGCACCCAAATCCCAGGCTTTTATTTTCTCTTCTCCTATACCCCTCCTTCCAACTGATAAGTTCTATTGATACGACTTCTGATATGTCTCCCATTGCCAGCCCCAACTTTCTGTTCTTATTTCTGTTCTTGTTAAAGCTGTAATCATTTTTTACCTATTTCAATAGCCTCCTAGATGATTTCCTTATGTATCAATCCACTTAACACACTAAAAACACCGATTTGAAGATATGTTCACTCCCCTACCCAAAAATCCTTTGATCAATTCCTACTGTCACCAGAATAAACTCCAAGCCCATCAAGGCCCAAAGCACTTTCCAGAGGGAAACAAAATGATCCCAACTCAAGTATCACCTCATGAGGATTTCTCTGATCATTGCATAATTAATTATTCCTTCTTTTGGGCTTCCATGGCGTTTAAAAATTTCACTAACATAAACGTCACCATTTAAAAATGTACAATTCAGTGGTTTTGAGCATATTCCCAGAGTTGCTTCTTTCACTTAGTATAGTGTTTTCAGGGTTCTTCCATGTTAAGGCAAGACTTGTCTGATCTTTTTCATCTCTGTATACCATAGGAACTAAAACAATGCTTTACAGACAGTGGGCACTTACAGACATTTGCTGAATTGAAATGAGTGAGCGGCTTGCTGCAAGCCACAGCTACTATAGGAATCTGGTGATTCCACTCCAGCTAAAGTAATCCTATTACTCTCTATGCACATCATTTCCAGGCCTAAAGTCTCTCTGCATCCCATTCACCAACAGTGCCCCCTTCTCTATCAGCCTGGCTGGGCATTCCCCTATCCACCCCACCTTCCTTCTCCCTGATCCTTCCAGTCCCTGGAAACCATCAAGATCAATTCCAACTGACTCCGATTTTCCTCAATTCTAATGTTCCCTCATTTTAATCTAGTCTACTTGTCTCATCACTGTTTGTGTTTTGTCTATGTACTCACTATTCTTTGTATTATCTATGAGCTATTACCCTATTCACTCTGTCGGTCACATTCTGCTTTAACAAATTCTTATTTCATTAAGGCAATGGCCAGTCTACCCTCAGCAGTGACCTTACCTGTAATTCTTTTTCCTCCTGCCTCAGCATATTCCTAAGGATCTGGGTGGCATGTTTCTGAAATTCGAGATCCTAAGAATGAAAAAAATGACAGTAGTGAGAATTGGGTATCAGTTCGATTCTCTTCTACCAGCTGATTCGTAGGCAAGGAAAGCTATGAGAGTTGAGCCTGTGTCATAAATGTCTAACACTTGGAACCTTGCTAGAATTCAGTAAACATGTCATCTTATTTTGATTTTATCTGAACTTCCTAGAAACCTTGCTGTAATCACCTGTGGTATCAAATTGCTCTTTAAAGTCTCCCAGGACTCGTTGCTCAGCCTTCTTTCCAACTGGGAAATCCCATTCCCCGTTCTATCTGCATCTTGATCTCTTTTAACACCTCACACGGCTTCCCCTGGTCCTCAGGTTCTCTCCCTATTTGAATGCTTCCTTTCCTGACTCTCTCCCCCTACAGACTGGGCTCCATATTTCATTTCTCCAAGCAGCCTTTTTCTACAGGAAGCCTTTCTCTTACTCCTGTTCCACACCCTCCTGACAATGACAGGCAGTACTGAATGGATGCCTCTGTCTGTGCTGCAGGTGTGGGAGGAGCACCCTCAAAGGGCCTCCTCAGAGTCTTCCACATACTTTGGAAATGCACTCTATGTTGCTGTCTGATACAACTACACGTGCATTTACATGGAAGAACATCTCTTTGGCTTGTCTCTGTTTACCAGCGTATCGTTCAATCTAACCTGCTTTCCCCCATGGGAGTTATTTAGAGGGACAACAGAGTGAGGGGAGGAGCAGGAGGATCGTACCTGCAGAGGTGTGGGTCCTGTGATGCGCTGTGGAGGTGGCAGAGGTGGAGGAGGTGGTGGTGGTGGGATCACAGGGGCGACCTGGGGAGCTCCTGCTGGGTCTGGGTCCTGCTGGAGCCCAGAGACGCCCACAGTTGAGGGTGAAGAGCCCAGGAGGGTCAGTGCAACATAGGCACCAGCTGGAGGGACAGATAAAAGAAGGCTTGCTCACATGGTCCTGTTCTGGACAGCAGACATTCAAACTACTAGTAAAAGGAAGGGGTTTTGTCCTTCTCCTCTCTTTAAGCTTGTAATTCTGTAGGAAAAGCTCTCCTCACTTACCATGCCCCCCCTTCTCCAATTCCTGCTTATCTTCCCTGCATCAACACAGGTACCCTTTCTTTCCCTTTCTTCATGCAGAGACCTCAACCGAAATTCCACCCATATGTACCTGGGAATTCTCCTGAGGGTCTGCCCGATCAGTCTCATTTCTTCCTTTGTCTCACTAAAGTGGCCAATATTGCCTGCTTGGCATAGAAGGCACTCAAATTCTAGCCTTCTACCCTCCCCAAACTTCCCACACCCTTTAACTGTTTCCTCATGATTTGTTGCTTCTGTTTGATTACCTGGGAAGACTCGATTGTTGCATCTTCCTAGCTGCAAATACAATATTTTTGCTTTCCTCGCCAAAATAAGAAACAAATGAGGAAGAATGTCTGTGAATGGGAGCCAATGGTATTTGAGTGAGACCTGGTCTGAGTAAAACATGGTCTAAATGTGAGTGCAAAGATGGGCGTAAAAATTAAGATGAAGATGTTGATGAGAGACTAGCAGTGTCTCCACCTGAAATGATAATAGAAAGTTGTGGCAGTCTACATGGGCCATTCCACATCAAGATTAAAGATGTGGCTTCAGCTGCTGCCCACATCTACAAGGGAAGCCTCCGGGGTCAACGGGGCCTTCCCTTTCCCTGTTCCCTCCTAACTCAGCTGCTCCCCTCAATTCTTTAGTGGTCAGTTCTCCCCAACTCACATTTGATAAGCTTCACCACCTCCAGGTGTGAGCTATTGGCCACCATGGTGCCGTTCACCTGTTGGGGGAACAAATGATACTGAGTAATGGTGGTGGAAACTAGGGGATCCTTGTACAAGTTCAAAATGCCACTCCTTTAGGAAGCTATTTTCCAGTGTTCTTTAACCACCTCTGGTCACTTATTTACTCAAATTCACATTATGAATGTATTCCTGTTCACATCTGCCATGTGTTTTGTCTTCCCAGCTAGTCTGTAAGTTTGCAAGGGTAAGACCTGCAGCTTCATTCATTTGTTTGCTTGTTCATTCATTTTAAAATTTTTGGTATATATTATTTTTTCAATCATTAGCCTTGTACACATGTCAACGGACTTAATGGCTCTAGGACTCTATTCCAGAAGAAAGTGCTGAATGCACAGGGAAGACGACAGTAGTTTAGAACTGGCAAGGACCCAAAGTCCGCATTGTATGGAGGACAATGAATAGCAATCCAAGAATCTGAAGGCACTGAGTCCTTCACTGGTCTCAACATCTCCCTCCCAATCTTGCTTTGGTCATTGGTGAAAAGGGAGTAATAAAACCTATTCTGGAAGCATGGCTACTTTAGAGTCAAGAAGGGCTAGAATATATTAGTCCTCAGCCGCTGTCACCGTATACTACTGTGCTCACGCCCATGGTACCGCTCCCTAACTCCGTGGCTAACTAATAGCTGGTATTGAAATGGAAATGCGCAAAGGGAAGGTCACTCACTTTGATGATGCGGTCACCTTCTTTCACACCGGCTTTCATGGCTGCACCCCCTGTAAGAAGAAGGCCTGGTCAGCAGAGCCAACATCCTGCAGATGTCACTGAGTGGACACCAAGGTTCCTGTTAGATCACTTCCCTCCAACATTTCTTCTCACCTTTCTGTGTTAAGTACCTCAAATGTGTACATCCTACTTTGCTCCAGTGACAAAACCACTTTTAAACTAGAGTGGACTATACCAGGTCATCCATATCTATCTCTCCTCTCTCTCTCTCTCTCTCTCTCTAATTCTCACCTGAGGACATGTTTAGAAAGAGGAAGGGAGAGAGAGAAACACTGATTGGTTGCCTACCATACGTGCCCCAACTGGAGGAACAAACCCACAACCCAGGTATGTGCCCTGACCGGAATAAAAAACCCGGTAACCCTTTAGTGCACAGGATGATGCTCAACCAACTGAGCATGTAGTCAACACTGAAACTTCTCCTGTTAAGACTCTTAGAAACATCTAGATGTGCTTTGTGAAGAGTTTTATTTTGATCAGATGAATGCAACTTACAGATTTAACGATCATTTGGGGACTGATTTACAAAAACACCTGATTTTTATGCTTCTCATTCACTTTTCTCAGTGTTAGTGTTTCTTGTGCTTCCTGGATATAAACTCTAGGTCATTTAAAACTACATAGTGGTCAAAACCTCTGCAGTCTTCAGTCAAATAATTTTAGAGCACGTTCTGTGCTCTAGGCATTCAGTCACAATCTTAATCTGGTCCATTTGAAAGGAAGAAACCATTGCCTGGGTTGAATGTAGCCCCATGCACCAAGAGGTCGCTGGCTCAATTCCTGGTCAGGGCACATGCCTGGGTGTGGGCTTGATCCCCAGTAAGGGGTGTGCAGGAGGCAGCCAATCAATATTTCTTATTGATATTTCTATCTTTCTCTCCCTTTTCTTGCCCCCCTCTTTAAAAATCAATAAAATCATATTTTTTTAAAAGAAAGGAAGACACTGGAAATAGTTTAAAACAGTTCTTATATAGAAAATAAAACCGTTATCATCATCTTTAATGAACCCCCAGAGTATTTTTATGACTTCTCAGAGCTTATGAGCCACTGTTTAAAAGCTCTTGTTTAAATCCTTTTCTCTATATTTCTCTTAGGAATCATTACATTAGCAATTATATTTAATATAGTAAACTCGTTTTCCCACTGGATAATAAGAAGTAACTCTTGCCGAACCGGTTTGGCTCGGTGGATGGAGCGTCGGCCTGCGGACTGGGGGGGTCCCGGGTTCGATTCCGGTCGGGGGCATGTGCCTTGGTTGCGGGCACATCCCCGGTGGGGGGCGTGCAGGAGGCAGCTGATCGATCTCTCTCATCGATGTTTCTGGCTCTCTGTCCCTCTCCCTTCTTCTCTGTGAAAAGTCAGTGGAATATATTTAAGAAAAGAAAAAAAAAAAAAGAAGTAACTCTTATTTGATCTTGGGACGCGTCCAGGAACATTTAAATAAAGCACACATATTCTCCCCAGACCCCGGCCCTTCTGTCGTGGCCTGGCCTTCAGAAGTCTGGCATCTGAGCTAGGTAGAAGAAAGAGCCATTTTGCCAGAATGTATGAAACGCAAGTGACTTCTAATAACTTAGTGATTAAAAAAAAAAAAAAAGAAAGAAACCTTCAGAGTTAAGGAATCTATATATACTAGTATAAAAGGCTAATATGCTAAGTGTCTGACCATCCGACCGGTCGCTATGACATGCACTGACCACCAGGGGGCAGATGCTCAAGGCAGGAGCTGCTGAGCTGCAGTGACTTGGCAGCGGCGGTTCTCAGGTGACACACCCCGAAACCAGAGAGGAGGGAGCCCGATTCCTCAAGGGACCGTAGGATTCCACCTTCGGCTGTGTTTTATGTTGTTGCTGGGGCACTATCGGCCCCAAATCTGATTTACTGCACACTTGTGCTTACATTTCACACCCTGTACAAGAGCAACTTTGCAGAGTGCCCTCTCGCACTCCGGGACCCCTCAGAGAGCTGGTTTTGGCCCAATCCCTGCAGGCCAGGCTGAGGAACCCCACCTGCCAGAGGGACCCCGCTCACTCCACAGACACCGGGGAGGGACTGTGGGAGGTTGGCTCCAGGGTGTGTCCGGCCTATCTTGCCCAGTCTCCACTGGCCACCTTCTAATTAATTTCCTTTCAATGTGCACTAATCTGTGCACCAGGTCACTAGTTAGAGCAGAAGTTCTCAGACTTAAGCACAAGAATCACCGGGGGAATTTATGACAAAGCCTATTCCTTGGCCCCATGGCCAGAAAGTGATGACTTCTGCGGCTGGGCCCAGGACTGCAGACTTCAACCTTTCTAGCATCCAGGTGATTCTGATACAGGCAGAACAAAGACTATACTTTGAGAAAGAGTGAACCAAAGGAACCTAATATCTGAAAAGACAATAACTGCTGTGTTACTCTTGTGATTTCAATGCCAATCCAAATGAAGCCAAATGAAGTCTCTTCCTCTCTCATCCCCAAAATACACACACACACACACACACACACACACATAGTTTCCAAAACTCCTATTTTGCTGTAACCCATCCTTTTGTTCTTTCCTCTCTGGGTCTGACTCTACTCAGGCCTAAGAGGAGGAAAAACTGAAGGAGTGCTGAATTCACATTTCACTGGAGGGGATCTCCAAACTTTCTGTATCAAAGAGACCACACAGGCAAAGTACAAGTTACTGGCAGTCCCACTAGCTGCTTCACCCAGTCCAGGAACCTTGAGAGAACAAGGGAAGCAAAGAAAAAAGTATCTTTTCAGAACTCTAGCCATGGATATGAAAAACAAACTTCCCACTGATAAGTTAAGTTGCAATAATTGTGTATGTTATTGTATGATCCATTTACCTCATTTTGGTCATAAATTTGAAATTCTCTTTTTGTCTTTCCCATAAACAAATCCCAAGTCTTTCCAAAATTACTTAAAGTGTGTTTGCCTTCCATTTTGCGCTGTACTTAGGGTGACACGCTAGCCTGCTCCCTACACCTTTCCTCCTGTCTTCTTTAAACCATGTCACCAGGTCCCTCTTTGGGACACTTGCTTTACGCTCTCCCCTGTGCTCATTTCCTGTTTTCTTCAGCCTGGGTTACTAACAATAATGATTCTCTCACCTGACATATCAACATGCTTTAAATATTTGAAGTTCTTTCATACCTAATTGGTTACTTGATTGACTTGCTTTACCATGTCCTCCCACTCTTTACTCCCCCCTCACATTCCTACCTGCCAATGTGGTTTTCACTTCCATCTTTCAAGCTACTCCTGAAATCCTATTTTTTTTATTTTTTTATTTTTGTTAATCCTCACCCAAAAATATTTTTTCCATTGATTTTTAGAGAGAAGGAAAGAGAGAGAGAGAGAAAAAGAAAGAAACATCAATGTGATAGAGATACATCGATTGGTTGCTTCCTGCATGCCACTGACAGGAGCCAGGAATTGAACCTTCTGTGCCTGTGTGTGGGCTGACATTCTAACCATTGAACCACACCAGCCAGGGCAAAATCCTGTTTCTTTTAAGAAGGCTTCTGGAACTGATTAAAAGAAAAATAACTATCTCGAACCACAAATTTCCAAACACCATTTCCTCCCCTGTGCTGTCCAATAGCCATCATATATCTTTTGGTAATTTATTAATGTTCACTGTATTTGAAAGTACATTTGGACCAGCGTGCCTATCTCATTGTAACAGCTGCAGAGGGTGATGGCCTGTGCACTGAGTCGGTGATGTGAGGGCGGGCAGGAAGAAAGCCGGTCTTTGATTCCTCCTTGGCATCTTCTGACCCAGTGTGAAGGGCTCCCTTGGAGGGCAACCAGGCAGCTAACTGATGCTATTCTTTACACTTCCCAACGGGGGAAGGGAGCATCCAGTGTCATCCCTAGAAACTCTGCCTTGT
The DNA here is from genome assembly GCF_000147115.1 of Myotis lucifugus. Taxonomy (NCBI): domain Eukaryota; kingdom Metazoa; phylum Chordata; class Mammalia; order Chiroptera; family Vespertilionidae; genus Myotis; species Myotis lucifugus. The sequence goes on along the minus strand of NW_005871259.1, from coordinate 1,038,252 downwards.
GGCTTACCATTGTGGAGACCTTTCCAAATGCTCCTGGGAACCATTCTAGAGTAATTCCCAGGCCCTCAGAGAAATGACATGTAAGTTCTCCGAGTTATGCAGCATTGTCACATACAGGGTGGCTTTGTGAAAACTGCCCATGGCAGGAGGGATGCAATACTTACCGGGCCGCACAGACTGTACCAGAACGATGCGGTCCCCACTGACTGTGAAGCCGAAGCCATGCTGGTCCTTCTGGATGATGACACAGCGCTGAACAAGACCTGTGAGTGGTGAGGAGGAGAAAGCAGGGGGTTAGTGGGCACTGTCACTGGAAGATCAGTGCATACACGCCAAGACCATCCCAGGATAGCCCCGTATGCTCCTTCCTCCAGAAAGTCTTTCCAGACGAACCAGATTCCCCAGACTTAGCCTGTCCACATGCTATGGCAACGGCATGCCTCCCTCAGTGATCAATTCTGTACTCCATACAAGAAATCGCCTTCCCTGAGATACCTGTCTCTCTTGTACATGTCTCTCTCTCTCTGTCTGGGTGAGACTGGCCAAAGAAAGGGCAGGGCCGACTCCAGGCTGAAGACTAACGTTACAGAGAAGCAGTCCCGGACTGAAGCCCAGTGAGACTGCAAGTTTTCTATGAATTACGCGAATGCAGCAGGTGGGACGCCAGGGCTTGTTGACTCTGCAGAGCTGGACAACTCATGCAGGGTGACCCAGGTCTGGCCCCTTGCCAAATCCAGGGGAGGATAAATGACAAGAGAAAACCCCTTTTTCACATGTACATCCATACACAAACATAGAAAATAAGAAAGGCTGTAACTCCCACCTATCTCCATCCTTGCGGGTGTGTATTAGGCTTTGTGCATGTGTGCAGGTATGTGTGACTGCTTCTTGCAATGGATAAAGCATGAGTTCTAGATTTAAAACTCATTGGTTTTAGGTCCTGATTAGGTCCTGATTCTGTCCCTTACAAGCTTGTGCACTTGGGAAAATTTCTTAACCCCTCTGAACCTCAGCTTCCTCATCTATAAAACAGATAATAAAATCTACTTTCTACAATTGATATAAGGATTAAATTTATACACAACATGTAATGATGCCTAGTACACAGTATGAGCGCATATAAAGGTAAGGAGTTTTACATGGGGCAGTTGTAGTGGGGTATACGGATTAGTCTGTATGAGCGTACACCTCTGTGTCAATGTGTTAATGCCCAAGGAGGTTACCTGTTGTCTCAGAGGAGTCAGGCTGGCCGTGGTGGGAAGGGGACTTGCGTTCAGGTGCTGAATCTCCCAAAGACAGGCTACTTAACCTGGAGAAGGAGTAATAAAAGCATATCAGTGAGGTGGGCAGGGAGGGACCAGTGTTGTACTGGGAAAAAACCCTGTAAAAAGCAGCCCCACGTTTTGGGCACTAAGACACCAACCCTCTACCTGAAACCCACTCCACCTGGTGGAAGATTAGCCATGTCTCCACCAGCAATACCACCTATTTGGCATCCTAGGCTGGCAGGGCTAACATGACCTCTTTGATACCCAGCAAGGTGTGAAGGGAAACAGCCCTTCCTGGAGTCAGGAGACAAAGAGACAATGGAAAGAATGGGATGTGCACAAATACACACACTTGTTGGGTCTTACCAGGCTGCAATGGGGCTGATGGAACAGAACAGAGCACCAGAGAAAATGAATGCGAGAAAAAGACAGGAAAAAATAAACAGCCAGTTAGTTTTAGGTAAAGGAAGGACATGGCGAGTCAAAAACATACAGAAGCCTGCATGAGCACAGCAGAGGACTGCAGTGGTGGCAACAGAGATGGTCTTCCCCACTTTAGTTTCATTTCTTCATCCCTCTCCCAGTGTCTCTAGGAGGGTAACTGGGTATTTGGTTCTCACCTGTTGGGTAACCGGCAACTTGTACATTTTTCTAGAAAGGAGGGTACAGAAATGACTCAAACCTTGAAAATTCCATTCATCTTGTGGGTACCACAGGAGAACAGGAATCTTAGCTATTTGGTGGTAGTATTCTAACCCCACATTCAGCCCCATTCAGACCACCTGACTGAGGCAGCTTGCTTAGAAACGATTAAGATCCTAAAACCTCAAGGTACCAATCAGATCATCAAACTAGAAGATGTATTGCTCGGTCTCCTCTTTAACAGGACCCCTGCAGGGACATGAGAAGCTCAAATCATTGCTATGCCTCTCCTTTTTAGAGAAGTGTCCAAATGGCCAGTTCCTAATCAATAGTTGCTGCCCTCTGAAGGGGATCTCCTATTGACATCTACAGCAAAACGTATAAGGCTACTCGTGGAAGCACCGTTTGCAGTGGCAAAACACTGGAAAGAATCTACATGTTCACAATGGGTGACTGGTTAAATAAAGTGCAGAATATCAATGTAATGACACAGTAGCCCGCCTACAAAAGAATGAGAGCTCATTATATACCATAAGGAATGGTCTCTAAGACATGTTGGTGAGTGAAAAAAGCAGGATGCAGAATTATGTGGACAGAAAAAAAAGTGGCTAAAAGAGAAAAAAAGGAAATTATTTGTTTATATGTTAAAATATTTGCTTATACATGCATAAAACACCTGAAATATTTCTGACCGGGCACAAAATAAGCCCTTTGTACATTGGTTGCCTCCGAGGAAGGAAAACGGAGTGCCTGGGCACAGGGATGGAGTTGGAAACTTCTCATTATATTTTCATTTGTAACTTTTAAATCCTGAACCATGTGAAGGTGCTAGCTATCCAAATAATAAACACAATTCAAATAAATAACTTTGAAATTTAGAAGAAGGGGGAGGGGTCCTCCCCTCCCTCACCCTGGCACCCCTCTTACCTGGGCAGGTGAGACTGCTTTTTACTGGCTGATCTTTGGATCAGAGAGAGAGGACATCAAGGAAGAGGAGAGCGTGGGGCCCAGGAGAGAGCAACACAGGAAAGGAGAAAGAGAAAGAAAAAACAAAACAAGACATAAACTAGACAAGACACTGGAAATGGTTGGTTCCAAAGAAAAACCACAATCAAGCTATCATGGACCCAGATATGGAAACTGACCACAATGGAGTGGAGTGAGCTTACTAAAATGCAAATCTGCCCTGTCATTTTGCTGCTTAAGACCTTTTAGAGCAGTGGTTCTCAACCTTCTGGCCCTTTAAATACAGTTCCTCATGTTGTGATCCAACCATAACATTATTTTCGTTGCTACTTCATAACTGTAATGTTGCTACTGTTATGAATCGTAATGTAAACATCTGATATGCAGGATGGTCTTAGGCGACCCCTGTGCAAGGGTCGTTCGACTGCCAAAGGGGTCGCGACCCACAGGTTGAGAACCGGTTTTAGAGCTTCCCTTTTATGCTCCAGAGAAAGGCCATCCCGTCTTCAAGCTAGGCCATTAAACCATGGCATCTAACAGGCTGCCTGATGCTGGTCAGCCTCCAATGCCTGCCACAGCTCTAGGACCTGTGCTTCCTGCAGCACGAATACCCAATGCAACTGCTTGTTTGCTTGTGCTGCCTGGTCTGCAGGCTTGTGCAGATGAAGTTGTGGATCCATGAAGGCAGGGTGGCTCTGAACAGGTCCCCAGTGTTAGGCTCTATTCTATTCTTGGTCCTGCTCGTCACTGTTCTCCTTTCATTTGCTATGGCTTCTGGCTTTTGTCTTTGCGCATATTGTTCCTTCTCCCAGATGTTCTTCCTACTCTGCTCCTCATTACTGTATCTATAAGCCAGACAAGAAGGTAAACTTCCTGAAGCTACAACTTCTGGCTTTTTTTCAAATTACTCTGCCATCATTCCTGATCACACCTCCCTCTTCTTCATTCAAGGCAAATATTCAGCTTAGTTCATCATTTAATAAGTGTTCTAGAATATATGGATAATAATGAAACTTAATGTGATAATCATTTCACAATATACATAAGTCATGCTGTACATCTTAAAGTTATGCAGTGCTGTATGTAAATTATATCTCAAAAAAACTGGAAAAAAAAAGTTCTACAATCTAGACCTGTGCTAACTAACACAATAGCCACAAGCCACATGCAGCTGTTAAAATTTAAATTTCAGTTCCTCAGTTGTATTAGCCACAGGTCAGCTGGTTAATAGCTACCTCTGGCTAGTGACTGCTGTACTGCACGGCACAGGATAAGAAACTGCCATCACCACATCAGCTCTGGCACCACTGGGCTTAGAGTGTCACATGGTGACAACTGGCTGAAGCTGGGTGGCATCAACCCCTCAACAGAGGTTCCTGGTCTCTCTGTCCTTACCTTCATCCCACCACAAATATGTAAATGAGAAAAAGGTCTAGAATATCCCTGTTCTGTGATAATAATGATTAAGTTCTTATTACCTACCAGGCCCTCACTTAATCGTCATAAGAGCCTGGTGAGGTAGGCAGTACATCCGTTTTCAGACAAGTGAAGAGAGAGGTTAAAAAGTGGAGTTAAGATGTACATAAAGGGCGCTCTCCTCCCCGGAGCACACCCATGCCTTTCCTTTCCTTCCCCTTCCCCCCCCCCCCCCCCCCCGGGACATTAAAAATAGCTTCCTCACTCCCAAGCTCTAAGGACCCTTCCTTTATCTCTATAACTTGTTTTCTAAGTCCATTTCTTCTAGGGATTACTTTTTTTTACCTCTGTGAATACACAATAAAAGGTCTCTTAACAAAAAAAAAAAGATGTGCAAAGAGTTGGTCTGACTTCAAGGTCTGTGCTCCTAAAAAAAAAGTTATATGATCTGTGGCCATGTGTAGATCTAACTGGTCTTTATTAGAACTTCTCTCCTATTTTCTTTTTAATATACATATATACACATGCATGCACATAATATATATATACACACATGTAATTTGTTCACCTCACATGTGCACACACATATGACATACATGATTTATGGAATACATATGGTAGATGTGTATATAAAAATACATAACACATATGATAGACAGAGATAAAAAGCACCCTATAGAAAGGCTGGCCTAGGAGCAAAGTAATATTCCCCAGTCCCTCCCCAAAGTCAGGAGCAACAGTTAACCAGGAAGGAGCTACCCTGCCAAGACCTTAGCTCCAGATAAAATCCACACTCACTGAACCATGACCCGGCCTTACTGGTCTGGTTTCCCTTATCTACCAGGGTGGAGCTTTAAGCAGCCTCCTGGCAGCCTAACTCCCCAAGGATTCTGTCCCTGGGTAGAATTTTCCCTGTGATCTGAGGCTGGCAAATAGCCTCCTGGGCCTGTATATCCCCACAGGAAAGAGGCCTGTTTGCAGACAATCCCTGCTGATAGAACATGACACAAATGCTCCCTGAGAGCTTATACTACTGAATACAATCCATATATATAAAAGCCTAAGCGACCGAACAACCAGTCAACCGGTCACTATGACCCACACTGACCACCAGGGGACAGACGCTCAACGCACAGGATCGGGCTCCCTCCTCTTTGGATCAGGCCTGTGGGGACAGGGCTCCCTCCTGTCTGGATTGGGCCTGCGGGGATTGACCGAAATTGGCTATCCAACATCCCCCAAGGGGTCCCAGATTGTGAGAGGGCGCAGGCCAGGCCAAGGGACCCCATCTGTGCATGAATCCATGCACCGGGCCTCTAGTTAGAAATAAAAGGACTCAGAAAGCAGTTTCAATAAGAACCAGAGTGCAAAGTTAACACTCTAGATCAGTGGTTCTCAACCTGTGGGTCGCGACCCCTTTGGGGGTCGAACGACCCTTTCACAGGGGTCGCCTAAGACCATCAGAAAACACATATATAATTACATATTGTTTACGGTAGCAAAATTACAGTTATGAAGTAGCAACGAAAATAATTTTATGGTTGGGGTCACCACAACATAAGGAACTGTATTAAAGGGTCACGGCATTAGGAAGGTTGAGAACCACTGCTCTAGATGGAGTTATAGAAATGGGTTAGATTTAGGAATCCGGGAAATTCAGGAGCTAATTCCAGCTCTGTCTCTAATTCACTGTGGGCCCTTGACTTCCACTTGCGTCAGCTTTCTCATCTGTAAAACAAGGCAAGACAAACGGAGGGAAAAAGGTCTCTGGCAATGTAGCCAGAAAAGGCTCACATCTACCTGGATCATCTACTAGCTGAAGAGCAGTGTATGGATCACTGGAGGCTCCAACCCTGAGGGTCCAATTCAGCAGGTTTGTGGTGTGGAATCTATTTATTTTAACGAGCAGCCCACGTGATTCCTTATTCAGAGGGCCATAACTTTAAGGAACTCTCAGAATAAGTCCCTTAACTTCTGAGTCTATCATCAGTTTTCCCTATGAGACCTAAAACCCCTTGAGAATGAGGACAGAATCTTATTCATCCTTCTGTCACCAGTCAAGGTCCAGCATAGTGACTGGTGGGTGGTGGGTGCCTGCTCTAAAAATGTTTGCTGAAGGAATATATAATACATGTCCTTTCTTTCAGAGCTGATGTGAGGATCAAAGAGGCAATGTTTGTTAAATTCTCTGAAAGTATTGTGGACCCTGAGAAAGAAGAGACCTACCGCCCTGACCGGCTTGGCTCAGTGGATAGAGCGTCGGCCTGCGGACTGAAGGGTCCCGGGTTTGATTCTGTTCAAGGGCATGTACCTGGGTTGCGGGCACATCCCCAGTGGGGGGCGTGCAGGAGGCAGCTGATCGATGTTTCTCTCTCATCGATGTTTCTAACTCTCTATCCCTCTCCCTTCCTCTCTGTAAAAAAAATCAATAAAATATATTTTTAAAAAAGAAAAAAAAAAGAAGAGACCTACCAAGAAGGACACCTGGTGGCTAACTGGGCTCAAATTTAAAACAACAACAAAACCCACAAAAAAACAGAGTCCAGCAGCCATTTCTAAACAGGGGCCTCTCACACATGCCACACTGCAGGGAAAAGCCTGCCCTGAACTGCCTGTCTACCTGCACTGTGTTCCTGCTATCTGAGTCAATCCCTATAAAGGAGTTCCTGGAATTGTATTTCAACCAAAACACAGACTTTTCCTGTCAGATCAGAAGAATTTTCACTGAACAATCAGAACTACTCCATTCTGACCAATTAGGACAGTGCTTTTTAGACCAATAAAACTGTGAAGATTTGGAATCCTCATCTGCATGAGAACTGACCCATCAGGGACTGGAGGCAGGAACTTCTCCATATATGCCAGCTCCCCTCTGGCTTGAAGAGAGCACACTATCCCTTTCCACCAGAGGCTGTGTTTCCAGAGGAGAGCAGGGGTCTACACACCAGCCGGGAGGTGGGGCAGACTGGAGCAGAGCAGGCACCTCGCCTCAGGGCCATTTCACAGCTGTGCTGTTGCCTCGTGTTTCATAACTGATCTGTAACATTACTGAGCTGCTACACAGCTGTGCTGTATCACAACTGAACTGTTTGCACTGAATGAAGTTTCCTTCTTCACTGTACCTGACAGTGAGAATTCATACTGACATTGAATTGGCACCAATAAACATCGGTTGGCAGAGTAAAGTCCCATGCAAATGGACACTCCATGGGGTGACCTATGCTCAACATGTGTCAGGGGTGGGGTGAGCAGGACAAGAATGAGTGAACAATAAATAGAAAGAGGGGACGACTCCTGGCGTGTTCTAAATCTAGGGAGGGCAGAGCCAGGAATGCCCTCCTTCCTACTGCTATGGAGGCCTCTTCAAGAAAAAGAGAGTTCAGGACTGTTTGACTGTCAGAGCAGACAACTTGGCAGCCAGGTGTGTGTGCAGGAGGAAGAGAGAACTGGTATGTTGAGAGGGCTTGATTCAACATTTAATACTTAGCATACAGCCCATGTGGTGTGGTTTGGCAAGCAGGGCTTTAGGAATAAAATACAGTAAGTCCTCACTTAAAGTTATTGATAGTTTCTTGGAACTACAGTGAAACGATGTATAACTAAACCAATTTTATCACAGACTGATCTAAATAACAGCTAAATCTTATAGCATTTTATCAACATTGTAACCAAACAACAATTAAACAACTTTATTCAAGGATCTGCTGTACAGGCTCAAGCTCAGCCCAGCCTCCTCCTGGTTATGTCACCTTAGGCAAGTTGTCCAACCTCTCCAAGCCTAAATTTCTCAATGACAAATGTGCATTATCCCATTCTTCACCAATACCTCAAAGTGAAAGTGTTCAAACTGAAATCTATCTCCCCATTCCAAGTCTGTTCTCCCGTGCAAACATTTCCTCTCAGGACACAATGCAATGCTCATGGCAGAAATCTGAGTTATCTCTGACATTCCCCTCCTCCAATCTAATCTACAGCCAAGACCTGCTGATAATACTCATTAATATTTCTGGAATTTACCTATGTCTGCCTTCCCCATCACAGGCTGGTGCAAGACACCATTCTCTCTCACCTACAACTAGTGTCACATCTACTCCAGCTTCCACTCCTCCAGAACCCATTCATTCTCTACACAAAGTCCGAGTGATCTTTTAAAAAAAATAAACTAGAACATATATCATCCTTTAGTGGTTTCCCACTGTCCTTGTATAAAGTTCCAAGTCCTTAACATGGCCTAACACAGTGGTCGGCAAACTCATTAGTCAACAGAGCCAAATATCAACAATACGACGATTGAAATTTCTTTTGAGAGCCAAATTTTTTAAATTTAAACTATATAGGTAGGTACATTGTTATTAACTTAATTAGGGTACTCCTAAGGCTTAGGAAGAGCCACACTCAAGGGGCCAAAGAGCCGCATGTGGGTCACGAGCTGCTGTTTGCCAACCATGGGCCTAACAGGTCCTCTGTGACATCCTCACGCTTAGCCTTAAGTCTCATCATCTCTTGCCACGCCCCTCCTTGCTCACTATATGTCAACCCCGCAGGCCTTCTCTCCTGCCTTGGCCCAGGCAGCTCACACTCATTCTTTACTACACAGCGTAACTACCTCTTCTTCAGTGAGGCTCTGTGTACACGTTCTGACACCCATAGGCTGGATCTCCCCCGCAATTTCCCTTTGCAGTGCCTAACTCAATAGCAACTAATTATTTGGGTGCTTTTTTTTGTTTAATGTCTGCTTTCCCTGTTTAATGATAAGCTTCACTGTCTCTTGTTCTCTAGAGCATGCAACAGCTCCAGAACCTAGTACACAGTAGATATTCAATACATATGTGTTGAAAGATGAAATCAGATAACTTATGCAAATAAACTTTGTAGACATCAAATATCATGAACATACACTTATCAAGAGAAAATTTTGAGTAACCTCCATAATGCATATGAGTTAGGATTAAATTCACAATTTCATAGTTTTAGCAAAGACTAAACGGAGTGGGAAGGGGTTAAGACTGTTCTGTAGACTTATAGCAGGGAGCAACATCTTAACCTGGCTGTAAGAAGAGGTTATTAAGCTCCTAAAGCAGGGGTCCTCAAACTTTTTAAACAGGGGGCCAGTTCACTGTCCCTCAGACCGTTGGAGGGCCGGACTATAGTTTAAAAGAAAACTATGAACAAATTCCTAAGCACACTGCACATATCTTATTTTGAAGTAAAAACAAAACAAAACGGGAACAAATACAATATTTGTATTTGCATGTGGCCCGCGGGCCGTAGTTTGAAGACCCCTGTCCTAAAGTCTTCAATCTCCCAGATTTCTAGAATTCAATTCTGTACACACAGCAGTGAAACATCCACTAAACAGAATAATGTGTGTTGATAATCAACTGAAGACTAGCTGGAGAGAACCCTGGTAACCAAGGATGGGAAGTGGAGACCGAATAGAGACTGGTAGGAAGGGAGGAGGCACAAAAGGGCTGGCCGAGCTCCCAAAGACAGCAGCTGAAGCTCCAGAGAAATATCTCAGCTGTGGGGGGTTGCCACTGAGAAACCACCATCGGTTGCCTGCCGTATGCACCAGGTATCAAACCCGAAACCTAGGTATATGGGACAACGCTCCAACCAACTGACCTACCTGGCCAGGACTATTTCTCTTTATTTTTAATGTGGCTCCTAGAAAATTGTCAATAACACGTGTCGCTTGCATTCTGTTTCTATTGGACAGTGCTGGTCTGGCTTCCTTTGGTCACAGCTGTACCACAGTTTTTCTTCTTTCTCAGCCCTCAGACCAGTCAGAGGAAACTAGAAGCCTGCCCCGAGCGGCCCCTCCAATAACTTCTCTGTTTCCCATAGCACCTGGTGCATATTTCTGCCAAAGCACTTCCCACACGGTGCTGACCTTTCTCCCTTGCTCGCTGGACTAGTGAGCTCTTGAAGAGCTGATGCATGCTAAATTCATCTCTGTATCCCAGCATGGCATACCTTGCTTTATATTTTGAATAAATAGAATTGTTATTTGAGTCATTTTTTATCATTGGCACAAATGAAGAATAATCTATAAAACAATTAACCCAGAGTTAATGGCCAATCTAAGAAGTCTTCATTTGGCTCAGAAGATTCACCCTTCTAATTTAAGGTAGATTTTAAATTAGTTGCCTCCCTCAACTTCATACCAAAATTGACAGGAAATTACTTGGTGGCAGAGGAAAGTTAGTTTTAAAACTGCTGAGGTTAAACCATAAAGCCAATACCTTGCGGTGGTAACCTGAGCAGGTGGTAGAATGGCTGCTCTTCTCTGCAATCCCTTTCCTACCTCAGGGAGGCAGCACCCTTTCTCCAGCTGAGATGCAAATCTAGGCACAACATCTGTAATGGGGGGTGGACAGGCTGCGTGCCCCTACCCTCGACATTCCTCGCTAGTAACTTCAGGAAGCTCGGCAGAAGCAGAGAGAGGAAAGGGGTGGGTGAAGGAGGTTCTTTCCCAGCTTGCAAAAGGCTCCCTACAAATTCCTTGTTCCATCCTTGTAAGAATTGCCTGGAAACTCCCATCCTTCAGGAAGCTTTCCTCAATTAACTCTCTAATGATGACTTAGGAGTAATCAACATATTCTTTGCATCCTACCCCTCAAGCCTTGGGCTATAAGCACATCAAGTATTCTATCTGTGCTCTGTCTGATAAAATACCTGTTCTGAAGGAGGGACTTATGTCTTCTATTTGACAGACACAGTTGGGGTTAGGAAGCTGACAGAAGGCCAGCCAGAGAAAATCTGAGTTGACTTCCCTAACAGCCAGAGACCCCTGTAGCTGTCACTACGGTTTCATCACCACGTGACCCTCCCTCCATCTTTCATGTTGACTGATGGGACTAAGACTGCTGGACAGCCAAAGCTGTTAAAACATAAACTCGCCTAAGACAACTCCAAGCAACAAACCCAGACACATTTTCCCGACAGGAGGTAGAGTGGCCACAAACCAAAGAATGCTCCACTGGCCCTGCCTATCCGGACACTTCTGGGCCTGCCAATGGAGCTTATACAAATAGAGAGAGTAAACCAGCTGCAGCCTTCTCCACTGGGGGAGTGCCAGGACATTCTGTGGGAAGACAAGGGTTTTCAGAGCAGTGGCCCTGGCCACTTCCAGCAAGTGCTGCTGTCTCTCTACTTCTCCTAGTGAATTAAATCTTTCATATTGAGAGGGCTGCACAACAGCGAAAGCAATGTTAAGACAAAATTTACTGGTGCTGGGAGATAGGCTTGTACCCCCGTTATAGGTGAAGAGAAATGATAAGCATCTGTCCTACGCAGTTACACTTCCCAGCACTTGCACTGGCTCAGAGCTTATTGTTTATTATCTGGCAGCACAGAGTAGTTTGAATAAAGTGTCCCAGGGTTTGAAGGTCTGGATTAGTTCTAGGCCTCAGTTTCCTCATAAATATAGAGTATGATGGGGTATGTGCGTGTGCATGTGGAGCAGAGTGATGGGGACAGGAATGGATGAACCAAATTGTCCCTGCGGTTCCTTCCCAGGGACCTGGAAAATGTGCCCTGATTATATCCAGGCACAAATCACATTAGCATATTATATGGGGTTTTATTATGTTAACAAGGGGCCACCTAGGGCAGAGCAATAAAAGTATTTTAATTAGGTATTACCGGATTGCACGACATAATCTTTAGGAAACACACCTGGACTGACCAAGAGAAAAACAACGGCAACTGAGCAATCAATACTGATCGTCTTCTCCATTGGGCCAGGCACAGAGTAGTACATACTCATTAAAAACTTGTTGACTGATGAATGACAATCTTAAAATTCTAACCCAACTCTAGCACTCTAAAGCACCCTTGCCCTTGGGCCCAGTTTCTAGGGCTGAACTCAAGTACGCACTATCTTCTCTAGGAAGTTTTCTGAACTAGTCCACCTTCTCCAATGGTCTTTTCAGTAACTAAATTCATTTTTGCTGCATTTTGAATCCACACTGTATCTCTTACTTAGCACTTGTTTTCAAATTATGTCATTCACCCTGATCTTGTCTCTAAATAAATAATAAACAAAAGAGCAGAAAGTCGGCCACATGCTTTGCTGACAGAGACCACAATGACTAGCAGGGTCTAAGCCAGTGGTGCTCAACCTTCCTAATGCTGCGACCCTTTAATACAGTTCCTCATGTTGTGGTGACCCCCAATTTCATTGTTACGAATTGAACATAATTAAAGCATAGTGATTAATCATAAAAACAATATGTAATTATATATGTGTTTTCCGATGGTCTTAGGCGACCCCTGTGAAAGGGTCGTTCGACCCCCAAAGGTGTCGCGACCCACAGGTTGAGAACCACTGGTCTAAGCACATACCGGTACTCTCAGGAAACAGTGACTGACTGATAGAGGGATACCAATGTTGAGGATAAGAGCTATCATGTTTTGAAGCACTTACTGAGATAAGATAGCATGGTTAGGCGTATGGGTTTCTGAGCCCCTTGCCCAGATGTAAATGCTGGCTCTGACATTTATCAGGTATGTGATCTTACACAAGTTACTGAACTTTTCTGCATCTCACTCTTAAAACAGGGATATAACAGTACCCATTTCATGGGATTATTAAGACCAAATTATTAAAAACATGTAAAAATAAAATGCTTAGACCAGGATCTGGTCCTCAGTAAGAACTCACTATTATTAGCCATTCTTATTTATTTTACTTAATCCTCACAACAGACCCATGGGATGATATAATAATGTCATAATTTTACAGATGAAGAAACTGAGCTACAGAAAGGCTGAGTAACTTGCTTGATTCATGCATCCAGTGAGTGAGAGGAAGCTGGTATTTGAACCCAAGCAGTTTAACTTCAGAGCCCTTTCTCTTCTAATGCTCCCTGTCTAGAGAGTTCTCGCCATTCATTTTACTTTGCTATATAGATCAACTCTTAATGCATGTCAGTGTTCTGAAATACCAGATCACAAATTCAAGGTGGCAGGGTGGGCTGCTATTTCTCCTTATATAAGGTCAGATTCTGCTAACATGTATTAAGATCTGCTGAGTGGCAGGTACTGTGCTGGGCAGCATCTCATCTGATCCTCAGAACAACTCTGAACATACACATTTTATAGATGAGGAAACTGCAGTTCAGAGAAGATAGAGGACTTGCCTGAGGTCCCAGGGTTAGTGACTCCAAGTCCAACAGCCAAACCTCACTAAGCCACTCTGGCTCTGCGTGCTTCCTGGCACAAGTGTAACAGTGCAGATTACCATTAATGTCTGATGGCCAAATGCACAGGTTTTGGAATCAAATCACTGGGTTGGTAATCCTGATGCTGACACTGGCTTTGTGATCTTAGGCAAGATAGGTAATCTCTCCACCTCAGATTTCCTTGTCTATAACAGAGGTAGGGAACTACTTCACTAGATTGTTATAATATTAAGCACAGGATACACAATAAATGCGATGTACATTAGCTATTTTATTATTACCACCATGGGAAAAAAGGGACTTAAGTTGCTCCCTTATATTAGTCTAGCATTTCCCTACCTATTATTTAGGAATATCCCTGTAAAAAAAGACAGATGTTCAAATCAAATGACAGATGGGAAAACTAAGGTGTAGGGACATTAAGGCCCTTCCTCAAAGTTAGAAATGATCTCCTAACTTCTAGCATATATATCTCTTCCCCAGATCCTGCTATCTGTTGCCTCTCTGAACTTTTCAAAAGTGTCCAGGATTTCAGAGTATACAACCTCTCACCCAGTTCCAAAGGAAGGCCTGATAGTCCTGGCTATCTTAATTGTCCCTTTTGAGCTTTAGGAATTCACCCTATCTTCCAACCAAAAATGGGTGCTGGGCAAGCTGGTCCAAGTGGAAAATTCAACTCCATCCCAAATCTCCGCTGTCCCAGCAGATTTCCAGGATGCGCTGGCTCCCAGAAACCACAATTACAGTCAAGTTCAAGGCAGAGGAGTAATTAGGCCCATACCATTGGCTCAGCAGTCTCTTGGCCTCTCCCTTCAGGGCTGACTCCATCTCTCTACTGCTCCCACCCCCGTCACCCAAACCTCATCTCAACCACTGCACAGTAGAGAGAGATGCAATGGGAATTTCCATCCTTTCTCTCTTCCAGACCCCACTCCATTTCCAGGAAACTAAAGAAGGGTGGGGTGAGGGAGGAAAGAAGCCATCTCATGGATATAACACACTGAATGGCAGCAAGAGAGGGAAATAACTTTGAAAGCAAAGCATTCTTGACTCCCCTCCCTTCATTACATTCTCTACTTCCCACAAAGATGACATCACCAGGGAGTTCCCGGGTAAGACCCCCAAATGTGAAAATGAAAGGGATCTGGTATAACCAGAAACGGCAACCTCAGTCTCTCCAGACAGGGAACAATCTTGGCTGGAGATGGGAGGAAAGAGGTGACACCTAGAAATCCAAAGGAATCTAGGACCCTATCTCTTATCTCCAAGATCCTAGAGGGGTCCTGCAGGCTATTTTCCCCTGTCACAGCTCCTCCTAATCTGGCCTAATGGGAAGGAATGCCAGGCCTTGCCTTCTTTACTAAATATGCTGCTCTTCTATCCTGAAATATAAAACTGATGTTCCCTTTATTCCATACTCCAGTTCAGGGGTACTTTGTGCAGTACTTTCCTTCTTTCTTGTAGTGTTACTGTCCATTACTTGGGGGGTTGATTCACTCAGGTTAGCTCCAATGACTGCCCTGGACACACAATTACAAAACAGAATATTGTCCCTTATTGCTCCCAGGGCTGTTCCCAACCCCCATGACCATAATGTTGAAGAACTTCAGGGGGTCGGAGTACCCTATAATGTTGGACAGTGCAGAGGATAGGGAGGTGTTGACACCCTAATAGGGAGAGGACTTTCACATCCTAGAGCAGTGGTTGTCAACCTTTCGGACCTCACGGACCACCAGTGGGACCACTGGTTAGCAACCGCTGCTCCAGAGGTTTCCTTAAACCAGCAGTCGCCAACCTTTCAGACCTCACGGACCAGTGGTCCGTGGACCACCGGTTGGCGACCACTGTCCTAAAGGGCTTTTCAGAGGCCAGAACTGAAAGTTGTCAAGGCAATTTCTTGAGACCATTCCAGAGACCCCAGAATTGTGGCTGATAGAGCAGACTGAGCAATCTGCTAAATGAAAAGGATTTTCTTTTCCAGATCTCATTTAACTGGACCTCTCTCCACATCTGACAATGTTGATCTCTCTTTCAGGCCTGCTGCTCTTACCCTACATTCCCTTCATAAGGGGACAAAATTTATGCTGGTGCTTTTAGCCAACTCTTTTAACACTGACTCCTCCCAAATCTTGTTTTCAGCGCTTAGTATCTCTCAAGTTTCTGACTCCTCTTGTAACTTGGGGAGGGTGGCGCCTCAACCTGTAGATACTCAAATTGAATGCACTGAACACCTTATCTCTGTAAACCCCACACCTTTTCTCTAGCAATCAATCTTGACTTTCCCTTCTCTCTGACCACATAGCCAGTTAAACAATAAATCCTGCCAATTTGATACAAATATTTATATTTCTCAATTTTTTCCCCTTTACTTCAAGACTTGCAAGAGACTGCATGGCATAGTGGTTAAGAGCAGACACTAGAGCAGCCATGGGCAAACTACGGCCCGTTTGAAATGAATAAAACTAAAAAAAAAAAAAAAAGACCGTACCCTTTTATGTAACGATGTTTACTTTGAATTTATATTAGTTCACACAAACACTCCATCCATGCTTTTGGTCCGGCCCTCCGGTCCAGTTTAAGAACCCATTGTGGCCCTCGAGTCAAAAAGTTTGCCCACCCCTGCACTAGAGCCACATTGCCTGCATTTGAATTCTAGTTCCACAACTTACCAGCTGTGTGACCTTAGCCCTCTCGTTATCTTCAGTGTAAAATGGGAACACCAACAGTACTAACTCTCAGGGTTGTATAATTAAAAGAGTTATTATGTGCAAAGTGCTTACAACAGTGCAACCCCACTCCCTTCCCCTGCTGGGTTAGCTATCTTTACCTTATGCCACGAACTCACAGTGAAAATCCCCAACCCCATCAGTGCATTCTTTGTGCACTGTAGTTATCTATTTAATCACCTATGAGCTACCTGAGGCAGGGATTATCTTATTCATTCTTGCAGAATGAAGGCATAATGCCAAACTTGCATTCTAGGCACTCAGTAATGTATAAGGCGTGTCTGTTAATAGTCTTAAGATCACTGAGAGCCTTAACACATGCAACACAATTATGGGCAGGTCAGTTCTTACCAATGAAGGAGAAAGAAACACTGAAATAGGAAACTGAATACCATATTACTTAGCATGCTGGCCTGATGGGCATGTTTCCCATGATGAGCTGGATACACTCATTCACTAGGTCAAGAACATATACTCAATTCCTACCATGTTGCTCTGCTATATTGGTCTCTGCCATCTGGAATTCTCAGTTCAGAAAGGGGAGAGATTTTTTCAAAATAAAGTGATGGCAAGAGTGAGTCATGGTTTTAGAAAAAAATAAAGTGTGCATAACTCTAAGTTTTCAATCACTAGTGAAAAACAATGAAGGAAGACTTCTGATTAGGTTCTTAGAGTAGTAAATATGTTTATCAAAAACCATGACCCACCCAGCTACTCTAAAATAAGACCTACAGCAGAACCAGTTTGGCTCAGTGGATAGTGTGTGGGCCTGTGGACTGAAGGGTCCCAGGTTCGATTCCGGTCAAGGGCATGTACCTTGGTTGCAGGCACATCCCCAGTAGGGGGTGTGCAGGAGGCAGCTGATCGATTTCTCTCATCAATGTTTCTAACTCTCTATCCCTCCCCCTTCTCCGTAAAAAATCAATAAAATATATTTTTTAAAAAATAAAAATAAATAAATAAAATAAAATAAAATAAGACCTACACCCCTGGTGCTTATGAAAATTGAATGAAGTCATGCATCCACAGCACCTATTACAGGCCTGGTACATAGTAAGCAATCAATAAAACAGTTACTTCTAATATTACTGTTTTAAACTATCTTCCTCTATGATAGCAAACAAGATTCCTCTAAAATGAAGAGTGGTCTAGATTAGTGTTTCCAAAATTACACATCCTCTATGATAGCAAGCAAGATTCCTCTAAAATGAAGAGTGGTCTAGATTAGTGTTTCCAAAATTACACAATTTTATGGCCTGGAGAAATTTTCTTATCTGTAAAATTAGATATTATTGGGTTGGCCTCTGAGGCTATACAGCTTCTCTATCCTTTTTTAATCGTTACCCTGCTCTGTCAAAATTAGATATTATTATCTAATTATATTATCTGGAGGAACCCAAAGCCTGACTAAAGAGATTTCTCTCATCTTTACCTTATGCCACGAACTAAAGAGAAATTATACCAACATACACATTGTCTATTTTATACCTCCCACTTGCCAGACTCTGGTAAATATCCTGAGGCTACAAAGTCAAAAGCATGTTTCCCCCTCAGAATGTATATGGCAGGACCCTGGCTGGGTAGCTCAGTTGGTTAGAGCAGTGTCCGGATATGCTAAGATTGCATGATTGATCCCTGGTCAGGGCACATATAAGAGTCAACCAACGGGGGGGGGAGGTGGGGGGCGTTATGGTGGGATAAGGACACATATGTAATACCTTAATAAAAAAATAAAAAAAGAGTCAACCAATCCTATATAATAAAAGCCTAATATGCTAAGTGTCGGGTTGTCTGTTCAACCAATCAAAGCGTAATATGCTAATGATATGCTAAGGCCGCTCAATTGCTCGCTATGACACGCACTGACCATCAGGGGGCAGATACTCCAACAGGTGGGTTAGCTTGCTGCTGGTTAGCTTCCGGCCAATCGGGACTGAGCAAGACAGGCTGGACATGCCCTGGAGCCCTCCCACGTCCCTCTCCAACCCCAATTGTGCACTGGTGGGGTCTCTTGGCCTGGCCTGCACCCTCTCGCAATCTGGGGCCCCTCAGGGGATGTCAGATAGCCAGTTTCGGCCCAATCCCACAGTCCAGGCCGAGGGACCCCACTGGTGCATGAATTCATGCACTGGGCTTCTAGTGAATGCATAAATAAGTAGAACAAATCCGTGTTTTTTTCTCTCTTTCTAAAATCAATGGAAAATTTTTAAAATGTATATGGCAGGAGAAATATAAAGACCTCAAAGATTGCTATGAGGGGAAAAAAAGAATACAAGCTAAAATGTTTTTTTAAAAAAGCAAAACACAACACTGTAGAAATGGGGCAACAGTATCCAACTCATAGGGCTCTTATGAGTATAGCAGCATAAATTTTAGTACTAACAGTAACACCAGGTCAAATAGCCTTGCTTGAATTGCCCCTGGCCTTAGGTAAGTGAGATTTAAGGCTAGATGCAAAGGCTGGGCCATACCATCTATGATTAAAAGGAAAAGGAAAAGGAAGGAAGGAAACATCTATAAAGATGTATGTATTTCTTTCAGGCTTTCAATAGTAATCAAGTAAATACAGACAGTCTGGATGGGTAGGATGTAGAATTTATCAGGACAGAGTTGTTTAAACCTTTTCCTATCAACAATGAGTCAGTCACTCTCATCCAGGGCTGCAGGGCCTGCAGAGAGCCTCTCTTCCCCCTTGATTCTGAACAGTTCTGCCTCTAAATTCCCAAAGCATAACTACTCTGGCTCTTACTATACTTACTTATTAAGTTGTAATTACTTGTTTATATGTCTGTCTCTTCCACTAGTCACTAGACAGTGTATTTAGCATACACTAAATATTCATTGAATGAATAAAGGAATGGATACAAGGATTTAATAATCTCCTTTTTATTTTTCAGGAATTCCTAATGAGGAAATCCAAAATCTGTTCCACAGGTCTAGGAGGTCTAGGAAAAAAGTTCTAAAACCCAGATTTTCTCCAAAATTAAAAATATATACAGATTAGAATGAAGAGGTAAAACTGTCATTATTTGTCAGGCAGACTAATTCTAAAATCTTAGGGAATTAACAAAAAAGCTACAGGAATTAATGAGTTAGTTTAGCAAGGTTACAGGATATAAGGTCAATAACAAAAATCAATTATATTTATATGTAAAAAAAATAATTGAAAATTGATATTTAAAATATTATCAAAAAAATGAAATATTTAGGGGTAAATTTGACAAAAGATATAAAAGACCGGTATACTAAAAAATACAAAACATTGCTGAGAAAAATTAAAGACTGCAATAAAAGGAGCACTATACCATGTTCAAAAACTGCAAGACTAAATATTGTTAAAATGACAATTTCCTCCAAACTGATTTATGGAGTCAACACAATCTCAACCACAATCCCAGAAGCCATTTTTGTCGAAACGAGCAAACTGATTTTAAAATCTTTATGAAAATGAAAAAGCCCTAGAATAACCAAAAACAGTTTTGAAAACAAAAGAACAATGTTGAAAAACTTGTATTATCTGAGTTCAAGACCTACTATAAAGTTATAATAACTAAACCAGTGGGTTACTGATATAGATCAATGGAACAGAGTACAGTCCATACCACATATATATGATCAATTTTCAGCAACAGTGCCAATGCAATTCAATGAGGAAAAAATACTCTTTTAAACAAATAGTGCTAGGACAACTGGACATCCATATGCCTAAATAAGTAAATAATCTTAAACTTTATCTCACACCCTATACAAAAAGTAACTAGAAATAAATCATAGATCTAAATGTAAAAGCTAGAGCAATAAAACTTCTAGGAGAAAATCTTACTGACTTTGAATTTGGCAAGGATTTATTTATTAAATAAAAAGAGTACAAATGATAAAAGGAAAAAGCAATATATTAGATTTCATCAAAACTTAGAACCTTTGCTCTTCAAAAGACACTGTATGAAAATTAAAAACAAGTTTTAAAAGACATTGTTATGAAAATGAAAAAGCAAGTCACAGACTAGAAGAAAATAGTTGCAAAAACATATCTGACAACAAAACTGTATGTAGAACACACAAAGAACCCTTAAAATTTAATAACTGAGTTAATACTAGGCAATTATGCCCAATTAAAAAATAAACAAAAGACCTGAAAAAACACCTCATCAAAGAAAACATATACATGGCAAATAGGCACATAAAAATGTTCAGCATCATTAGTCATCAGGGATATGCAAACTAGAACCACAATAAGACATTACTGTGCACACATACTAACAAGGTTAAAATTAAAAAGACTGACAAGATGTAGAGCAATGGGAATTCGCATACACTGCTAGTGGGAATGTAAAATTATAAAACCACTTTGGAAAACAATTTGGCAATTTATGATGTTAAACATACACCTATCATACGACCCAGCTATTTATATCCTCGGATTTACACAAGAAAAATGAGAACATATCCACACAAAGACTTGTACATGAATCCTCATAGCAGCTTTATTTGTAGTAGCCCAAATCCATCAACAGGAGAATGGATACACAAATTATCCAGAAAATATAATACTATTCAGCCAATAAAAGGAACACACTATTGATACAAACAGAGATTAACACCAAATAATTGTGTTGCATGAAAGAAGTCAGACAAGAGGACATTCCATTTATAAAGAATTATAGAAAATGTGAACAAATCTACAGTGATAAAAAAGAAATCCCAAGGAGAATTCCCTGGGGATGCGGGAGAAGAGAAGACAGATTACAAAGCGACACAAGAAAACTTTTGGGGATGATGGGCATCGTTGCTTGTCTCAGTGGTGACAGCGTCACAGATGTAGGTACACATATGAAAAAGTAATTCAAGTTATATACTTTAATATATATTTTAAATGTACACATTGATTGTACATCAAATATACCTCCATAGAACTGTTAAAAAATAACAGCCTTAAGGAAAAAAAAGTATTCTAGGCCCACACCAGAAACTCAACACTGCCCTTCTTAATTAAAGAGATGTAGGCACAGACTCTTTTTACTGGTAATACAAGTCTGTCCCCCAAGACATTCTGTTTATTATGCAGGTCACAGTGCTGCCAGATCAATGGCCTTTGGATTTAAAATAGGGGAAAGCCACAATATTTACACACACTCTTATATTCCATCTTTTTGTACATACAAATGATAGTTTAATCAATGAATGCACGGCAAGTCCCAAATACCCACATTAATGAAGAGACAGCATAAATAATCAGCAAAACCAGAAAATCCAATTGCTTTTGGAATTTAATACATGGTTTTGTTTTGCAGAAGACATTCTTAGGCTTTGACTAACATTAAAATGAACAGTCTTTTTTTTTTTTTCTATTTTATACTAGAGCAGGAGCCAAGGAGTTCACAGATGGCAAGGGTAAATTACAATACTGACACCAATAACGCAACTGAGTTACATGTAGACCCTGAGAATTCTAAAGCGTTCATACATATCTACCAATGTTACATACTTACAGTTAAATGTCTGCCCCTGTGCTTCCCACTAACTCTTCTGAGCTGCCCCAAAGAGTTTTTCTGGTCCTCTAAATGCTTATACCTCAATGTAAAATGTGTTATAGCTTTCCTATGCACACATCAGAAAAGGTGGAAAAAGCAAAAGATTTAATGCTGAGATTCTGTCTATAAATTCTCAGCAATTACAATCTCAGACGAACCAGCTGTTACGTAGGAAAGAGGGAGAGACAGGTGTGATGGGAATACAGTTCAGGTAGAAGAGAGCTATTCAAGAGAAAGATACTGAGATTTCAGGCCACATGAACATTTAGCCAGCAGCATACACTCTCCTCAGACACTTTAAGGTGGGCACCATAGAGATGCATCCTTCCAATTCTAAAGCCTTAATTATTTACTTGGGCCCAGCAAATGCTGAGTACTAAAAAAAAAAAAAATCACATATGTCTTTGTTCTGTAATACTCCTGAGTCAAAAAAAGAGACAATGACATGGACACATCTAAAATCAAATGAATAACCATCAAGGATATATATTTCATTATCATCCAAATGTATCCAATATTAAGTCCTAATTGTGTGGCCATCTGATGAGAGCATTAGAGAGACCACCCTCTGGGAGTTTTCAATCTAAGCAATAATGATAAGGTTTCAAAGAAGGAAAAACAGCCCAGCCTAGGCCAGTGTGACTCAGTTGGTTAGAGTGTCATCCCATAGACCGAAAGGTTGCAGGTTCAACCCCGGTTGGGGTGCAGAGAGGCAACAGATCAATGTTTCTCTCTCACATCGATGTTTCTCTCTCTCTCCACCCCACTTCTTCTTCTCTCTCTCTCTAAAATAAATAAAACAAAAACATCTTTGGGAGAGAATTTTAAAAAGGGGAGGGGGAGGGAGAAAAAGAATCAAATAAATGAAACTCATACACAAATGTTCATACATTATTCATAACTAGAGGCCTGGTGTACAAATTCGTGCATGGGTGGGGTCCCTCAGCCTGGCCCCTGATTGGGGCCAATCGGGGGGCCAGCCGGCCAGCGAGCGGGGCCGCGGGAGCTTGGCCAGCTGGCCAGGGGGAGGGACCGTGAGAGGTTGGCAGGCCAGGGGGAGGGACCGCGGGAGGTTGGCTGGCTGCAGGAGGTTGGCTGTGGGAGCATAGTAACCACCAGGGGGCAGCTCCTGTGTTGAGCGTCTACCCCTAGTGGTCAGTGCTTGTCATAGCAACTGACCGGTTGACCGGTCGTTCGGTCGCTTAGGCCAGTGGTTGGCAAACTCATTAGTCAGCAGAGCCAAATATCAACAGTACAACGATTGAAATTTCTTGAGAGACAAATTTTTTAAACTTAACCCTTTGAATGCCAACCAATATCCTAGAAACTATGCTAAAATTGCCAAGGCATTTTTGCTGATTTTCCTTAGGTGCCATCTGTCAATAAAGAGTGAACTACTAGCATCTAATAGTGACACTGCAGGAGGAGCACAATAGTGCTCCAGGCACTCTAGGGGTTAAACTATATAGGTAGGTACATTGTTATTAACTTAATTAGGGTGCTCCTAAGGCTTAGGAAGAGCCACACTCAAGGGGCCAAAGAGCCGCATGTGGCTCACGAGCCGCAGTTTGCCGACCACGGGCTTAGGCTTTTATATATACAGACTAGAGGCTCGATGCATGAAATTTGCACAAGGGGCTCAGCCCTCGCAGCCCCAGCTGCCTCGGCTGGCCCTCGCAGTCCCGGCCGGCCCTCACAGCCACTCACAGCCTCAGTCAGCCCTCACAGCCCTAGCTTCGTCCAGAAGGTTGTCTGGACAGTTGTCCAGAAAGTCATCCGGATGGTTGTTCTGCTGTTCAGTCTAATTAGCATATTAGCTCTTTATTATATAGGATAGCCAAGAAGTGGAAACAACCCTAATGCCCACCAACTGACAAATGGATAGACAGGAGGTGGTATATCCACACAATGGAATATTATTTGACCATAAAAAGGAACAAAGTATTGACACATATACAACATGAGTGAACCTTGAAAATATGCTAAGTGAAAGAAGCCAGTCACATAGGGCCACATACTGTATGATTCCACCTACATAAAAGGTCCAGAATAGGCAAATCCATAGAGACAGAAAGTAGATTAGTGGTGGCCTGGGACTGGGGGAGGCACAATGGGAATGACTGCTAATGGGTACAAGGTTTCTTTATAGTGTGATGAAAATTTTCTGGAATTAGATAGTGGTGATGATTGCACCATTCTGTGAAAATATGAAAAACCATTGGGGACTTCTGATCAAGAAGATGAACAGATAAACACTATGCTCATCTCCTCCCATGACCACATCAAAATTACAACTAAATTACAGAACCACCCCTGAGACAACCTGAAGACTAGCTGACTTCTCGCACCTGTTTCCCACCTTTTCCAGCTTCTGGAGGTACCTGCGGGCCTTGGCCTGTGGCTTCGTCCTCCATCATCAAAGCCAGCAGCATAGCATCCTTCCGCCCCCCGACCTCATCTTCTAACTGTGGCCCTCCTGCCTTCCTCTTATAAGGATCCTTATGATGTCACTGTCCCCCCGGATCATCCAGGACCACCTCTCATCTCAAAATCAGGTTCACAAGTTCAGGGGACAAGGACATGGACTTCTTTGGGCCATTCCTCTGCTGACCACAGCTCTCCAGACTGAAGAACTCCAGCCATGATTTGGGAGGGTCCCTGAATAGCTGGATGGTGAGTAGCTCAACACATGTCTGTGCCCAAGACTTGAGTTCTGCCCCAGGGCTCCTGCTCTGGGAACTGCTGTGGGCTTTGTTCTAAGTATCCACAAAAACACAATCATGGTGGCGTTTTCCAGGGCTGAGTGTAAATCCATGTTTTTCTGAAATCTTTGGCACTTGCTTTGCTGGCAAACTACAGAGAGGATGGGTCTGCACTTCCGAAAAACAGGATCAGAAAGTCAGAACAGCCCTGCATGTGTGACAAGGTTCACATTCTTGGAAAGTGTCTGTGTCAACAGGAGACATGTTTGGAGTCCTGCACAGCAATGTTCCTGACACCAGTGGGGTGACGGCATTGCTGACAGCACATGGCTTTCCTCCTCACATTTTTCTTTATGACTATATTTTATAACAAGAATGTCTTGTTTTTATAGAAACAATAAAATCATTATTCTAAAGAAAAAAAACCTGACTTCTCCCCTTAACTCGTCTTTCTTTAATCCTGTCACATATCCCCTCTAGCCTCTCACAGCGGTTGTAAAGACCGATTCTACTGAATTCTTTTATACTTTAGATCATAACTCATTATTAATAACAATAATAATAATGAGAAGTAGTTGTTACATAGTTATCTGTCTTCCTTAAATAGATGAAGTTCTGCCCTGACCGGTTTGGCTCAGTGGATAGAGCGTCGGCCTGCGGATGAAGGGTCCCAGGTTCGATTCCGGTCAAGGGCATGTACCTTGGTTGCGGGCACATCCCCAGTTGGGGGTGTGCAGGAGGCAGCTGATCGATGTTTCTCTCTCATCGATGTTTCTAACTCTCTATCCCTCTCCCTTCCTCTCTGTAAAAAATCAATAAAATACATTTTTTTTAAAAAAGATTAAGTTCTAACTATCCCCGGTGCCTAGAACATTGCCTAACGTTTAGTATGTATTTAATTAATAAGTTGAATGAATAAAAATTTCCCATATCCCACACCAACAAAATGGGAAGTAGGATCTTAATAAGGGAGTGGCCTCTCCCCTATGCCTTGCCTAATCCTTTCTCAAACTGCCAGGCCTCAAGTTCAGGATTAGTGAAAGGCCTGAGCTAAAGTAGAAGCTGAGCTATTAGCCTTAGGCTAGGGCTAGGCACAGCTAAGAGAACTAGGATTTCTTCTGGGTTTCTGCCCAGTCATCAGTCACCGGTGACTGACACTATCAGGCTGGGCACTTAACGTGTTAAATGATCCTAAGGCCTGAAACCCTCTGACACAGGCCCTGTTCTGCACCTACCTTTATCCACTGACCCACACCTATGCCTCAGACTCCTGGAGCCACTGGTCTGGAGCAGTGGTCGGCAAACTGCAGCTCGGCAAACTGCGGCTCGCGAGCCACATGCGGCTCTTTGGCCCCTTGAGTGTGGCTCTTCCACAAAATACCAACTTCTGTGCATGGGCCACGAAGTTTCGATCGCACTGTACCTGCGCGCCTGCACGTGGTATTTTGTGGAGGAGCCACACTCAAGGGGCCAAAGAGCCGCATGTGGCTCGCGAGCCGCAGTTTGCCGACCACTGCCCTAGACAATTACATAAACTGTGACCTAGAATACCTTCCCTTGAACAATCACAGCATACTTTCACTGATATAGTCCCACTTTATTTCCCATTTCCTGTTACCATGCTTCTACCATTTTGTTTTCCCAATGACCTACTCACCTACCACCTTCTTACTTCCTTGTCTCTATAATCACTGCCTCCTCCATTGGAAAACAGTAGTTTCCTCATCTCTATTAACACTTCTCTGCACTCCTAAACTCCACATTTAAAAACCTCTAGGAAATCTTATGAGTACATTGTTTCTCACCACCAGCAGATGTCACTGAATACAGAGTTGAGAAGCAGTGTGT
>NW_005871259.1:999737-1011865 GCF_000147115.1 Myotis lucifugus | reverse complement strand
GCTGCCATTCGTCAATAAAGAGTTCCTACCCACATCTGGCTTCTTTCACTCCTGGAGGAGCGCTCTACCGCACAACGCCGTCTTCGGGGTATAGGCTACAAGTTGGCAATCACTCTGTACGTGCATGCGCGCACGTGGTATTTTGTGGAAGAGCCACACTCAAGGGGCCAAAGAGCCGCATGTGGCTCTCGAGCTGCAGTTTGCCGACCACTGGTCTGGAGGATCTAGGGCAGTGATGGCGAACCTTTTGAGCTCAGCGTGTCAGCGTTTTGAAAAACCCTAACTTAACTCTGGTGCCGTGTCACATATAGAAATTTTTTGATATTTGCAACCATAGTAAAACAAAGACTTATATTTTTGATATTTATTTTATATATTTAAATGCCATTTAACAAAGAAAAATCAACCAAAAAAATGAGTTCGTGTGTCACCTCTGACACGCGTGTCATAGGTTCGCCATCACTGATCTAGGGAGTTTTCTAGAAATTATGAGAAGCAACCCCCTGATTCACAGGGTAAAAAGAAAAGTAGAAGAGGGTGAGATTAAGGTCAGAACACTTTTGGAAACCTTGGTAGTGTGGTCCCTGAACCCCATTTCAAGGTGAGTGACAAGGGCCCTAAGAATAGTAACTCCAGAACAGCTTGGGATCCCTATTCCTATCCCTTGAGCAGAGAAGCTATTGGTAGTGTGCGCTGCTGCAAGGATAGATTGACCACTCTACAGACATATGTTCTAGAGATGTCCTCTTTGATACAGGAACCAAGTTTTAAGAATCCTACTAATATTCTAAAAGGAATCAATGACATGGAAAATTCAGAACCTAGGAACAGTTTGGGGAACCATATTAGGAAATTTATTCTCTCAATCCAAAACTGAATTACTAAAATTATGTATATTTGATTTTGACATTTGCTATAAAATTTGTCATTTCTATAAGATTACTTTCTAACCTTTTGGGAGGGTTTAGTTTACTTTGAAATTACAAAAAATCCTATAAACCCACCTATCCCCGAAGATCTCTAGTAGATAGGATTTATCTGCACTATGCCAGTGATTGAAAAAAAAGGGCTAAACAAGGTTTCACAGATGTAGGGCCCAGAAATTCTCTTTAGTTTAGCTTACCTGTTTCAATTCAACTTATTTAACCAGTATTCGTGGAATGTCTACTGTATGGTAGGCACTAGGTTAGGTGTCAAGGTTACAGAGTGACCAGCCTTTGCCCCCAACATGTTCACAATCCACAACAAAGAAAAAGTTGTTATAAGAAGGTAAGAAAAGCTAATGAAGAGCACAGATGTGGTAAGACATTGGCTCTCCAAGGATGGATCACCTGGGACACTGTTAAATATGCAAATTCTCAAGCCCCAACCCCAATCCAAATTTAGTAAGAAATTTTGGGGGTGGGGAACAGCAATTTGTATTTTAACAAGCTCTCCAGCTAATTCTAATGTGTACTAAAGACTGGAACCTTTGATTTAAGGCAACCTAGCTCTACCTTGAAAAGATAAATTAAAAGTCTTACTGACAGGGACCAGGAGCTATTTTTTCTCCTCTTCTTTCTCACCAAACTCCATAAAAGAACTGACTAGACTGTTATCACCATTTCCCCTTTCAACCCACTGCAAACTGGCTCCTGCCCCTCTCACCCGAGGCCATTGCATCCTCCTTGCTACTAAGTCAGACATTTCTCTATCCTTCCCATCCTTCCCAACTTGGCAGCATGACGTTGCTGACCTTCCCTCTTTTCATTTCTGAGAGTCCACTCTGCCCTGGCTCCTCCTGCCGTCCCCCCGCCCCCTCTTGCCTCACCTTCAAATCAGTGCCCCTCGGGGCTCTGTCCAAGGCCCTCTTCTCACTCTCCACACTTTCCCTGCACAGTCTCATGCTTCCACTCCTCTGTCGAGATGGTGATAGCCCACAGATGTGATTCTCTCTACCAGACACTCTCCTACCTCCAGACCTATGTGTGCAGCTGCCTGCTGAACATCTTCCTTTGGCTCTCCCACAGGCACTTCAAACTCAGCATGTCCAAAGGCATGCTGACCTACCCCTTTACTCTTCCTTTAGAGTTCCCCTTTTCATTAGTAGCCCAAGCCAAGAATAAGGATGTCATCCTTGACCCACATTCTCCTCACGACCTACCTCCACATCACGTAACCAACTACTCAATCTCTAATCCTTCATTTTTCACCATCTACAATGTCACCATCTACCTAGTAGAGGTCAACTTCACCTCCTGCCCAGTTGACTAAGATGGTCTCCTAATGCATTTCCCCTCTCTCTATTCTGTCATTCTTTCAAGCTAACCATCCACACTACAGCCAGGGAGATCTTGTTTTCTTAAAGGCACATCTGATCATGTCACCTCCTACTTCAAGTCTTGCAATGGTCCTCCACTGCCCTCAGGATAAAGTCCAAACCCTAACATGGGGGATTACATGCCCTATGGCCCCAGCTCCTACCTGTTCTTCAGTTTCATTTAATTAACTGTTCTATGATCTTGCCATCTGATCAAAGCTACTTTAAATTTTCTTTTTTTCCCCCCCCCCCCCCCCCCCCCCCCGCCACACACACACACACCATGTCCTTTCTTGTCTTCCTTCTTCTGGGTGTGCTGTTTCCTCTGCCTGGACTTTCCCTCTCAAGCCTGGCTGTCATTTTTAGGCCTCCACCAAAAGGTCCTCTCCTCCAGGAAACCTCCTTTAACGCTGCTCTCACATGCTTCACAGAAGAGAATCTGGGGTGAGATCATACAACTCCTGCTCATTTAACTCCCTCACAAACCACACTCTCCTTGAGGGCAGGGAATACAACTTATTCCCATGGAATCCAGTGCCCTAAAAGGCAACACACCAGTGAGGATTTGTTAAATGGACCAGTCTTCTTATATGATGGATAACGTGAATATCCCTAAACCCCAGACCCTGTTCCTGTGAGGACATGGAAACCCTAGTGGTTTTTTGCCCCTCTCCTTAGGGCTCTGAGGAGAAAAGGGTCTGTGGTTCTAGCCTCATAAAAGGTCCCATTCACAAAGCTATTTACTACACTCTCTCTAGCACCTCCGGCAGAACAACAGCGGCCTTTCTCTGCAGCAGCAGTCTCTTAGAGGGAAACTTCTGAGGGAAATAAATGGGGCCAGCCTGGGGCAGGCAGGACAATAGCAGGGTGGGCCCTCTGCCCCTCAGACTCCTGCAGGGAAAAGCAGTCAGGAAACCAGGCTGCCAATGGGGAAATACCCTCAGCCCTGAGACGCTGAAGAGAAGCAACCCCAACAAGGCTGCTCTGTCCCTAGAAGAAATATCAAGTGCCCAGAGACCTAGCACCCAGGAAGAACAAGGGGGATTCTTGATCTCAGTTCCTGCCAGCGATGTTTAGAGTTGCTTTCTTGCAATCCCTTGGCTAGAGGCATGGAGGGAATTTGAAATGTCAAAAGTGAGCTTGAGTCCAAGTCTGGAAACAGCCAGTAGAAATATACCATGTATAAAGAGAACTAAACAGGGCACTAGAAGGCAATCCAGAAAAGCGAAGAGACATCACTTCTGAACCCTGAGTAACAAGATATAATTACCAACATAACACATACAAAGAATGGAAGAGCACCAACATTTACTTATAATAGTTCACCACATGCTAGACATTCTATTAGAACTTTTACATAAATTATTTTACACAAACAAAGAGAAGAGTTGAATAGCTATATGTATGTGCCAAAGAAATGCTAATAAAATATATCGAGTTTGATGGTAATGACCAAAAAAGGTTTCCTTGAAGGAAATAAGACCCAAAGAGTTGGGGGAGAGAGAGAACAATCATGTAAAGGTGTGAAAAGAATGAAGTGGGCCCCGGAAGCTGGCTAGTCTACCTGAAGGAGGGTGGCAGGTGCAGTAATCAGACCTACAATTAGTGAGATGTGGGCTGAACTGAAGGAAGAAATCATGAATCCCAGGCCAGGGAGACTGGGCTAAGAAGGAAAGACACGGTGGGTTTTCTAACAAAGGATTACTTGAGGATGAGAACTTATGCACCTGACTTTTAACTACTCTGTTTGCTAGCTATGTTACCAGAGCCATGCCTTTCAGTCCTTAGTTTAGAATCAGCATAGGCCTGAGCACGCAAACACAGCTGAGGAGAGTTCAGGCCAATCTGGGGTCCTTGTCAAACTAAATGCCTTAACAACACTCACCATATGTTTGGCACTATCAAATTCACTAAACGTTCTTACACAAATCATTCTGATCACACAGTTAGTTAGTGGCTGAGCTGGAGCTCACACAAAGATCTCACTCAACGTCCTCAACTCTTTACAATTATGCCACTAGGGGCCCTGGCTGGGTGGCTCAGTTGGTTAGAGCATCAGGTCAGATCCTTGGTCAGGTCATATCCAAGAATCAATAAATGAATTCATAAACAAGTGGTACAACAAATCAAAATTTCTCTCCTCCCACCCCCACTTCCTCTCTTTCTCTCTCTAAAATCAATCAATAAATAAAAAAATTATGCCACTATGATGGTTTCTGCATAGATATTCCTTCAACCCTGGAGTTTGATCTGCTATGTGAAATCGAGGAATGATTAATCAGAATCCATCAAATATATGTTAATCTCAAATCGATTCAAATCCCTAAGGGATATCCCAGGACTCACTCCCCTTCTCTCCCTCTCTTTAAAAGGCTGCAGTGAAGAGCTCTAAAACTATCTGGTAGACATAGCCTAACCTAAGGGTCTTGGCAAGTTAAGCACCATTTGATATGCTACACTCAGTGAATTGCTGGGTACCATGGGAGACAGAGCCTAACCTAAGGGTCTTGGCAAGTTAAGCACCATTTGATACCCTTCTCTCATCAGTCAGTCTACCATGGGAGACAGAGTGACTTTTTAATGATGATCTTATTCTCTCTAGCAATAGCACTACCCTTCTCTCATCAGTCAGTCTCAACTTGGGAATCAAATTTGATTCAGCCTTAACATACCTTGTTGATTTTCCTTCCAAATTGCCTTTCAAATCCTGCCCCTCTTCTTTTCCCCCACATTAACCTTTGCTAAGATTGCTGCAAAAACTCCTCGCTGGCCCTCTTGGCCCCAAGCTCTCTTCGCATAACATCAAAATTCTCTCTTTAAACATGATTTTTATCACCATATATTACATAAACCTAACTGGCTCCCTTTTTCCTACCAGATCCAGTGAATAGCTTTATCCACTCCCATACCTTGACATAATTTCTCTCTGCTCAACAAAGACCATCTAGAGCAGTGATTCTCAACCTTCCTAATGTCTCGACCCTTTAATACAGTTCCTCATGTTGTGGTGACCCCCAATTTCATTGTTACAAATTGAACATAATTAAAGCATAGTGATTAATCACAAAAACAATATGTAATTATATATGTGTTTTCCGATGGTCTTAGGCGACCCCTGTGAAAGGGTCATTCGACCCCCAAAGGGGCCGCGACCCACAGGTTGAGAAACGCTGATCTAGAGACATTCCATATTTGGTTCTGCCCCAGAACCTTTGCTTATGTTGTTCCCTTGTCTGAAATGCCCTCCTCAATTTCTTCCACCTAAATAATTTCTGACTACCTCTCCTCTGGCTATTCTCATGAACACCAACTTTCTATTCTTCTCTAAATACACCTTTTTGGTATACATCAAGATTCAGCAATTATGTACTATCTTTTTATTGTTTTGTTAACACTTCCCAACAAGAATGCAAGCTCCACATTCTTACAAATTATTTCCCAGAACATCAAGAACTGAGCTGAGCATGGAGCTATTTGATAAATATTTGTTGTCCAACCAAACTGGGCATGTGCCTCTGACCGGAAACGAACCCAGGACCCCTCAGTCCCCAGGCCAACACTCTATCTACTGAGCCAAACAAGCTAGGGCTAACTTTTCATATTTTTTTTGTCTATTCTAAATGGGAAGGCAGAGACTGATAGTACTTAAGAGCATTAAAGATAATTTGTTACTCTAAGGGTGCTCTTTCAGAAATGCTTTTGAGTATCTAAAGCTTAGCTTGCTCCTGCTCATAATGGATATTAATTGCCAAATGCTTCATCTGCAAATCCCCTGCCATCTTTTATCTCATCCCCAGATAGGACAAGAGCACATTTTGGAGAGGACTCAGTATTTCAGGGAACTTACTGTTTGCAGCTCTGGATACCTGTCACTGTTCTGGGAAGCCAACCTTCTAAACTAGGTAGAAACTCAGGTGAATGGTGATTTCTTGGTTCCAGGGCTCAATAAGAAGAACCTGAAGCATTCCAGGAACCACTCCCCACCCCTGCTCAGATAAGCCATCTCTTCAGCCCCAGCTACAAACCTTCCCCTCAGCCTGAGGCTCTTTCCTAGGAAAGGCCTACCTACCATTCCCCTCCCTCTTCTGCCTTCTCTTTTTCCCTCCTCCACACACCTTCTATGAAATTTAGCCTCTTTTAGAAAAAAGGCTACAGACTAGAGAAAGGTTGCATTCAATCTCAGATCCCTGTTGCTGGTCTGGATTTATTGAATTAGGAAAAGTCATATGCTTCTAAAGCAAGGAACATCCAGAGATCACAAAACGAATCTTTCCTATCCCCATCTAAAGGAGCCAAGATAGCTGAAGCCTCCATCGAAATTCCTGAGAAGGAGATTCAATAACCTCCTCTCATATTCTTCTAATATTATCACCCAACCCTTACCATTGCAAAAGCATTCCTTCTTTCTAACTTCATGCGCTTCTGCAACAAAAAACCCTGTTCACTCTGGTTAAATTCTTCAAAACAATGGGAAAGCTCTTTCAGTTACTCTTAATTTGTTTTGGGCTACTTCAGAAAGTAGTGCATGAAGCTAAATCAAATCCACGTGTTTACCATCTAAAATTTATATACAGTTTTACGATTTAGAACGCCATTTGAAATATATTATCTTATTTGATTTGCTCCTTTCAGCAGCCCCGTGAGAGAGATGCAATAAATGTTATAATCCTCAAATGACACACTATGTTTGTGAACTGGAAAGCATTTCATATGAATGAGCTATTGCTTTACATGAGGAAACTAGAGGCAGTATGTGACTTGCCCAAGGTCACACAGTTAAGGGGAATGCCAGGCTCAAATTAAGAACTCTTGGCTTAAATCTAGTACTTCTCTGTTTTGGTCCTCACATGAGCTAACTAACTCTGCACAGAGAAAAGCTGTTTTATGGGTGCAAATTTTAACCCATCTGGCCATCTCAAAACATTTGCCCTGGAAAATGAGGCAAGTGGATATAGATGACAGTATACAATGACTAATGAGCACTTAGGAATGGTCATTACCATTCCTGTCAAAATAATTCAGTGTCATTACCTCTGCTTGCCATATCAAACACATTTTTAGGAACACCAGAGAAGAATATATACTAATGGGCAATAAGCTGTACATGGACAAAATCTGAAAGGAACAAGAACAGGTATGCTTTAGTAACCCATTTTCCAGTAACAACTGATTAACACTAAAAGGTTAATCGCAAATACTCCATGTTTCTTTGAACCCAGGAATCACTCCCCTGGAAGGGGTTAAAGACTCTGTAAATAAATATTCCAAAGCCCTCTTTACTTTAGCCACAGTATCTCTCCTCCTAGAAAATATACATCACCTGGAGAGTCTTCTCTAATTGACTTTAACTACATCTGAAATTAATACATGAATGAAAAGTGTGAATACATGAATGAAAAGTCTGAAATTGAAGAATTTATACTTGCTGACATGTTCATCCATATTTACTGAACACTTACCCCATACAAGGTGCTACGCTAGGCACGCAGGATCTACCTGAGCAAACCAAACACAGTCTTTTATGAAGCTTGTAGTCTAATGTTGCTTTTAAGTGGTTTTCAATAGTCTTAGACCTTTCCTAGCTCCCCAAGTAGATTGCATGCTCTTTGTGAGCAATAACCGCATACTTTAATTTTCTAAATCACTCTTATAGCACCTTACACTACGCTCTCTACACAGCAAATTGATAAACTAAGAGAGAACCCTTAAGTCCATAAGCAGGGGCATTTACTTCCACTCAATCCCTCCAGGATAAGATTGTGAATTATTTACTTATTTATTTGTCCAGCACAAATAAGTCTTTATTTATTCATTTTATTTTCCCAGGGAAAAGAGGGGACGGGAAAGGGTCAGCATATGTTACAAAATGATAGCAAATGGAAGTATCCAACATAGCAAAATCAACCATCAAATAAGCATCCCCAGTGATGGGGGTCATGCAAGTCCAAGGGGGGCTCCGTCTCCTACAGTTCAGAAATGAACAGAGGGGGTCAAGGAAAGAACCCACAGGTCATGCTTTCCTACAGGTTGTGATTTAAAATCCACAGGGTCGTGAACCTGGAATGTCAGAAAGTCCAACATGAGTCTACAGCAAAAGGGATAAGATCCAAAGCAACCGGAGATAACTTGAAGAGGGCAAAGGCCCCAGAACTGATCCTCTAATGGGGAAGGGAATCGGGGTCGGAGTAGAAGTGAGGAGCATACTCACTCTACAAAGCTGAATGATGACACAGGAGAAAATGGGGCTTTAACCATAGAAATTACAGGTGTGAGCCCCCAACACTGTTAAAAAGTTCAAAGGAATGATGAAGAGCATCTTACCCCACTGCCAAAAAGAGAATGAAAGTGCCCCACTGTATACAAAACTATTTAGACAGAGTGGGGCCATGGAATGAGCCATGGATTCAGAATCAGAAGATCTGCGTGTGAGTCCAGATTCTGCTACGAGTCAGGCAAGATGGCACTGGGCAAGCCAGGTATCCTCTATGAGCCTCAATTACCTCTGTAAAGTGGGAGTAATAACCGCTGCTTTATCTGCCTCACAGCAATACTGAGAGGCTCAAATGAGATCTGTTCGTATGAGAGCACTTAGGAAAATGTACTGTGCTCTACAAGCCCTGAGATGACTGAGGATATACAAACTCCCAGAGGAGCATCTCTCATCAGTCCAGGAACCCTCATTGCCTCCTTCTTGTATTCCCAACGCGTAAGTTTCCATCTTCTCATATCCCTGAATTCAGACAAATCGTCCACCATCCACATCTCAAAAATGCAAATTCCAAGAGGGTGAAAAGGGCAGCATGTAAACCATCTCAACTCCTTGCCGTGACATGCCTGTTCTCCCTTTATAAGAGTCAGACTATGGAGTGTGGCTCAGTTGGTTGAGCGTTGCCTAGCGCACCGAAAGGTCGCTGGTTGGATTCCTGATCAGGGCACAGACCCAGGTTGTGGGTTCAATCCCCGGTCAGGGACATGTGAGGTCATTGTTTCCCTCCCTCTCTCACTCTCATTCTCCCTTCCTCTCTCTCTAACATCAATAAAAACATATTTAAAAAAATAAAAGGTAAAGGATGGAGGTTCAGACATACACTTTCTGTTCTTTGTGACTATCTGCCTTTTCCTTTTCACTGCAAAGTCAGTCCTCTGTCTGAGGACTATGAACTAATCTAAACAGGACTCTGAGGCAATAGGGGTTACTGTTGTGGGGAGAAAGACTATATGCACTTTAAGACACATCCCATAGCAAAAAAACCTACAACAACAACAACAACAAAAAGCCACACAAATATTATTAGCATGAATTATGAGTTAATTGGACATGAAGGAAGCAATTACTCCCTTGCAAAGAGTCTTCCCTATCTCTTTCATATTTTTTCCAGGCCCAGGCCTTCCATTTGCTTGTTTAGTCCTCCATCCTGTTAGGATGAACGTACAGTACCCACAAAACAACCCTCTCTCAAGATTCTCAAGGAGAAAGGTTAAGGGGGTGGGGGTTGGGAGAGGGGGTAGGTTGAGGGAAAAGACACCTTACAAAGTTGTAAACTGTATTGTGACCAATAATGGGGAGGCTGGACAGACTCTGGGGATGGGGGAGGGGCATCCTGTGCTCAGACTCTAAGGGCCAGTGCATATCTATTGCCCATCAGGCCTTTAGTCCCAAAACAACTCCTTCCGGCTCTAGGCAGAGGGAAGGCCCATTTTGCAGTCAAGCTTATTAAAAATGCCTTGGAAGATTAAATCTAGAGCATTAGCCAGTTGGCAGGTCTCAAGTTAAACCCTAACCTTGGAGAGGAAAAAAATTCTAATGTGACCTATTCATTTGGGAGCCGTTATTAGCTATGTTAAAAAAAAAAAAAAAATCCAGCCCTGTTGGGGTGCAAAGGGTGTTTCTGTCCCATCATTCAGACCACGAACATCCTCCCCATTCTAGAAATGGGATCCACCCCATCACCAAACCCCACCATTCCACAACAACCAGTCCCGTGGGGGCCCTTTCCCCCAGCAGCTCCAACACCTAAAGCCAGTCCCAATCCACCCTTTCAAATTCACGTACCCTTACCCAGGCTTTCCCCCATTCCCTACCCTCTAGGCTGGCAAGTTAAGGACTCAAATTGGGCCTCTAGCTTGGCAAAAGCCAAAGTTGGCTGGAAGCATTTGCCCCTCCTCCCCACTCCTGGCCTCACTGTCTATTGCTTGTATAAAAAAACAACAACACACTGAATCAGGAGATGTTTTCGAATATGGATACACAACAGGGAAGATAAACACACATGCCCAGACAGTCCCCAGAGACCAATGCATGCTCCTACCCCACCATTCCCACAGTCCGCCCAGGCCCTGCTTTTGCAACCTTTTACCAAAATGCAACACCCTCCCTCCCCGTCTTCCCTTAAGTGTGGAATATTGGCAAACCTACCTGTCTATACTCTGGGGTAACCTTACATTCATGGTTTCTCGGCGTCTCCACGGTTTCAGAATCGTGTAGGATTGATGTCTTGATCAGGACTGAATCCTTGCAATGTTTAAGAAAGATGAGAGGAAGGGCCTCCCAACTTGAAGATTGAATTCTTTTTCTCCAGCTCTCAGGACCCTAGTAACTGAAGCTCCATTCTCCTTTACCAGTTAATATGGTCTGCTTTCTTAGTCCCCTTTTCCCCTCCCCCGTCTTGAAAAAAAAAAAGGGGGGGAAGGGGGAAGAAAAAAAGGAAACCTTAGAAACCAAAAACTCAACCCCAAATCTCTAAAAGGTTAGCGCTATAGGGCCTAGGCTAAAAAATCGAAACACAAAGAATATGCCCTCAAAATAACAGTCTTACTACAAAATACAGATGAAAACCATCCTTTTAATCCAGTTTTCCCAGCTGTCCTTCTGTTGGTAAGAGCTTCAAGCTCCAAGGGGGGGAAAATTTCTCCGTTCTTCAATGCTTAAAACGACAACAGATCCATTTGAGAAAAGAGGGGGGCGATGAATAAATCCGAATTGGCACTTGGAAAAAAAATATCTTCCAGCTGATTTGCACAGCAAAAAGGAAAAAAAAAATTAAACCATACAATAGTATGTAAACAAAAGCACTCCTTCCAAGTCCAGTATAACCCTGGAATCAAAATTAAAAATTTCCTTTAAAAAAAAAAAAAAGCTTTTACACGAAAGGTTCTGAAATTCTTAAGTGAGCCAATCGCACCAGAAAAAAAAATTTAAAAAAACACCTGAAATGCAATGCTTTTTTTTTACCTTTACAATGGCAGCAATAACCACAAACCAGAGAAAACCTCCTCTCCTTTTCTTTTTCCTCTAAACTCGCAGGCTTTCCCCCCTGATGCTCAGACCCAGCCGAGGTTCGGCCTTTTCCCGAAAGACATGCCCGGCGTGAGTTCCGCGGCTCCGCTCGCCCGCATCCAGGCTCCGGTCTTTTCTGCTGCCTCCGCCTCCATGAAACAGACGTCGCTTCCTTCGTCCGCCCTGCGCGCCCTCTCTCCCGGCCTCAACCGCGGCGCCCGGACGCTGCGGGCTCCGGGTGGTGGTTGCGGATTTGCGTTCGGGAGGGACTTCCCTCCGCACCGGCCTCGGGAGAAGCCGGCCGCCGGCTGCCCTCCCGGCCTCTACGCCTGCCCGGCCCCAACGCGCAGCACCGGCCCCGCTCGCCCCGCTCGCCCCGCGCCCGACCGCCGCGCTCTGGCCTGGGCGGCCGCGGCTCCAGCTCGGGCTCCGGCCGGGAAGGCGGCGGCAGGCGGCTCGGGTGAGCGCCCGGCTCCCGGCGTCGCGGCTGCGCTCGCCTCCTTTGGGGCCCCTTCGCCTCCGGATCGGCGCAGACCCAGCCGGCCGCCCCCA
>NW_005871259.1:969653-999093 GCF_000147115.1 Myotis lucifugus | reverse complement strand
AGCCTGCGGACTGAAGGGTCCCGGGTTCGGTTCGATTCCGGTCAAGGCACCGGGTTGTGGGCTGGATCCCCAACAATAGGGCGTGCAGGAGGCAGCCCATCGGTGATTCTCATCATTGATGTTTCTCTCCCTCTCTCTTCCTCTCTGAAAATCAATAATATATATATTAGTTGTTACGGTAATATATATATATTTTAAATTTGTCTCGGGCCCCCTTCCTGGGAGTCAAGAGCTCTTTGACGGTTTCCTCCCATTTGGGGGCCCTCCCCACTCCTAACACCCAGCGACTTTGGGGAAAGGGACCTTCAATTGGTTGATTTGGGGGGGGAGGGGCCTGCGGGACAGCCTACCGATCTGACGCTCTCTTATCCATGCTTCTCTCTTCTCCCTTTCTCTCTCTAAAAATCAATAAACTATTCTTCAGTAAAAAGAAAAGCAATGACTTTCTCACTCATTAATAGACTGTCATCTTCACTTTAAGGCACAGATTACATCGACTTTTGTTGTTTGTTTTTGAAAGTAAGTGGTAGATGGTAAACTCTTGCCAGCCATTTCTAATCATAGAACATTGTAAAATAAAAACGTGTATCTCCTCTATGCTCAATATCTCTTTTGAGGCCTTTCCCCAGGAGATAACCAATGAGTTTCTGTAGAACAAAGATTTTTCATGGTCATTCTCCTTGTCTTGACTAACAACTGTAAAGTTTGTAGCAATTAATAGGCTTAATTTTGTCCAGCGGATGGACAAGCATTATGCAGAAAAGGAATATCTGTGCGTGGCATTTCCACTGGTTCCTGGGAAAATCTCACATATTGCGTGAGACAGATGGCTTCTAAAGTAGTGACCCAGCAAAAGTGGTAGGCCAGTCTGTATGTTAAAAATTAGTGTTAATAAAGCTTAAGTAATTGTTTTTACTATAGTTAAATACAATTGTAAATGCATTCTTAAATACTTTGCTCATGAACATGAGTGCATTTCTTTGTACACTCCACTTGGAAGCCTATGGGGATGGGGTGGCTTTAGCAGGATAGAGTTCCCTGAAGTTAGCTGGCTATGTAAGCAAATTGCTAATCTCAAGTTAAGGGGGAAAGGAGATGATATTGTGCCCAACACAGACTACGTTGTAGGAATTTCGGAGCAGCTATTGGTTAATGGAAAGAGCACTAGACAAGGAGTCCAAAGGACTGAGTGAATTTATTTTGGGCTGTGTGCTTTCCTAGCTTTGTTACCTAAGGATTAATTAGGATCGAGCCTGGCCTCTGTAAACTATAGTGCTGGGCAGGAAAACCAGGATAAATGTTAAGAAGTGATTTTTGAATTGACATAGTCCTTTCAACTTTTTTCCACAGAATTCTTCATAAATGAATGCTTTTCTCTGCCCAACATCCTGTGGTAGGACATTAATCCTTATGGTCATGAGCTGTTACGGTAAGTTCATTCACACTCGGAAACAATGGCAAAGAAGAATTTTAGGTGATTTGCATGAAATCCATTAATTGATAGAATTCATACCTCCTCATTTTTAAGTATGAGAAGCAAAAGAAAAAACAGGTATGGTCAACTTTTGTTTGCTGAGACAGATTCTAGAAGCTGAATATTTAACCGAATAGCTGAGGGACAGCAGTGGAGTACTGGAATGGTTCACATTGTGAATTCTAGAGAAGCAGCTTCTCATTCATGGGTAAATATCTCCAGCCCCAAACACATGTATTTTATAGAAAAACGGACTTCAGGTTGCAGTTATTTAGTCATTCTCCTTCTGGCATGCAGTTAGGGGATAGGCCTAGCAAAGTCACCACAGGATGAATAGTGCCCCTGTTTCTTGGAGATCCTTCACCTTCTCTAACTTTTATCAATTGGAAAAATGATGTGGAAAAGCTTGTTTAATTATCGTTTAGTCCTAAGGCTGAGAACGCTTTGTGGTTTATTTTTTAGCTGATTTAGATTTCTCCAGAATGCTTCTAGGTAGCTGTAATAACGATATTAAGCCTGTGTTACAGACATTATTTTATTGTCACTCAGAATATTCTATTCATTCAACCTGTTGGGTTCCCAATAAAATTTTAATATGAAGTACAGGCATATTTTGTTTTATTGCACCCCGATTTATTGTGTTTCGCATATACTGCATTTTAAAATATATTTTTATTTATTTCAGAGAGGAAGGGAGAGAGAGATAAAAATATCAATGATGACAGAAAGAATCATTGATCGGCCACCTCCTGCACGCCCCCTATGAAGGATCGAGCCCGCAACCCAGGCATGTGCCCTTGACCGGAATCAAACCCGTGACTCTTCAGGCACAGGCTAACACTCTATCCATTGAGCCAAACTGGTGAGGGCTAATTTTTTAAATTATTTTTTATCTAAATTTATTGGGTTGACATTGATTAATAGGATCATATGGATTTCTATGTTACAAGATTTGTATATTGTACTGTGTGCCCACCACCCAAAGTTAAATCATTTTCCATCACCATACATTAGGCCCCATAATCCCCAACCCTCTACCCCAGCGGTTCTCAACCTGTGGGTCGCGACCCCTTTGACGGTCGAACGACCCTTTCACAGGGGTCGCCTAAGACCATCCTGCATATCAGATATTTACATTACGATTCATCACAGTAGCAACATTACAGTTATAAAGTAGCAACGAAAATAATTTTATGGTTGGGTCACAACATGAAGAACTGTATTTAAAGGGCCAGAAGGTTGAGGACCACTGCTCTACCCTCTTCCCTTTGGCAACCACCACACTGCTGTTTGTGTCCATGAGTTTCAGTTTTATATCCCACATATGATTCTTAGATTTTTCTGCCTGACTTATTTCACTTAGCTATTATTCTCAAGGTCCATCCATATTGTCACAAATGGCAGTATTTCATCTTTTCTTATGGCTGAGTAGTATTCCATTGTTTATATGTACCATATACATACACACACACACACATATATATATACACACATATATATATACATATATATTTTTTATTTCAGAGAGGAAGTTAGAGGAAGAGAGCAATAGAAGCATCAATAATGAAATAGAATCATTGATCAGCTGCCTCCTACACACCACCCATTGGGGATCTAGCCCATAACCTGAGCCTGTGCCTTTGACCAGAATCAAACCCAGGATCCTTCAGTCCACAGGCCGACGCTCTATCCACTGAGCCAGACCAGCTAGGGCTATGTACCACATCTTAATCCAATCCTCTATTGAAGGTCACCTCTGTTGTCTCCATGTCTTGGCCACTGTGAACAATGCTGAAATGAACATAGGGACGCATATATGTTTGCAAATACACGTTTTTTAGTTTTTCAGTACATACCTAGAAGAGGGATTGCTGGGTCATATGGTAACTCTATTCTTAATTTTTTTAGGACTCTCCAGACCATTTTTCATAGTCGACGTCCCAATCTACATTCCCACCAGCAGTGAATGAGGGTTCCCTTTTCTCCACAACCTCTCCGACACCGGTTATTACTTGTCTTGTTGATAATAGCTATTCTAACAGGTGTGAGGTGGTTTCTCATTATAATTTTTATTTGCATTTCCCTAATTGCTAGTGAGGTTGGAAATCCTTTCATATATCTGTCGGCTGTTAGCATGTCTTCTTGGGAGAGGTGTCTGTTCAAATCCTCTGCCCTTTTTTCAATTGGACTGTTTGTTTGATGTTGAGTTTTATGAGTTCTTTGTATATTTTGGATATTAAACCTTTGTCTGAGCTATTGTTTGCAAACATCATCTCCCATTTGGTCGGCTGCCTCTTTGTTTTGTTGTTGGTTTCTTTTGCTGTGCAGAAGCTTTTTAGTTTGATATAGTCCCATTCATTTATTTTTGCCTTTACTTTCCTCGCCTTTGGGGTCAAGTTCATAAAATGTCCTCTATGACCAAGGTCCATAAGTTTAGTACCTATGCTTTCTTCTATGTAATTTATTGTTTCAGATCTTATATTTAGGTCTTTGATCCATTTTGAGTTAATTTTTGTACATGGGGACAAATCCAATTTCATTCTTTTGCATGTGGCTTTCCAATTTTCCCAGCACCATTTATTGAAGAGCCTTTCTTGACTCCATTGTGTGTTTCTGGTTCCTTTGTTGAAAATAATCTGCCCATATACATATGTTTTTATATCTGGGCTCTCAGTTCTGTTCCAATGATCTGTATGTCTGTTTTTCTGCCAATCCCATGCTGTTTTTTGTTTCTTTGTTTATTAATATGCTTTTATTGCTTTTAGAGAGAGAGAAAGGGAGAAGGATAGAGAGATAGAAACATCAAAATATATAAAGCAACTACTAACAGAATTAGAGGGAGAAATAGGCTAAAACACAATCATTGACGTTCAACCACTGGGCCATACCAGCCGGGCAGTACCATGCTGTTCCCTGATTAGGTGCATATATATTAAGAAGTGTTATGTCTTCTTAATGTAATATCA
Source organism: Myotis lucifugus (assembly GCF_000147115.1). NCBI lineage: Eukaryota > Metazoa > Chordata > Mammalia > Chiroptera > Vespertilionidae > Myotis > Myotis lucifugus. Next base: position 994,653 of record NW_005871259.1, on the reverse strand, counting down.
CTTTTATCATTATAAAATGTTCATTTTTGTCTCTTGTTACCTTTTTTATCTTGAATTCTATTTTGTCAGGTGTAAGTATGGCTACGCCTGCTTTTCTGTGGGTGCTATTTGCTTGGAGACTCATTTTCCACCCTTTCACTTTGAACCTATCTTTATCTTTGCAGCTTAGATGTGTCTCCTGGAGGCAGCATATGGTTAGATTTTGTTTTTTGAACCACTCTGCTATTCTGTGCCTCATTATTGGTGAATTCAGTCAAATTTACATTTAGAGTAATTATTGATGTTCGCGGGTTTCCTATGGCCATTTTATCTTTTGTTTTCTGATAGCTCTGTGCATCCATTGGTTCTTTTCCTTTGTGTTTCTGTCTGTTGTTTTTGTTTTGTGGTATTTCATACTTTTTCCCCTTTGTTTCCTCATTTTTAAAGCTATGTTTTGTAATTTGGGGTTTTTTTGGTGTGGTTACTTTTAGGTTTTTGAAAATTAAAGTTGCATATATACAGTAGTATTTTTTTCTTTTGAGTACATCTGGTCTCCATCCTCATTTCCCAGTTCAGGCATTTATCCCCTCCCCTTTTGTGTTTTTGTCATCACAAATCATCCCTGTTTATGCTGTCTGTTTTTGGTGATCTTACTCTAGTGTTGTGACCTTATGCTCTTTTGGGTAGAATAACTCCCTTGAGTATTTCCTGCGTGGAGGTTTTCTGTTGATAAAAATCACTCAGCTTTTGTATCTATGGGAAAGTCTTTTTATCTCTTTCATAGTTAAAGAATAACGTTGCTGGGTATATTATTCTTGGCTGGTAATTTCTCTCTTTCAGTCATTTGAATATTTGCTTCCACTCTCTTCTGGCTTGTGTAGAGTTTCTGCCAAGAAGTGGGTTGACATTCTGATGGGTTTTCCTTTGTAGGTCACTTCCTTCTTTTCCTTGGCTGCGTTGAGAATTTTTTCTTTGTCATTAATTTTTGACAGTTTTAATACAGTGTGCTTTGGAGAGGGCCTCTTTGGATTGAGGCATCTGGGTGTTTGGTTTGCTTCTTGGAATTGAGGATCTAGTTCTTTTCATGGGTTTGAGAAGTTCTCACCCACTATTTGTTTGAATAGGCTCTCCATGCCTTTCTCCCTCCCTTCTTCTGCTGGTATGCCTATAATTCTTATATTGCTTTTTCTGATGAAGTCAGATAGTTCTCATAGAGCTCTTTTTTTTTTTTTTTTAATGTTCTGGTCTCTCTCTTCTTCCCTCTGTGTCTTTTCTAGATTCCTATCTTTGATGTCACTAATCCTTTTCTCCATCCGGTCGGCTCTGTTACCTATACTCAGTAGTTTGCTCCTAATCTCCTTAATTGCATGCTTCCTTTCCAGGATTTCTGATTGGTTCTTTTAAAAAGTCTCAATCTCTTTGTTAAAGTACTCACTTTGTTCATTAATTTGTTTTCTGAGTACATTGACCTGCCTGTCTATATTTTCTCACATCTCATTGAGTATTTTCAGAACTGCAATCTTGAACTCTCTGTCATGTATATATCACATATTTCCATGTGCCCCAGCTTGCTTTCTGGAGATTTTTCATTTTCTTTCTGAGTTTCCTCATTATCGTGGATATTCATGGTATTTGCTGGTCTCCTTTGTCTCGGCATCTGTTTTATTACTGACCTTTCTCCAGCTTTCTGTGAAAAGGTCTTTCTACTATTTTCCAGTAGGTGGCACTGAACCACAAGATTTTTACTCTGTGACCTCCCAAAGCTGCCCTCCTCAGCTTCTGTCAGACACTACAGCTGCTTTGGGATGGGATTTGTTTTGCCCTCACCATAATGGCGACCCCGGGACCTCCAGGGGGTGCTCCCAGTGTGCCCCACCTGGGCATCAACCACGGAGGGAAAGCAGTGATTCCACTGCAATAGTTCTTTGTTTCCAGATGATGTACTCCTTGACCCAACACCAAAGGCAACTGGAAGAGAGTCTCAGTGGGCTCTCCAAGGGGCGGCAGGGCTCTGTGGCTCCATTTCTTTGTCTGAAACACGACTGCCCAACAGTGGACAGCCACGGCAGAACCCCTGTTCTGTGTTCAGCAGCTGTCGGCACCATTCGCAATGCTGGAGAGCCCACTGCAACTCTCTGTTTCTCCCAGCCCACAGAGGCGCCTGCTGCCACCGGCTTCCTCTCTTTTCCAGGGCTGCATCCGTGGCCATCTGGGCCCTCCGCCCATCTTACCTCCCCATTTATTCCCAGTTGCCCACTTTTGGATGCTTCAATGTGCGGATCTCTAAGGTGTGCTTCTCTATGGAGCAGGAGATCCTTGTTGAGTTATAGTTGATTAACTTGTTGATGTTTCAGGGGGAGCAGCCGAGGAGATCTCTGATGCTGCCATTCTTCTCAATACTGCATTTTTAATTTTTTTTTTACAAATTCAGGGCAAAATCCTCCACCAGCAAAAAGATCATGACGTGCTAAAGGCTCAGATGATGGTTACCATTTTTAAGCCATAAAATATTTTTAAATTAAGGTATGTACATGGCCTTTTAATTTTCTTAATTTAGTTTTTAAATCCTCACGCAAGGCTATTCGCTCCATCCACTTCTAGAGAGAGTGGAGCCACATTGATTGGTTGCCTCCCACATGTGCCACCGGGGCTAGGAAACCTGCAACTGAGGTACGTGCTCCTGACCAGGAATGAAACCTGCAACCTTTGGTCCAGTTCACAGGCCGGTACTCTAACCACTGAACAAAAACAGCCAGGGGTGTACATTGCTTTTTTAGACATAATTGCTATATTGCACACTTAGACTACAGTATAGTATAAACATAAATTTTTATGTGCACTGGGAAACCAAAAAATTAATGTGACTCACTTTATTGTTATACGGAAGACCCGGCGCATGAAATTTGTGCACTGGAGCAGGGGGGTCCCTCAGCCCAGCCTGTGTCCTCTCACAGTCCGGGGCTCCCGCAGTCTGGGACCCCTCGCTCCTTACCACCTCCCTGCAGCGGAGGTAGGAGAGAGGCTCCCACCACCGCCGCTGCGCACGCCAACTGTGAGCCTGGCTTCTGGCTGAGCCCAGCTTCCTGCATTGAGCATCTTGCCCCTGGTGGTTAGTGCGCGTCATAGCGACCAGTCGTTCGACTGGTCTATTTGCATATTAGGGTTTTATTATATAGGATTCACTTTAGTGCAATGTTCTGGAATTGAACCTGCAATGTCTCTGAGTTATGCCTGTATAATACCCAAAACATATGTATATAGTGCTTCCTATGTAAATACTGTTCTAAACAAACCGAGTATTAATCATTAGCTCATCTCAGCAACCTTTTGAGATAGTTATTTTATTTTATTTTTTTAAATATATATTTTATTGAATTTTTTCCAGTAACTTGCTTAGGGTCACAGAGCTGGCAATCCAGGCAGTCTGGCCTCAGAGTCTGTGCTTAGCTGTCAACAATACTGCCTCTATGTCACAGGTGCTATGTCAGGTGCTGGGAGAAAAGACAGAACCAAACAACAGTGCACAGGCAGAAACTTCTCAGGAAGATGAAGAGGTACAGGGCTTATGGAGGAGAAACGGGCCAGTGGGACTGAAGGAGAAGTCAGTGGTTTAACTCTTCAGCCCTCCAGAGAGTTATTTTTCCCATGGTGCAGTCACCAGCAAATCTTACTGCAGTGCTCTCAATTCTGTGTCTCCCCTCTCAGTGTCCCTGAGATATTACCCCCAGAAATTGGCCCCCTCGTGACTTCTGAGGATCTCAAGGCACTTCCTGGAGAAGGGGCCTCCCACCTTAACTCCCACTGAGCGGAAGTCTGTATTGTCTGAGAGGTCACCTCCCAGGTGTGCACTTGAGTCTCCCAAGCTTGTTACCTTCCTGTCTGTGGTTACCTTAGAAACCAGCTCTCTCCCAACAACACCCTGAGTATCTGACAAGAATTGAATAACAGGGAAGGTGCCAGGATAAATAAGGAAAATGTGTGAAAGAAAACCAGTTTTAGATCGAAGGCTAATATTTTGGGAAGTTGGGTGTGTATGTGTATTATTTTTTTCCCTACAGATAAGAAAGAGTTCCAGGATTAAATGTGAGATACCAAAAAGGTGAAATGTCAAAGGGATGATTAAAAAAATAATAAAACTGCTTTAAAAACTGAAAAAAGTCCTTTAAAATTAAAAAAATATACATATTGACATACAATAAATTACACGTAGTTAATATGTACAACTTGATAAGTTTTGACACTTATACACACATGAAACAATCATCACAATCAAGATAAAGAATTTATTTAGTACTTCACAACTTAATTTTGCTCCTTTCTAATTCTTCCCTCTCGCTCCTTCTCCCTGGGCAATCACTGATCTGCTTTTTGTTCCTATAGCTTAGTTTGCCTATTTTAGAATTTTATATAAATGAAATAAAGTATGTATTCTTTCTTGTATAACTTTTACTTAGATTCATCCATGTTGTTGACTATATCAATTTATTGCTGAATGGTATTTTTAAATTTTCAATTTCTAATTGCTTGTATGACATAGAAATACAATTATTTTTATATATTGATTCTGTGTTCTGTAGTTTTGCTAATCCCACTTATTAGTTCAGTAGGTATTTTGTAGATTTCATCAGATTTCTTTATATGCATGATCATGTTGTCTGAGATAAAGACAATTTTCTCCTTCCCTTCCAATATGTATTTCCTTTTCCTGTCTTATTGTGATAGCTAGAACTCCAGGGCAATGTTGCCAACAAGAGCAAACATCCATGTCTTCTTTCTGATCTTAGGAGGAAAGTATATGCTATTTTCAGCATTAAATATGACGTCCTATGCAGATTACTCATAGACGCTTTTCTATCAGGTTGTGGAAATTCCCTTGTATTCCTAGTATCCTGAAAGGCTTTGTTGTTGTTATTAGTTAAAATGTTTGTATTTTATCAGTTCTTTCTCTGGATTGATTGAGATGATCGTATGATTTTTCTTCTCTAGTCTGTTGATAGTGTAGATGTTCATTGTTGAAGTAGCCTTGTATTTCTGGGATAAATGCCACTTTTGCTTTTATTGTGTTTGTTGTTGGGAATTGATTAGGCTTGGTAATGAATGCATGTAGAAAGCTGTTGTCCCAGGAACTGAAATGTATGACCAGACCTACGCTGACTCCAGGAGACTCACCGGCAATTTGACCTTTGTGGCCCAGGAGAACCATAAGCAATCAAGATGGTATCTGAGCCATTGTGCTCTAGGGAGAGAACAGCCACTGCCTGGGACACAGATAAAGACTCCAGGTCAGCAAATGAAGGGATGTTAAGAAAATCGCTTTTATCTGATTAACCTTTTCCCTAAATTTCAAACCCCTTTTTCCGGAATCCCAACCCCTTTACCTACACTTTTCTTCTCCTTATAAAAAAGATCAGCTTGAGATGAGATGTAAGACAGTCTTTAGGGTACACAGCCCACCATCTTCTCAGATCACCAGCCATCCGAATAAAGCGCCCATAAAGATTCAATTCTTGTCTCTCCTTATTGGCCTGGTAGTGACAGGCAGCATGAATGCTGACTTTTCTGGTTTCAGTTCCACAAGGACGTATGACCATTTGAACAAAGTTTTTAAAACTTTTGATATGTTTGACAAACTTCCCAAGATTCAAAATTAGTCGTTTTCTTGATCTTTGAGGTTTTTAAGAACTTTGTAATTTCGCAGAAGGATCCTTTAAAACACCTCAAAGATTTGTTGTTCTTCTTTATAAAAGGCCTATATCGCATTTTAAACACATTTTACTTTTTATTTTCATTGATTTCAGAGAGGAAGGGAGAGGGAGATAGAAACATCAATAATGGGAGAGAGTCATTTGATCAGCTGCCTCCTGCACATCCCCTGCTGGGAATCAAACCCGAAACCCTGGCATGTGCCATGACCTCCTGGTTCATAGGCTGATGTTCAACCACTGAACCACACTGGCCAGGCCTATATGGTATTTTAAATTACACAGGAAGCATTGTCAAATAAATCGTGCTAAAAAACTTACAGTCTTTCTTTGTCTCTAAAAGTTGTAACTCTTATCATGTCTTTGAAATGTAAACACACAGGAACTAAAACATTGTCTACAAAAACTGAAGGAAAAAGAAGAGGTCTTTTAAAAATGCAGACTGCTGTAGAAGTTCCCTTGCCAAAATTGATTTGTAAAAGAGCTATGGTTTGCCGAAGCCGGTTTGGCTCAGTGGATGGAGCGTCGGCCTGCGGACTCGGGGGTCCCAGGTTCGATTCCGGTCATAGGGCGTGTGCCTGGGTTGTGGGCACATCCCCAGGGGGAGGTGTGCGGGAGGCAGCTGATCGATGTTTCTCTCCCATCGATGTTTCTGACTCTCTGTCCCTCTCCCTTCCTCTCTGTGAAAAATCAATAAAATATATTAAAAAAAAAAAAAAAAAAGAGCTATGGTTTTTTACAAAACTACGAGAAAATAATCAGGACAAGACAAAATGACCGTATATGGAAAATAGAATATATGTTTTCAGTAGAGGAAGGTAGATTAAAAAGCACACACTTCCTCTCTTCTCTTCTCTTCTCTTCTCTTCTCTTCTCTTCTCTTCTCTTCTCTTCTCTTCTCTTCTCTTCTCTTCTCTTCTCTCTCTCTCGCCCCCAATGGGTTCCTGACGTTCCTGACGCTCCTGTGGCAGGAGATAGGCTCCCCTGCTCTACTCATAGACTCTACCCATAGACTAATGCACTTTAATTAGGTTGCATGCTGCACCATGGAATGGAAGCTCTGGCTGTTAGGCTGAATATATTATCTCAGTCTTGGGAAAGGATCAGGTGCTTCTTCAAAACTAACCAATCAAAGCCCCAAGCTTTCCTGGGCTGGCACTGGTTCTTTGGCCCTACATGGGGGCAGGAGGGGTGTTAATCACCTTTTTTGGGCCATTCTGCCATCTCCTGGGGAGTGTGTGAAGCTGTAGTTTCCTAGTAGATGAGGCTTCTTAATGTCTGGTTCCATTCGCTCCCTTCCTTTATTAATATTTAGTTACCTATGCTAACACCTATATTTTCAAATGATTTCAGTGTCTGTCTTTGCCACTGTGTGATGAGTTGGCACCAGGTAGTGCTGCTTTCATTGTCTCAGCTAATGGGAAGAGAACAAAAGGAGGACTTAATATGTAAATGATGCGTTTGTGCCCTAGAGGAGGCCAAATGTCCTCCCAGCATGGTGAGTGAACACAGGGTTAGCAGAAGTTCTAAGAGAGAAAAGCAGTGGGAGAAGTGAGTCATCACACGCCCTCGCCCAACTCCAGGGACCCCCACTGGAGGGATTCATTCTACTATCACAGTTTGTGCAGCAATTGGTTTCAGCAATCATCTGTTGCAATAAATGAACATATTTTATTTTTTAAATGTATTGATTTTATAGTTTTGTTTTTATTCAATTGGTAAATTGACATTGCTCTTGTAGTTTTATGTGCCATAAATACATATTTATACCTAATTTTATATCTGCATCCATTTAAATGACATTATAGTCCAAATAAATTACCAACCCTGGGGGTACAGAGAACATCCCCCCCCTCCCCCACAGAGGAACTTAAGGGTTTTAAGTCACATGATCAAATTGGCATTTTAAACAGAGCATCCTGGCAGTACAGAATATGAATTGGAAAGGGACAAGTGTTCCAGTTATCTATAGGAACGTATGCACAGGTGACCCAGTTCGTTTCATTTGGATATACCAATACAAACGTCAAAGGGTACTTACTATTAATTAATATGGCCGAGCTTAACCAAAAAGTAAGGAGAGAGAGACACAGGAGATAAACAATGCAAGAAATCACACAGGTTTATTTACCAGAGAGCTGATGGGTTTCAGTCCTTGGCAGGCCACCCGGAGACACTCGCTGACAGAGGAGACACACGGAGGTCGTCAAAATACGCCGGCAAGGAGCTCAGTCTCTTGACTCAAAGAGAGGCCTCTTAACAGTCTGGGCTCAAGGCAGAGCAAGAATGGCAGTTTCGCAGTTTGGCAGTTCCAGGGGGGAGGAGAACGGTTGTCTGTGGAGGGCAGACAAACGTCTGAACCGCAGCAGATTTGCTCTCCTTAAATCCTTGAAGCTGGGCGTCTTCAGTGTCTCATATCGGGTGCCATACACGGGTGCCGCCCTGTTATCTAGGTATACACTCAGGCGGGAAAGTTGTGACCATGTTCAAAGCTTATCAATCATACATACATCTTATTTTTGGAGTTGTTTACAAGTTTTGGTCTAAGAATAAAATGGGGTGTACTTATGCTAACTTATGCTAATACAAAATGGAGTTTACTTTATGCTAACTAAACTTATTACTATAACAACAAGCTTAGACTCTCTAAAAGGCTGGTGAGGATCTAATTTAGGTCAGTGTAGAGTTGCCCAGAAGAAGGTAGATGTGAGAAATGCTTAGGAGGTGAAACTGGTAGGATTGGGTGACTGACTGGGTGTAGGAGGTGAGAGTGAGAGGTAAGCATAGCCTTCCACCCTAGTTTCTACTTGGGTGTAGTTGGACATATTGTGGTGTCATTAACTCAAGAAACCCAAAGTAAAGGGGAGTGAGTGGCAGCACTGGATGATGAGGCAAAGAATTCCATTTGATATATTTGAGGTGCCTGTGGTATATCCAGGCAGAGATGCTCCGTGGGCAGTTAGACCAATGAGCCTGAAGCTCGAGTCAGAGGTCATGGCTGGCTGTGTAGATGAGAACAGTCAGCATTTAATGGTGGTTAAGGCAAGAAGAGAAGACATAATTGAAACCATCTAGGAAGCGTGTGTAGAATAAACAGAGATGTGGCCAATGTTGAGAAAACAGGAAATGGGGGTGCAGAGGGGAGCCCAGTAAGGAATTTGAAAAGGAACAGTCTTAGGAATGGGAGAGCTGAGAAGGGAATGATCTTGGCAACTAGTGGAACACAGGGTTGTCAATAGTGTTGCATGCAGGGGAGCAGTTGAATAAGATAAGGACCATAACTGTGCTCAATATGGAAGTCATCGAAGAAACATCGAAGGGCCCCACTCCCCTTCCTAGGCCCCGAATAGAATACTACAACCTTGCCCGACCTTCCTTGTTAAGTGCAGGTGGGAGGGGTTTTACCACTGGGGAGACAACCTCTTCCTGGGACTGGAATAATGAATGGACCAGAGCAGGGGAGGGAAGCTCTAGTAAGAAGTGAGTTGAGCCCGGCCAACATGGCTCAGTGGTTGAGCATCGACCTATGAACCAGGAGGTCACGGTTCGATTCCTGGTCAGGGCACATGCCCGGGTTATGGGCTTGATCCCAGGTGTGGGGCGTGCAGGAGGCAGCCAATCTATGATTCTCTCATCATTGATGTTTCTATCTTTCTCCTTTCCTTTCTGAAATCAATAAAAATACGTATTTAAAAAAGTGAGCCGAGAGAAACTAGTGGGGGATATAGGTAAGAGAGCAGATTTAGAACGGATGCTGACTGGCAGACTTGTGAAGGCCCCCATGAGGTTGGAGAGGGTGGCTTGATGGTAGCGCCAAGTCCCATAGGTGTGGCGTTCTCTCCATCAGTCCACAGCACAGTGGGGTAGGAAAAGTGAATGGGCTCAATACATAGGGATTGATAAACAGGTTTTGCTGTTCTTAGCGACTCAAGACAACTTATTTTCAGGCACATTTGAACCCTCAGCTGGAAAATAGATGGGCTAAGTTCCTGGCAGTGGTTCATGGTGACTCTGCTGTTTGAGTCTCATTCCATTTGGAGGCAAAACCTCTGGCTCAGAGACCAGATCTCACTTATTGCTTGCTTTCCTCGGGCTGAATCCTCCAGGCAATTACTGCTGTGCTCACTCAATTCTCCCTAGTGCGTTGTCCTGACTGGTCAGAGCCTCTTAAAGGTTAAGAACAAAGCAACGAAAAATTACCAACAGTATTAATTAGCTACATTATTAACATTTCAAATGGAAATAACAGCTCTCAGTCCAAGTGACCAGGGAAGGGTCTTAGAAAAGTAATTTCCATATCCTTTCTGTTGTGTGTTTTGTTTTGTTTTTTCTTTTACACTAAATGAGGTAAGTGATGCCAAGCCTGGTGCCTGGGACATTTCTCCCCCACTTTCTCAAAACTTCCTAAAGAGTGCTCTCTTTTTTCTTCCTCTTTCTTCACCTATCTCTATTCCCTCCTTCCATCCTTAGCGGGCCACCATATAAATTTAAAGTATCTTTTAAATATTGAATTAGGTAGTCCTTGCTCCCTTTGTATAATTTCAAAGTTATAAAAAGCGAACCAGCATACAGCCATTCATTTGCCTTCCCCATTTACTAAAGACATACAGGGGAAGGTAGTAATGACAGCAGTGGGAGAAGGCAGCTGCTGAGGCTCCAGAACTCAGACTTTACAGCTGGAATCATAGGCCAGCGCGTGAGGGCCAGTTTATAGACACATCTGCTTATAAGTATTGTATTGCCGGGAACGTGGCCTTGAGCAAGTTGTTTTACTTCTCTGTACCTCAATGTCCTCTTCTGTGAAATGGACTGAAAATCACATTTACCTCCTAAAACTCTTGTGGGCCTTGGAGGAGTTGATGTGTGTGAAGCACTTACGACACGGCTGCCTCAAAGTAAGGGGTGCATACATGTGGCTTTTTAATTGGATTGTTTGTCTTCCTGGTGTTGAGCTCTAGAAGTTCTTCATATATTTTGGAAATGAACCCCTTATTGGATGTATCATTGGTGAATATGTTCTTCCATATAGCGAGTTCTCTTTTCATTTTGTTGATGGTTTCTTTTGCTGTGCAGAAGCTTTTTAGCTTGATGTAGTCCCATTTGTTTATCTTTTCCTGAGTTTCCCTTGCCCTCAAAAACATATCAGCAAAAACATTTAAATAAAAACATTTGAGATTTTACTATGTTTTTATTTTTAAAAAAATTTTTAAAATTCATTTCAGAGAGAGGAAGGGAGAGGAAGAGAGAGACAAAAACATCAATGATGAGAGAGAATCATCGGTCAGCTGCTTCCTACACACCCCCTACTGGGGATCAAGCCTGCAACCTGGGCAGGTGCCCTGACCAGGATTCAAACTGGTGACCTTTTGTTACATAGAACGAAACTCAGCCAACTGAGCCACACCGGTCAGGGCTAGAAATGACTTCTTAAGAATTACCTATAGGTGTTCGAAGTAGGTTGATTGACTATGAAAAGTAAACAAAATTTATATCCAAATTAGGTATTAAACACTTATAAGAAAACTTGCCTCTCAAGCGCTCTGTACTCAGTCCCCTCACTGCCAAGTACCTGCACTACCCACCCCATGCCCATCTTGAACGCAAACTCACTTACTCCCTATGCAATGCACTGACTTCTGTCATGCTCCCTGTGACACAGATACCCTGCGCCGCATTGCCTGGCAGCACAGTGTTTGGCATGGAGTAGGCATTTAAGAAATAACTGTGTGTGTGTGTGTGTGTGTGTGTGTGTATGTGTGTGTGTGTATAAATCATGGATGGCACTTGACTTTTTCTCCCCTGTTGGTCAGGGTCCTCGCCGGGGAAAAAGTGGGGAGAGGGTAGAGATTATCCTCATTGCCACCAGCAACTCAGAGCAGCAAATGCTTTGCTTTTGTTTTGTTTTTAAATCTCCACGTGCTCTGGTGACAACACTTTCCATTTAACAAGAATGAGCTGCACTAACCTGATAATATGGCTTTACGGGGACACTATATTAATGCACACCAACATTAGAGAACAGCACCAGACAATAAGTAATCAAATGCCAAAATGCATACAAAAAGGGAAATGTTTGCTACTATGGTCATATTCAAAATCACACAGGCCCTGGCCAGTTTTCTCAGTGGTTAGAGAGTCGGCCTGCAGACCGAAGGATTTCGGGTTCAATTCCTAGTCAAGGGCACATACATGGGTTGCAGGTTTGATCCCTATCCTCTGTAGAGGTACTAGTATATTCGGGAGGCAAACAATTAATGTGTCTCTCACATTGATGTTTCTCTCTCTCTCTCTCTCTCTCTCTCTCTCTCTCTCTCTTGCTCTCTCTTTCTCTCTCTCTCTCCCTCTTCTCTTCTTACCACTCTCTTTAAAAATCAATGGGCCCTAACCGGTTTGGCTCAGTGGATAGAGCGTCGGCCTATGGACTCAAAGGTCCCAGGTTCGATTGCGGTCAAGGGCATGTACCTTGGTTGCGGGCACATCCCCAGTAGGGAATGTGCAGGAGGCACCTGATCGATGTTTCTCTCATCGATGTTTCTAACTCTCTATCCCTCTCCCTTCCTCTTTGTAAAAAAATCAATAAAATATATTAAAATTTTTTTAAAAATCAATGGAAAAAATATCCTTGGGTGAGGATTAACAAAACAATAAAAATATCACACAGGAATGACTTTTTAAATTTCTTTCTCAATATGTAATATACTTTTTATTTCTGAGGAATTTTAAGGACCTCTTAAACTCTCAACCCAAGTGATTATGGTGAGATGGAAAGAACATTAACTGATAATTAGGACATTTACATTCTAAATTTGGCTCTTCTACATGCACAATTTTGAGCAAGTCCATTCCTCTTTCTGGGCCTGTAAAATTAGGGGGTTGAACTTGATGATCTCAAAGATCCCTCTGGCTCCTAACAGTCTAAGCTTCATGAAGCTTGCAAGTCTGGCTCCCTAAAATTCTGCTGGAGTGAGTGTTTCTGTCTTTGTCCTTGGTGTGATAGACCTGAGGGCCCAGGAGCAGGGGTGGTTGGTGAGCTGACTAAGCTGAGTCTTGTCTTGGTTCTGTCAACTGATGGTTGTTGATGTCAATTCAACACCCAACAGGATTCCCTAATTTGGGGTGCAGTGAGGAAGGAAACTATTCAGTGCAGACAGCTGAACTGTGATACAGTAAGGCTGTGAACAGAGGACAGCTGTGGAGCAGTCCCATCGTGTTACCACTCAGTTATGAAGCAGTACAGTTTGTGGGGCACCATGGCTACCAGGGCCCTCTCTGGCGGAATAGCTCTGCTCTGCTCCTGCCCTGGTCTGCTGAGACATCTTTGGTGTTTCATCTTTAGTGTTTCTGCTTCAGCTCCAGCAAGGAGACCGTCAATGGTCTTTGGTGGAAAGGGAAAGTGTCCCAGAGCCAAAGGGGAGCTGACTTACATAGACAGGAGTCCTGCCCCTGGTCCCTGATTGGTCCTCATGCAAATGAGGACTCCAAATCCCTGCAGTTTGATTGGCCCCAAAGGCATCACCCTGATTGGTCCATAAATATGCTGATGGAGATACAGCTGCATAGGGCCAATTGGATGGGGAAAGCCCCAGTCCTATTGGTTGAAGTAGGATTCCAGGAACTCCTTTATAAAGGCTGGTTCAGTTGACTGTCAGTGCAGGCAGGCAGTTCACGGGGGGAGGCAGGCAGTTTAGTGCAGGTTTCCCCTGAAGTGTAGTTTTCATGAGAGGTTTGCCTGTGTAGAGAGAGCTGCTAGGCTCTGTTTTTTAAACTTGAGCCCAGTTAAGTCACTGAGGGCCCTTCCTAGAGGTATTTTCTTTCTCAGGGTCCACAGTTCCCACTGCTCCTAGAAGGCTGAGTAGAGTGTTCTCAGGGGAGGCTCATGACCACAGATGACCGGAAAGTGTGGTCTAGAATTGATAGCAGCATCGATTATGTACCTGAGGAACTGACAACCTGCAGTCTGTTGTCACATTAGACCTGCTGATCCTGGGGTGACTAGTCCGTGATTTGCAAAAGGAGTTGAAAACAGCAGGATTATTATAAAATGTTTTTATCCTCTAACTTGCTTCCTGTTTTCAGAAGACTCCAAGGTGCCCATCATCCTTTCACCTCAAACAGTGCCCCCCATGGGATCTACTCACCCAGGTTAGTCCAGAGCTCTGAGCTCTTCCTAGTGCTGATATTAACTCTGGCCACCAGAGGGCATTCTTGCAATGTGGAAACCAACAGTTCTCTGTGGCGCCTGGGTCTCCTCTTTGCCAGAACAACCTGAGTTGCTAAAGCCATACTCTGCTTAAGAGACTCTCAACCGTCCTGGCCGGTGTGGCTCAGTTGGTTGGGTGTCCTTTGTGCATGGAAAGGTTGCTGGTTCGATTCCTGGTCAGGGCACATGCCTGGTTTGCAGGCTTGATCCACTGTGGGGAGCATGCGGGAGGAGCCAATGATGTTACGCTCTCACATCAATGTTTCTCTCTTCTCCCTTCCTCTCTCTCTAAAAATCAATAAACTATTCTAAAAAAAAAAAAAAAATTCTCAACCAGAGTTGTTTTTTTTTCCCCCAGGGGATTTTTCACAATTTCTGGAGAAGGTAGGGTGTGTGTGTGTGGGGGGGGGGGGGGTGCTATTGCTATCTAGGGGCCAGGGACATACTAAACATTCTAGAATGTACAGACAGCCCCTTACAACAGAGAATTTTGCAGCCAACATGTCAATAGTGCTGAGGCCGAGGAGCTCTGCTCTACGTGCATCTGTTGTCTAACATGCAGAGTGCATCGCCTGGACACGGATGTCCTCTGGAACCGGGTTTTCAGTCTCCTAAACTCACCGACCCCAAAGGGCAATTTTAGAATAGTGGCCGTGAAGCACTGCCTGAGATGTGGTGGGTCACAGAAGCCACAAACCACCGGAGAGGAGGAGGGGTAAGGCAGCGGGCACATTGGTTTCCATTATAGGACCCTGTCCCTGGGGCTGGCCTCTCTAAACTGGGCTCAGGCCCCTCTTTCTAGAGCAGACAACGCTAACTCTTTGTCTTCTCAAACTGGGCAGGTTGTTGGAAAAGCCCTGGAGTTGGGCCTATGGCTTTGGGAGGAGGCGAGAAGTAGTTTTCTCTACAGCCCCTGCGATTGTTATCGGTGGGAGTGGAGTTCTTGGGGTGCTGAAAGGAAAATAATTTCCTGAGGCTCCTATGGGAGGATGGGGTTTCGTGGAAAGCTTTATTGACGATGTAAAATCAAGAGGGTTTCCCTCCGAGGTCCCGTCTCCATCCATCTTGCCACGAAAGCAGTCCAATCTTGTCTTCAGCCGGGCTAGAAGTAAGGCCAAGTCCCAGAACTTCTGCTCCGTATTCAAGTCCTGTCCAGTCCAGCATCTGGCTGGCTTAGCCTGTGTTCCCAGCTGCAGTCCATTGTGTGTGGGGTCCGCCTGGCCATGGGCCATGTAGCTGCTTAAGGCCACATGGAGGGTGAATGCAGGTCATGCAGCAAGAGAGAAAAGGGAGCGGGGACTCTGGGGGTTTTATCCTTCCGTGATTTTGTTCATTTGCAGTGGCTCTACCCTCCCCACGGATGACCGTTTTTCCAGGCTAGATGGACAGACAAGCACCTTCCCTACATCACCCCAACTTCGTTGTGCATGTGCCCGTCTCCCCCTTTGTTCAATCCCTTCCCCCAGGGGTCTGCAGGGAACGGACCAGTGGCTTCCTGGGGAGCGTGAAGCTGTAGCTTCCATCATGATGGGCTAGTTATTAATATTAATAATAGGAAGAGAGCAATGGGGAGGCCAGGCATTATAAGCATAATCATCTGGGCAGCTTGACCAGGAAGCTATAGCCTATATCTAGCTTGGAAACCCAGGATTTGGGTTCCTTGCTTTCCTCAATCTTCCTGTGGGGTGAGGCCTAACCCTGTCCTACTCCGGGTTTCTCCTTCCCATTCCACTCCTGACAGTGACACACCTGCCACAAGGAAGGACCGAGAGGTAACAGAAAGCAAAATGTACAGGGATCCCAGGGACAGGGAAGCACCCTTACTCTTTGAGTGAGGGGAAAAAAGATGGACAAAAAGGTCCTCAGTACCTCCTTGGTCTCTGTTCCTCATAAAAGAAATAAGTGGAGACAAATCCTGACCCTGTATTGACAAGCCTGGAGATAGGAGAGCAGTAGGGTTCAATCCCCTTGGCATTTCCTTGGTTAAGCAAAAAACCCTAATGTGTCTCCCCTTCCCCAGCCATCCAGTGCTTCATCACCTCCTCCCATCACTCTTAGGACCTGGGGCTCAGAGCAGGAGGGACCCCTGCCAACACCCTCCTTCACCCCCAGCCCCTTAGAGCTCTGCTTAGAGACCCACGGCAGGATCTGAGGGTCATTCTGTGGAGAAGCCCTGCTCCGCTGTTGTTCTTTCCTTGAGGCTGGTTGTCTGCATGGCCAGAGTGGCTGCTTTCAGCCTTTCTCTCTGGGACATGATGGCAGCAGGAGGGAGGAGACTGGTTGGCTTCATTTCCATTTCTGCTCCACGACTGAGGCCTCATCCCAAGCCCCCTCGCTCTTCCCATCAGGAATGTTGGGTGCTGTTTAGATCCACACCACCTCAGAGGGCAGCAGAAATGTCAGCCAAGGGGCCAGTTTGCCAAGGGCATTTTATTCATGGTCTGCAGTGGAGTGTTACAGAGTCCCTCCCTACCCCACTTGCTTGGGTCTTGGGGAAATGGAGCTAGAAGGACGGGCCTGCATGCACGTCCCAAGGTCACAGAAATCAGAGGGATGGAAAACAAGGATGTGGAGGGGCAGCAGGGAGACTGGGTAAGGGACCTGGGCCCCCGAGAAGAAAGGAGTTGCCCTGATATTCAGGGAACAAATCAATTCCTGATCCCCTTCCCAAGCTAGACCTCTGATTTCCCCCTCATGGGGGTAGGTATGGGGTGCTTCAAATGATGGAAACCTTCTCATCTCCCTCAAAATAAGTTGAGATTCAGAATGTCTCCTTAGGCCCAGCCGGCGTGGCTCAGTGGTTGAGCATTGACCTATGAACCAGGAGGTCACTGTTTGATTCCCGGTCGGGGCACATGCCTGGGTTACGGGCTCAGTCCCCAGTGTGGGGAGTGTAGGAGGCAACCAATTGATGATTCTCTCTCATCATTGATGTGTCTATCTCTCTCTTCCTCTCCCTTCCTCTCTGAAATTTAAAAAACAAAACAAAAACAAAAAGAATGTCTCCTTAATCTGATTAGCAATTTAGTGGGATGGAGGGGGCACCCTGCCTCAGTTTATCCTGTCTCCACATATGCTCCTTCTCTGCAATGCCCCCCACCTCCTCGGATCCAACTCCATCCATTCAAATCCTCCCACAATTTAGACTTATTTCCACCCAGGGAGGTGCAAAGCCAGCAGGGAGGTGGGCCAGAGGAGAGGTGGAGTTTGGGGGCCCACGTCACATCTTCCTCCTCAGTTAAGGAGGATCCAAGGGCCACTCTGCTTCAAAATTCTCCAAATTAGGGGACCTAAGACTTTCCTCCCCAGGTTTGGGTCTTTGCATCTCTGCGAAGAAGTCCTCCCAGGGATCCAGGTACCCCTTTTCCCCCATCAGGGGGCGGGGCTTTACCTCCAGCCCCTCTGGCCTAAGGAACAAGAGCCTGAGCCTCTCACCCGCCCCCTGGCCCAGCCCAGCCAGTAGGGGAAGCCCCGGGAAATGCCAGGGCGCTGGGGGGCACGTGGGCCCTGGGAGCAGGGTGTCTGTCATGGGGGACCCTGGAAACTGCTGCTCTGGGAGAAGAGGGGCCAAGAGGGGCCCTGAGAGGCGGGTCCAGTCAGAGGGGAGAGAGGGTGGGAGGGGGGGTGTGAAGGAGGCAAGACTGGGCCGCTCTTCTGCAAGTCTTCCCAAATGGCAGCAAGGGCTGAGCAGGCAGTGGGTGGAGGCAGAGCCAAGTCCTAGAGAAAGAGAGAACGGGTCACGAGAGGGCCCCCCCTTCTCCCATTTCCCATTTCTTTTTCCTCTTGCTGAAACTTTCTCTCCCCCATCCCGTGTGCCTTCCTTTCTTCTTTGCTTCCTGTCTTGTTGTAAATGTCACTTCCTCGGGGAAACGTCCTGAGACCGCCCCAGTCTGGGCAAGAGCCCCAGTACCTCTCCTGCAGGGCCCTCCGCCCCGTTAGCATCAGGCGGTCATTTGTGTGATTATAGTTCTGTGGGAGCAGGAACAGTCTGTATTATTTTCCTCTGGATCCAGCCCAACCTGGCACATATCAAAGGGCTCAATAAAAATGTGTGGAATGAATGAATGAAGATATCCTTTGCCATATACCCGCGAATCCATTCTTCACTCTCCCTGTAGCAGGGGGCTCCGGGGTTAGCTGGGCAAGGAACTGGCTGCATGGCCTGACGCTTGTCGTTTAAATTCTCAGGCCTGTTTCTTCATAAAAACTCCTCTCCCAGGTAAGAACAGGCGACGTCATCAGTAAGAAGGGGCCCACAGAGCCAAGGGCCCAGTGCACGCGGGCTGAGCCAGTCTTCCTCTTCTCCAGGTGGCTCCAGCACATCACTCTCCTCCTCCAAGGAGCCTTCCCTCCTTCTAGTCCTTCCAAATCTGCCCTCTTTCCCCAGGATCCTACACAGGGGCTCCCAGGCTGGGGTCACTGGGGATGGCTATATAGAACTTCACTTCACTTTGTATATTTCAAAAAACAAAAATACCTAACACCAGTTCTACATTTTTCTTAGTAAGGCTATCATTTAACTAGGAGAGCAAGTATCAACCCAATGTGATCACATTGGTGGGGCTATTGCTGATAAACACTGGGAAAACAAATTAATTATGACAATATAACCGATTTATTTAATAGAAACAATATTTCTGAAGTTGGATCTATGTAAGGGGAAAACAGTAAAAAGTGATACGTCGCCTGGCTGACATGGCTCTGTGGTTGAGCGTCTACCTATGAGCCAGGAGGTTGCTGGTTCAGTTCCTGGTCAGGGCACATACCCAGGTTGCAGGCTTGATTCCCAGTAGAGGGCGTGCAGGAGGCAGCCGGTCAATGATTCTCTCTCATCATTGATGTCTCTCTCTCTCTCTTTCACTCTCTCTCCCTTCATCTCTGAAATCAATTTAAAAAATATTTTTAAAAAACTTGATACGGAGTCACTTCCTTGTAGCCTATCAGTAGAGCAGTGACCTTGGAATAGCCCTTGTAATGGAACACAGAAATTAACCTAGACAAGATCAACAGAACTAGATAGAGACAGGATTTTTGGCAAAGGTCAGATAAGAAACAAGGAACTGTAGAACGTTACCCAAAACATACCATGATGTGATTATAGAGGCATGCTTATAGGAGCAAATGGTATAAATACAGATGTAATAGGAGAATAAAGAGATAACCTCGCTATGCTGATCAACTGAAAAAACAAAACAAAACAAAAAAACAACTTGATACGTCATTAGAAAAATCACCGAGTCCTGTGCCAGAGGACCCTCTCCTGGCCACTGTCCTTACCCAGGGTCCTTACGTGAGGTGGAGGCTGCTGTTTTGCACCAGGAAGGTGTGTCCCCTGACCTCTGAGGTCAAGGCTGTGTCTCCCCTTGCAGAGCCACAGCAGAATAGGCATGTGGAGGAGATAGTACTGCTTCTCCCCTACCCCTTCCTAGCACCAGTCTTACACCTTCTGCCTCTGCCTCAATAGTCCTGGAGAGCTTCCTCCCTTGGCTCCGAGTGCTCTCACGAAGGTGGAGGTTAGGGGCTGGCACGGCCTTCTGGAATCACCATCCACAAGCAAGACATGGGGCTGCTACTGGTCTTCTGGTGACCTAAACCTGCTTAGCATCCCTCGGGGCCCAAGCACAGGCGGGTATGTGTGTGTACCTGGGACAGGGAGGTGCAAATAGCCCACTCCAAGCCAGGGAACCCCCTTCCCCCCCTCATAGTTTCCCAAAGAGAGAAGCGCTGTGCCCAAGGCATTCCCAGAGCTGGGGAGAGGTGGCTGGGGTGGAAGAACAGGGAGAGCTGTTCAGGAGCTGTTTAGCTCCAGGCTGCCTGATGAGTCCCAGCAGGCCCTGGGCCGCCCCACGCCCACAACCTCAGCTGCACTCACAGGGGCCCAGAGCCAGGCATCCTGCCTTCTCTGAGAGGTGGGACCTCTGCGTCCCCAGCTACACTGGGGGTGGGGCTAAGGCCGAGAATTCTCATTCCAAGAAATCGCCAAGGGATAGAGGGGTGGGTCGTGGGCTTCTGCATAAGCGTCTGTGTCTTTGTGATCTTTTCCACAGAAAATCTGATTTTTGTCACTTCCTGGCTGACAGTCCTGTAAGTGCTGGCCTCTGCATACAGTTCTGCCTTCTCCCCCTCGGGTCACTATATGCTGACACATTTGCCTTTTCCTGGTTGCGCCTCCTTCTCCACCCCATGGTCCTTCCTCCTGCTGATCCCATCATCGTCAGTCTAGAATCTCTTCAAAAGCCTCCCCATACCAGTCCTATGCCTACCCCAACCCAAAGTCAACATGAACCCAAGCCATCTTCGTAAAATGAAGATCTCAACATGCCTCTCCCTCCTGGACCCCCTCCTGCTCCCAGGATAAAGTCAACCCCCTTCGCGTGGCTTCAGAGGACCTCTGTGACTGGACACCTGTTTGCCTTGCTGCCTCATCTGTCACCTTCCTCCGTGTCCCCACCATCACATAACTCCGCTCTGCTCGTGGCAAGCTACCAGCAGTTCTTCCGATGTGCTACCCTCACTCACAGCCTTTTGCTTTACAAACGCTATTCTGTACCCAGGCATCTTTCTCCGCCTGCTTCCCCTGGAAGCCCCAACTCCTTCTCTGCATTCCTGTAGCACCTGTGCTTCCCCGAACCTCTGATCTGTCACTGGCTGTACTCCCATCTTTTCTCCCTACTAGTCTCTGAGCATCTTTAAAAATATATATATATATATTTAAAATATATATATATTGATTTCAGAGAGGAAGGCAGAGTGAGAGAGAGAAACATCAATGATGAGACAGAATCACTGATCAACTGTCTCCTACATGCCCCCTACTGGGGATCAAGCCCACAGCCCGGGCATGTGCCTTTGACCGGAATCGAACGCAGGACCCTTCAGTTCACAGGCCGATGCTCTACCCACTGAGCCAAACCAGCCAGGGCTCTCTGAGCATCTTGAGGGCCATCTTTCATTTCTGAATCCCCACACCTAGTAAGTAGCTAGTGCTCAAGAAATGTTTGTTGAATGAATAAATGACTTATATTATTCCTGTCTCAATTAACTGATATTTGGTCTTATCCAAAATATCCACAGAAACATATGGTCATGCCAAAAGGTTCTTGAAATTTCGCCCTGTCCAAAACATCTACTCTTGGAAAATGCCCCTGGGTTCAAACAGACCAGAGTGTTTATTTCTTACTTTGGGTCTACAGGTTAATACACAAGAAATATTATCAGGTTTTATTGGTCCAATAATAGTGTTGTGGCTGTATTGCCAACAATCTTTCTTGCCTTAGAGCCCAGCTGGTCATGGCACATGGGGTTAGGTAGACTGGTCGGGGTGGACCAAATGTCTCCATGGACATTTTTAAAAATATATATTTTTATTGATTTCAGAGAGGAAGGGAGAGGGAGAGAGGAGATAGAAACATCAATGATGAGAAACATCAATGATCGTCTCATCATTGATTGGCTGCCTCCTGCACGCCCTGCACTGGGGTTGAAGCCCACAACCCAGGCGTGTGCCCTGGACGGGAATCGAACCATGACCTCCTGGTTCATAGGTCGACACTCAACCTCTGAGCCACGGCCGGCCGGGCTCCATGGACATTTTGGACAGGATCAGGTCTCAGGGACCTTTAGGTGTGGGTGTTTTGGACAAAACCAAATGTCCTGCTAGGCTTGTCTCATGCTCCCTCACCCATGTGTTCATCCAGGAGGGTACTCCCCTGGGCCCTTCCCAGTCCCAGGCACTCACGGTAGATACGGCTGCTGCTCCCCTTCTTATCCTCAGAGGCCGCTGGTGGCCCTCGGAGGGCCCACTGTCCAGCCAGCTGCTCCACCGTGGCCCAGGGGGTGAGCAGCATGCTGTGTAGGAGCTGCGGAGCGAGGAGCAGCAGGTGTGGGGGTGGGATGGGCTCTCCCTGGCACACATTCCCTGGGACTTACTGTTTTAACAACCAGTTGTTAAAACAATGAAATGCTCTCATAACGGTTGTTAAATCACCCCTGCCCACATGCCTTGGACCCTTGCCTGAGACCCCCTCCCACTCGTTCCCTGTGATGCACCCCTAAAGGCGTGATGCCTAGCACAGGGATATTTTAGAAGATTTAGAGTATCGACCCTGGACACTCAGGGACTAGGATGCAAGGGAAGAAGGACATTGGAAGCTGCTGGGCCCCTGAGGCAGAAAGGAGGGCTGGGGGCCTGCTAGGCAGGAAGATCAGTCTCTGGGGGAGCCCGGGGCTAGGGGCTGCCTTCACGCTTACCTTACTCTGCATGCCCATGGGCACCAGGGTTGGCCGAAACAAGTTGGGGGCTGGCATTGCCCGTACCTCCCACAGAGGACAGTTGACTACGATGAGCTTGCTTAAGTTGAACTTGTAAGTGAACCTTTTGCCTTTGGTCTTGTGCAGGATCTTCTTATTGTAGTAATATCTGGAGATCCCAAGGATGAGAATGGAGAGTTGGCCCAATGGACAGGGGGTGTCGTCTGAGACCCAGCCATGTCCCCTCCCCAGGCCAGCAAGGCTCACCCCGAGCTGTTCCTACATAACCACTCACGGTCATTTCCCAAGCCTTGAAGGGGCAGGAATCGGGTGGAGTGCCAGAAACCACAGCCCTTTTCTTTGAACTCTGCCCTGACTGGCCACTGGAGCTGTCTTCTCTCACCTGAGGGCCCGGCTCAGCTTGTCATAATTCATCTGTGGTTTGCACTTCCTGCGGCCCCAGAGGCGGGCCACCTCGTCTGGGTCCTTGATGACAAACTCCCCGTACTCTCCCTGCTGCCAGGCGATGACATGGCGGAACTCCTCCTTCTGCAGCAACTCCAGGATGAAGTGCCACAGCTGGATCTGCCGGGAGCCTGGGGAGGACTCGGCTTTGTAGGCCCAGTCAGGGAAGGCCAAGCCTGGGGCAGAGAGGAAGGTGTGAATGCCTCCAGCGCCCCGGTGCACCGTGGGTGGGAGGCCTGGCAGAGGCTCACCTGAGATCGAGGAGTTGCCCGCAATGGTGGGGACGCCCTCTGCCAAGCAGCTGCGGTGCATGTTCCAGTCTGGAACTGTGTCTGGGCTTTGGGGGAAAGAAGAAGGCAAAGGAGAAGGCAGGGGAGAGGGAGGTGGGAGAGGGCGGGAGGAGGGAGGAAGAGAAGGAAGGAGATAAGAGGGAAGAGATGAGGGGAGAAAAGGGAGACTGAGGCAGGGGAGCAGGGTCTGGGGCAGGAAACTCCCCCACGCCCCCCTCCTCTGGGGACCTCCTCATTGGCCAGGAGCTGACCCCAAGACACTGAGTCACTTATATAGATGGAAAGGAAGGCAAAGGGTCCTGTATCCTGCCCCCGCTGGAGGATTTAGACAGAGGAGATCTCTTCTCAGGGCTTAATAGGACTGGAGGTTTTCCCAAGATAAGACCAAATGTAATTAATTAATTATTGGCTCTTTCTAAATCTTGAGTGGGAGGAGATGGCAGACACCGAGAACCCCTACCATCATTGTACTTAGACTAGTTTTACATTTGAGAAGAGCAGGATTTTTTTTTTTATATTTTATTGATTTTTTACAGAGAGGAAGGGAGAGAGATAGAGAGTTAGAAACATCGATGAGAGAGAAACACCGATCAGCTGCCTCCTGCACATCTCCTACTGGAGATGTGCCCGCAACCCAGGTACATGCCCTTGACCGGAATCGAACCTGGGGCCCTTCAGTCCGCAGGCCGACGCTCTATCCACCGAGCCAAACCGGTTTGGGCAAGAGCAGGATTTTTGTGTGTGTTTTTTTTCACTGATAAGTCTCAAGTGCCTAAGAAAGTATCTGGCACATCATAGGTGTTCAAGAAATGATTGTTGATACCATCAATGAATGGTACTAAATTGATCAATGGTGCCTCCATGTGATTAACACCTGAACACCTGCCTTCTCCCTCAGCGTGTTAGCTCCATGAGGTCAGGAACCCCAGCTGTCATGTTCCTGCCGGTTCCCTAGAGCCCATCCTAGCCCAGGGCCCTCCCTCCCAGGTGCTCTGTAAATATTTGTTGAATTAATGAACATGAGCAAGGAAGAAGGGAATTCGTTGATTCCCAATTTGGCATGGTGGGTGGGTGGGTGGCGGTCAGATGGGGAGAAGATGGTTGAATGAGCCCCAGTGTGATGCAGGCAAAGGGAGGAGAGAACATGTCTAAGTCCCAAAGCCTTTGGATGGAACTGAGGCTGGTGCAGAAAGGCTGGCCCCCTCTGTCACTAGTGGAAGAGGAAACGATGAGCAAGAGGCTGAGGAGGGATGGGAGAGCTTGCCATGGGGATGGCAGGACGCAGCCTGCTCCTGGGGGTGGGCCTAGAGGGGTTACCTGGACGGAAGGACCACTTGTAAACAGGGGATGGGTTTACAAGGCCTGGGTGCTGGGTTCCCATCTCTGATACGTGGGTGTAAGGTGAGCTTCATTCTCTACTGGAACTTACTAGGTGCAGAGCTCTGGAGGGCATGTGAGTGTTTGGCTGGAGTAGCTGCCTCCCTCTCCAGTCCAGGCTCGGAGAGGGAAAGCAGCTGACACATGGTGTTTAACTGCTATACCCCCACTCCTAATCCACAGCACTCTCTCATTTCTCGTTATTTATTTATTTGTTTGTTTTGTTAATCCTCACTTAAGGATACTTTTCCATTGATTTTTTAAGAGAGATTGGAAGGGATGGGGACACACACACAGAGAGAGAAACATTGATGTGAGAGCAACACATCGACTGGTTGCCTCCTGCGCACCAACTGGGGCCAGGGATGGAGCCTACAACTGAGGTATGTGCCCTTTGACCGGAATCAAACCTGGGACCCTTCAGTCCACTCCATCCACTAAGCCAAACCAATAAGGGACTCTTTTCTCATTTTTCAAAGTGATGCTTCAAGACTTAAAAAAAAAAAATCTGTAGTAGTGCTCCTGAAACTCTAATGTGCATAAGAATCCCCTGAGGATCTCTTTAAGTGCAGATTCTGACTCAGTGGAACTTGGGTGGAAACCTGAGATTCTGCATTTCTAACAAGCTCCTGGGTGGTGCCCCTGCTGCTGGCCGATGGAACCATACTTTGAGTAACAAGAATACATGGGATACAGCAACAAGGAGCTGTGGGTGTTAGAAAGCCAAGGGATCCCAA
>NW_005871259.1:968033-969031 GCF_000147115.1 Myotis lucifugus | reverse complement strand
GAGCAGATTTTAGCTCCACCTTCTGCTCAAGAATTATTCTTGTTCTTTACTTTAATCCTTTGTGCTCCCATTTTAACCCATCCTCCTGTGGGAGCTCCAAGGCTGAGGAAGGTAGGTAGTCCCACTCTGTCTCACTCCCCATCTCCCAGCTCCCTCCCCTCCTGTCCTGTGAGCTACCTGTGCTAAGCTTGGGGCGGCTGTACCAAGCCCTTCATAGCCCCCTACAGTCCTATGAGGACACGCATTGAGAACTAGAAATCAAGAAGGATTATAACCCAATCTTGAATCATCAGAGAGGCTGCACTTAAGCTCCTGGTGTTTCTCGAAGGGTTATAGCAGCGAGCAATCATTATTGTCATCACCATCATTCTGGTTACTGATAATAAGATAAATTCCCTTGGCCAACACAAGTGCATCTTACAACACATGTAGGTTTTAGGTCATTATTTATTAGAAGCAAGAGAGATCATGATGATAACCATAGGGAGTATGCCTTAAACTAGACTTGGAGCCCAAGGAAATGTCAAGAGTAGATTTTACCTTTTTAAGAGTTTAGTTGATATGCATTGGGTCCCTATCATGCACTCGGCATTGGGTTTGACACTTCTTTGGTCATATGTTACTTCCCCAAGTCTTCACAATAACCCTTTTGCAAGCCTAGGAAATCGGGGCTCAGACGATTAGAGACTTGCATAAGATCCTCGGGCAAGTGGTGGAGCCGGATGGGAACAGGTCTGTCTGACTCTAGGCTCCCAGCTGTTATCTGTCAATCGTGGCAGAAAAGTTGGGGTTGAAACTTGGGAGCAGAGAGAGGAGGCTGGCAGGAGGCCATGGGCGCTGAAGGAGGCACCCAGTGTAAACCTAAGAAGTGGGCTCTTTGCCAGAAAAATGATCCGTGGAGGACCCAGGACGCCAGAGGGCAGTCCGATGGGCAGAGTGGAATACAGAAAGGATGAGAAAGACAGAACACATAGCGGGGGGCCGGGGGGGGGGGGGCG
>NW_005871259.1:966518-967523 GCF_000147115.1 Myotis lucifugus | reverse complement strand
GGGGCGAGAGTTCAAGACCAACACTGCATCTCTGCAAAGTAGAAACTTGCATCAAAAGTCATTTTGTTGTGGGGCCTTCTGAGGGGCTGCAGGAGCTGGTGGACTGGACACAACCCAGTCTAGAGACTGCTTGATTGATTCAGTGGGAAAACGGGGCTGTTTCTAAACACAAAGGTGGAGGGAAAGAGGCAGAGCAAGAGAATCAGCAAGAAAGAGAGTCAGAGAGAATGCAGCAGAGAAACAGAGTTGTGGAAAGGGACTGTGGGCACAGGTGAGATCCAGGTACACAAGTTGGGGGGTGGGGATCAGAAGGGCGGCAGTGTTAATACAGAGATGGCGGCTGGGGTGTGAGGAGGGGGGTTTTATGCTTGTTAGCACCGAGCAAACGGCCACCCCCAAATCCTGGATCTGATTAGAAGCCTCTGGTTTCTCCCCTTGATCTCAGCCCCACGTGGACAGTGTTCATCCTGAGACCTCCCTTAATGGGATTAGCTAAAGCTGCTTAGGAGGAGAGCAAGACAGGCTGGGGCCTGAGGGGGGGGGGGGGGGAAGGCCAATCACTTTTTCACTTGGGGAATTAGGAGGAAGGGGCAGGGATGGATGTCTTCTCTTCATAGAGACCACAGGCATCTTGTTCCTCCTTCTGCCACAGCCTCCCCACCCAGAAAGCCCAGGCCTAGGGCAAAAAAAAATCCTGATTGATGCTCCGCGGCTGGGAATATAGGCATCTGAAGCCCATGATCCCTCCTGGAGGTCTGCCCTTCCAGCCATGGGCCCCCACCTGGGAGAAGCCCCTTCCTCCCTGGCACTTCTCCCCACCCCAGGGGCCAGCCCCCTTCTTCTTACTCCTCGGCTGTGCCCCCTCCCAAGCCCCTTCTCACTCTGATTTGGGAGCCATCCCCCAGTTAATCTGGCCACCCCGCCTCCTCCCTGGCCCTGGCCCAGGGAGAAAACCTCCAAGGAAAGCCTTTGCACGTCCCCCGGGGGCTGGGGGAATTTAAAAGG